>NC_091849.1:1532651-1835681 GCF_037783145.1 Equus przewalskii
CTAGGTACATACCCAGCAAAACTGAAAACATATTTACAACAGAAATTGGTACATGGATCTTCTAAGCAGCATTATACACAATAGGCAAAAAAATAGGAAAAGCTGAAATGTCAATCAACTGATGAATGGATAAACAAGATGTGGTGTAGCCATACAGTGAAACGTTATTCAGCCATAAAAAGGAATGATACATAAAAAAGAACACTACGACATGGATGAACTTGAAAACATTAAGCTACATGAATGAAGCCAGACACAAAAGATCACATATTGAATGAATACAGGCATATGAAATTTCCAGAATAGGCAAGTGTTAGAGACATTAAATCGATCAGTGGTTGCCTAGGAGAGGGTTGGGGGAGCAGCTGGGAGGAAGGAGGGAGTAACTACGGTTGAGTGTGGGGTTTCTTTCTGGGGTGAGCCAAGTGTCCACAACTCACTGTGGTGATGATTGTGCAACTCTGTGAATATACTAAAAGCCATTGAATTGTATACACCAAATGAGTGAATTTTATAATATGTGAATTATATTTCAATAAAGCTGTTAAAAACATAGTAGGTTTTTGACCTATATGCTTCCAGTCAGTTCCCTATGCCATTAACCATACCCAAAAGATATTTCAAGAATAATTCTCAGGGTTGCTTAATTCCTTTGCTTTCTTGTCCTCCTGCCTCTCCAGGCCCTCCGCCCTGTCATTCTCCTCTGGTTCTTGCTCTCTCTCTTCCTGTTTCATCTCTGGGGCTTCTGCAACAGCTGTGGTGGCCACACCTCTCCTGTGTTCTTTGTCCTCAGGCGGTTCAGCAAATTGATAGGTTTTATACACCCTTGCTTTCAAAACATCTTTTAGTCCCATCTGTTAATGCCTGGGATCTAGAAGTACTCGGTTTTTCCAATTCTTTTAAGACTCCAAATTTCTGGACTTGCTCTGTTCACTTTTATATTTGCTTCTTGCACACTGGACCAGTCTTTCCCGAGAGCATTTCTTCTTGAAACACCTTAATGAACGCTGCCAAGGCAGCCAACACATAACACTCACCTCCAGTTTTCCTCCGTCTTCCCCTGAGCTCCAAGGCATGGGTGCAGGCTGCCTCCCGTGTCTACGGGCAGTGGCTCTCCCAGACATCTTGCTTCTGGGTGACGTGGAGCTCTACGTTTCCTGCCTTCCATGTCAGTCTCCTTGACTGCTGCTCAGAGACACACATTGTGGAGGTATGTCAGGGCAGCTCCCCTTAGTGGCACTCCCCGATAGTGAGGTACCAGTGGGGGTTTTTGAAAGGGAGGGAAAAAGATCAGAACAGAGGCTTGTGGTGGTTGTTTAATAACGGTAAAGGAGGGTCAAACGGATTCACGAGGAAGCGGAATTAAGCTGTTTCCATTCCTCAGGTCTCTCTGTCCGCAGCAAGCGTCTCATGGAGCTGACTGTGGAAGTGAGATAGCATAATAGAGACACGTCAGCTCGGGAAGGGTCCCTGGCGCTGAGTGTCGGTCAGGGTCAGCTCAGATTTCTTCCTCTACCCTTTGCCTCTTGTCATGCTCTGTGGTGTTTGGACAATTTTAATTATAAGTACCCAATGAGGAGGAATAAGGAAGCAAGTCAGCTGGAGGGAATGAGAAGAAAGGTGGTTACCAGCTTTCTCTTACTGGAAGAAAATAATTCTGGGACCTCAGGAGATCAAGAGGAACAGAGGGTGAGCATAACACTTTACTCTGCTTCTATCTGACAATGAAAGAAAAAAGGAGCAGAAAGAAGCCACATGGACATGATCCAGTGGAGAGGGTGCAGAGATTTTGGTTCAATGAAAGTGCGAAAATGTTCTTCCTTTTTAAAGCAACGTTTCTTGAATATTTCCCCATGTTATTAATTATGCATTACTTGGCACCATGACCTTTATTTTTTTTTTTATTTATTTATTTTTTTTTTTAAAGATTTTATTTTTTCCTTTTTCTCCCCAAAGCCCCCCGGTACATAGTTGTATATTCTTCGTTGTGGGTCCTTCTAGTTGTGGCATGTGGGACGCTGCCTCAGCGTGGTCTGATGAGCAGTGCCATGTCCGCGCCCAGGATTCGAACCAACGAAACACTGGGCCGCCTGCAGCGGAGCGCGCGAACTTAACCGCTCGGCCACGGGGCCAGCCCCCGGCACCATGACCTTTAATCACTACCAGTGTATGACTACACTACATTGGCTTAACCAAACCCCTATTGTCAGACATTCATTATTACCAGCTTTTTAAAACGTGAGTTTTACTTGTCTTTAAAACATTATTTTGAAAAAAAAAAGCATAAGTAGTCCAATCAATTCCCATAATCCTAAAACTAGGTTCACCATTTCTTTGCATTTTGTCCTATTTGTTTTATTATTATAAATTGTGGCATCACGGAAAGAAGGGGTCACAGTAATTTCTATACTATGTAACCACATCAACAATATAAATCTACCAAATCATCAATCAGCCAATTGTTCCAACTTAGTTCCAACTTCGTGCTCAAGATTCTGAGGATACAAAAGGAAAATGAAATACGGCGCCTATTTCCAAGAAGCTTATAGTCTAGGTGGCATACTAACTTACATGAAACCAAGGTTAAATAGGAAGACACTGTAAAGTAATGCAAGTTCATAGAAGGCTGGAAGAATTCCAAACTTATAATTACAAGGAAACTTGGAAATCGTCCTCTCCAACTGCCTTATTTTATGAATGAATCCTCTCTACATAATTTCTTACTAGTGATCCTACAGTGCTTGCTAAAATATTTTCAGTGATGAAAACCCACTCCCCAGCAGTGCAGCGCAGCCCACGTCAGCTCTGTGTGCCGGGGTTCTTCCTTATACTCAGCTGAAAAGAGGTTTGCTCTAACTTTCTCCTCTTGGTCCCACTTTAGCCCCAGTAGATGCTACCTGGCTAATACCATCAGATATCCTTGGTGGAGTTTGAATGCCAAAGGCAGAGCAAAGTATAAACTCTGAGTACCAGGAGCAATCTGAGATGTTACCCAATCCCCCCTCACTCCCAGCCAGCTGGAAATTCTGGATTCTCTCTGTCATTTCCCAGACTTGGTTTTTAGCCTGAAGACTCTGAACACTAGAAGAGCAAGCCAAGTCTCTCTTGGAGAATGCTCTGGAGGTTGCTAAAGGCACTGATGGATTGGACAGAACCTGGTCTGCTAAGCTACCCCGTTCCCACGTTACCTACCAGGTTACCTGTCCATCTTCAGCTTCCACGGAAAGGACCAAGAACTCTGTGGGCTGCAGCTAAGACCATCCTCCTCCTTGGCCTCCATACTCCCCTCAGCAGAAGTCAGAGTGGAGCCACGGGGATCAGCATTTCAGAGTTTAGCATGGAGCCCTAACAACCTCTCCTCTTCTGGTCCCTATATCACCACTGTGGAATAAAGAGGTGGCCGGGACTCTGGGTCTTTACCACTCCCTCTCTACACTCCCATCCCCTTAGCCAAATTCTATTGATGTCTGCCTCAGACTATCAGGCTCTTCCATCTCATTCACATTTATCTCCACAAGATGCCCAAACTTCTGGGGTCACCACCCCCATCCCCACAAGGCTTTGTACATCCACTTTTCTGACTCTATTTCCCTTCTCTCTCCAACTCCTGAAGCCAGAGGTGGATTACCATGAATCCAATGAAGCTTAAGTTTCAGGGCCACTCACATCATGTGTCCCTTCCCAGGTTGGGTTTTTTTCTCCTCCAGGGCAAAGGAAAGGAAGCAGCAGTGCCAGGCTGATGTTGGAGGCCTGGAGTGCTGCCCCCCTGGGGGTCTCTGTGTCCCGGGAGGGGTCCTGGCCACTCCACATCAAGACTACTTGCTTCTACAGATGTCTCAAGCATCCACACTCTACAAGAATCGTCTGAACGCTCTTTGGCTGACTGGGAGCCTTGCCAAGTGAGCTACGAGGGCTCCAGTTCTCCCTGCACAGGCCTCTGAGCAGGAGCCTCTGAATGGGAAACTGGATAAGTTTTAGTTGTGGCATCCCCAATAAGGAAATCATGAAAATTGAAAGAAAAAACTATCAATAAGTTAAAAAAGCAAACAATCAATAATAAAAGAATCCCAAATTTCCATCAACCATGCTCAAGAAAAGATAGAATTATTTTGCTGTTCCCTCTATACGAAACGTTATAAAATCACTGTCATATGAAAAGATAACTAAAGAAGACTCAGGCAAACAATATAGGAAAAGGCATTATAGAAGTGTGTCAGGCAGTTAATTAATATGACTCATAGTTAGTTATTTTTTCCGGGTTTTATGATGTTTACTTGTAATTTTGTATTCATTTGGAGGGCTCTCCAAATTGTGTAAGCTTCATCCTGACAAAGCCTGGATTTATCCTAGAGTATTCCTTGAAGATTCCAACTCCTGCCTCCTTATTCTCTTTAATGCTACTTCTATCTTAAATTTGATTTTAATACCTCTGGATATGATTTTTCTGATATCCTGGCCTCTCACTTCCTTGCCATCCTCTTATTCAAAGACGATTTCCTCCACTCAACCTCAGTCACTCATTTCCTCAATGGCCCCTTCAGACCTTTGGTTATTAGTGGGGCAACCCTTCCATCATCTCAATTCAGGCATCCCCTACTTGGACCATGATCTCTCTCTTGGCAGTGCATTTGCTTCCTGTCCAAACTCCTACAAACTTGAACCTTACCCAGACCCTATGGACCCCACCCTTCTTTCACTGCCTCTCACCACCTCATGTGCGCACGTCCCTCTTTACCCAGCACGAAGTCTGTGCTCCACCATTATAATCCATCCCTCACATATGCCCTCAATTCCGCTCACCTCTTTTTTCTTCAGAATCATCTGGTTAAAGACAATTCCAGCCTAACATGCACCATCCAGCTCAAAATAGATGGAGAATATTCCACCATATTGATGGGTCTAATTCAAATTTATGCCTGTTGCTTTCCAGCGGGCCCTCATGCTGCTGTGCTCTCCCTCCACATTCACCTGGTGCCCTTATTCATTTGCTTTCCCCAGCTCTTTCATATCGTCTACTCTTGCCTCAACCTCCACATCTCCTCCTCTGTCCTCACTCTCAATTACTTCTCATTTCACAGAGAACATAAAAACTCACAGAAAATATCTTCTATGTACTCCCACCAGCAATTTACCTACTCACCTGCATCTGCTGCTTTTCTGCATATCTTCTTTTGGTGGCCGTGGGTGACGTTTTTCCCTTCCTGGTTGAGTGCACAGAATTCCATCTTCTCTTATTTACTATCAGATCTCTCTCCAGCCATCTCTCCCCTCTCTCTATACCTTTGATGTCCTTTCTCTACTGGATCTTTTCTGGCAGTGTACAAACATGCTGTTGTATCTTCCAGCCTAAAAGTCCCTTCTCTGGACCCCACATTTCACTCCAGCTACTACTTCACTTCCCTATTCTCCTCTACAGAAAATCTCCTCAAAAATTATCTGTATTGGCTGTCTCTAATTTCTCTCTTCTTATTCTCTTTTGAATTTTCTTCAGTCAAGCTTTTCACATCGCCCTTATCAAAGTCATCAAAGACCAATGATGCTAATCCAGTGGTCAAATGTAACCCTTTATTCTACTTTTATGATCAGTGCCATTTGATGCAGTCAATCATTCCTTCTTCATTGAAACATTTGCTTTGCTAAGCTTCCAGAAGAGGATGTCTTCTTGGTTTCCTCCAACTTCACATGCCTCTCTTTCTCAGTCTCCCGTGCTGGTCTTTCTTATCTCTCTGACCTCTAAATTCAGCTTGTTCCTGAGCTAAATGCTCGGACCTCTTCTCTTGTCTAAACATGCTCAGGTTTTGGAGTTCTCATTCAGTGTGATGGCTTTAAATATCATTTGATACCCTAAAACCTCTCCAGATTTATATCTCCAGCCCAGATCTTTCTCTTGAAATCCAGATTCAGACATCCTGCCCTCTCTTTGACATCTCACCCTGGATATCTAATAAGCTCTTAAAGATACCACCCAAAAAGCAAACTCCTGGTCATGTCAATAAGTTGTAACTTCGACTTCTAACTTTTCGCTTCAGCACACTTCAAGTCATTTTTCTCTTTATCTCACACCCCACATCAAATCCATGAGCAAATCATTTTGGTTCTACCTTTAAAATATATTCTGAATCATAGCTCTCCCCTCTCCGCTGTGCTTTTTCAGTTGGGCTTTGGAGTGGCTTCCTGGCTTATTTTCTTGCTTCTGTCCTTCCAAGTCCTGCTCCTCTACCCTCCATCTTTCACAGTGGTGTTTTCTCAACAGAGCAGCCAGAGTGATTCTTTAAATCTGTAAATCAGATTATGTTATTCTTTGGCTCAAAACTTTCCAGGGCTTCCCATCTCTCGAAAGGAAAGTCCAAGTGTCCGACAGGGCCCTACAGGAGACTGCCTCCCATTGCCTCTCTGACCTTCTCCTACTGTTCCCCCACTCACTCATTTGATTCCAGCCTCGCTTCCTTGTTCTTCCAGCCTTCCAGGCATACTCCTGCCTCGGGGCCTTTGAAGTTGTGTTCACTCTGTCTGGAACTCTCTTCCCCCAGATAGCCTCATATCTCATGCCCTCATCAACAGCAAGTATTCGCTCAAATGTCTCTTGCCTGATCACCTTTTTTAAAATTGCAATCTTCCTACCTTAGAACTCCCCATCTTCCTTACTGACTTTCCTTTTTCCCATAAAAATTTTTATCATTTACATACTATTTTTGTACGTATTCATTTTGTTTATTGCCCCCACTAGAATGGAGGCTATAGTTTTATTTAACACTGTATGCCCAGTGCCTAGAGGAGGGCCTGCCACATATTAGGTGCTCAAAAGCAATTTTCGAATAAATGGACGAATGATAGATTTGTGCTAAAACGAAGAGACCAGCGGAGATGAGATGGCAAGCAAAGCTTCGTGTAATTGAGGCAGCAGATCCTGTGAATGGGAGCAGAGAGGGGGATAGAGGGAGAGGAGTGGGCTGGGGCAGAAGGAGGAGAAGGTGTGCAGAGGAGCAGCTGTGCCCTCTGAATGGCGGCTGACTACAGAGGAACAAGCCCTCGTATTTTGGGAGGGAGACTTCTAGACACACTGAGGAGTCAGGGAAGCTGATGTTAGACCGCAGAGCAATGCTGTATTATGGGTGACATTTCAGTCTCTGTGACTTCTAAGATGTTTTCTTCTCTCTCTTATATATACTGTATTTGGTAATATACAGATGCATATTCCGCCCCCCCCTCCAAAGACTTGTAACAGAAAATGACCCTGGATCAGTGCCAGTGTTGTGGATGGAATGTTAAAAATTTAAGACAAAGAAGAACATTAAAGACAGAAAGGAGTTCACATCACCCCATTGTCCCTACTTAACAACTCACATCAGAATAGTTTCTTAAACTGTTTAATTACTCCGTTAACTCTGAGAAACACTTATGCACTATATAAACGAAAAACACCTAGAAGGGTTAGTGGAATGTTGATAGAAGCCCAATCTATAAGTCTACCGTTTGCAAAGAGTGGACTGAAGGACATTGGTCATGCCACGACCTCCTAGTGGTGGGGTGATGTCACACAGTAACCCCAAGACTGGAGGTTCACACCCACTATTGCCTTTTTTTTTTTTTTTAAGAAAAATAGCAAACCGCTTGTTCATAGGTAGAATTTTGGTTATTCCCTTCACATTAGTTTTATATTTATTGGTACCATAACCCATGGCTCAAAGTCAGTGGAGGCATTGCTACAAAATTAGGTAGATGCTCCATATTAATGATTTAGTAAATTAAACTAGGATCAAAGTTGCTGAGTGGCAATTTGCCCACTGAAACTTGAACTAATAATATGGACTCTAGAAATCAAGAAGAGAAGCAAGAAGCTGATGGTCATGTCAACACAACAAGAACAAAGAAAACAATCTCCACAGTGGCCACAATCACAACATTTTATAAACTTGAATAGTAGATCAAAGAAACTTGGAGAATTTAGTAGCTATTGAAGTGAAAATGTATCAACAATGATTGGTAACAATATACAGATGCATCAACTCTCTTGTTGCTACAGGTTAATGAGGAGAGGGGAGTTATATCCTGCACAAAAGACACTAGCTAAAATCATCAACTACAGCAAATAAATTATGAATCAAGGACAAAAGCTAATTTTTGCCTTTTATAGGTAGTAAACAAGGCCAAAGTCTTTTTGATATTTATTGTGCCTCCCAAAGGCGGGGGTGGGGGGGAAAGAAGTGGATTCCTCTTTTAACGGGTCCATTTTGTGCCTGTTAAAACTTTTGGACATAAGAAAGCACGCTATAGACTTGTGTTAGCATGTTGTGCCAATTTCATGAAGGGCCATCGTGTCTAATTATAAGAAAAACTGTACCAGAAGAAAGAATCTCAAGTGAAATTGATATTTGTGTTCAGGCAAAATGGTGGGTGAATGAGGATGGAGTGAAATTGTGAGCAGACAAAAAGAGGTCCAGGCAACCTGCTGGGCTTTCTAAAATCTCAGCTTTGTTAGTCTGTGACAAGTTTTTGGAGGATACACTTCTTTAGCTGTAATTGTGGACAGGCTAAGGCCAGTTGTAAGCTTCAGATGCGACTCTCACTGTGTGAATTAAAGGATTCAGGAAGAAAGAGTGGGACAGGTGGGTGCAAACTTGGGCTTCTGAAGTGAGCTGACGGGCGGAAGGAATTGGTCCTCTGACCAGCATGCGGGTGAATTAAGACTTGGGAAGCAGAATATCAAGAGGCGGTGGGAAAATCCCGTAAACACGGCATTTAGCGATGCTTCCAACTCTGTGGCGAGTGTTACTGTTTGAAGATACTGATGGCTCAGGATCTAATAGAGTGAAGCCAGCGATGATGAAGGAGAACCATCTGGATAGTAGCTGCAAGAATGGATTTCCAGGAGGGTGGCTTCCCGGCTTTTGAAGATGAAACTTTCCCAGTCTTTTAGGATGAAGACTGAAACTTTTGATACGTTTTTCCCCCTCATTTTTTCTGCTTATTACATATGTACAAATGATAGCTATTAAAATACCAGTTTCTGACAGAATGCATTATTTTTCATTCCCTTTTCTTGTTTGTATTAATGTTAGGGTTGCATTTGCTTTCAATCATGCAGTCGCATGTTATATTTCCTTCAAAATTTCTTTTTCTCTATTCTTTGTAACTTTAAACAATTTTTGTCCACTTATACTATAACTACCTGTTTAGGAATTCATTCGAAGTTTTATTTTGTTGCTTGTTTATATAAATGTTTACTGCTATATTTGCCTTTCATGTTTTCTATTAGAAGTCAGTCAAAGTTACTTTATACCATGGTTTGCTTTTTAGTTCTTAATATTCACTAGAATACAATAACGTTATTTGTTCTTGCAGGAGCTGTGTACAGCGTGAGACTTAATTTCCCAGTAAATATGCTGTGTTTTGCTACCTATTATACATCCCTATTAACCACTATACGCTTTCTTTAGCACTGTGATTCAATATTTTCCTTTCATAGTTCATATATCATATTGCATATCCAGAACTTTAAAGCCACTTTCAACACAGGTTGAATTTTTTCAAAAGATTTTCTTGTAAAATTGGGGTGCATCTTATATACCTACAGATTTTGTATGACAGTAAACCTGATGTTTACAGAGAGTAATCAACAGCCAGGGTAATCTAAGGGTATCAATTTCCCTGCAACCTGAAATTGTCTAATTAATGCAAGCCTAAATACACCGAGTTGTATTTATCTCAATGTAATTTGAGTCTTGATGTAGTTGGTTCGAAAACAGAGAGATTGGCAGTAGAGAATTAGAAGAATTATGCACACTTTTGTATCTATTCTAGCTGATGTAGAAAACCAAAATATTAATTTAGTAGCAAACACTAGTTTGTGATTTCTGAATTCTTCCTTCTTTTTTCCAGGGAAGAAATATTGCATTTATTAACAAATTTATGAATAGAAAAATAAAATACCTCTGATTTCAAATTTTCTAAATGTTTGTTAAGATTTCTCAGGAAATCTTAAATTTCTTGCTTTAATATTTTGTGTTTAATGCCTCTTTCTGCCTTTTCTATTGGAAAAATAAAAAAATACAAATAGTGAAAGAATATAACAAAAACTCAGATGTTCACCTTTCAAGATTAACAAATGTTAATGTGTTAAAATATTTGCTTCAGTTCTTTCTTTAAATAGAATAAATGAAGCATATAGGTAAAGTCAAAGTCTCTTTTGTATCTTTTCTCTACAGATCTATTATAATTGGAGAAGAAAAATGATGAAAGGGGAAAATCTCTATAGTTTGCTTTTCCTGCTCCCAAGTGGAACCATTGAAGGCCCTGCAAAATCTCAGTTATGCTAGAATCTGTCACTCATGTCGTCTCTACTTTAACTTTGCAGACTGTTGGAAAAAAACACTACAACCAAAAACGGACAAGAGGGGGGACAATCTACAGCCTGAGATGCTTCAACTTTTGTCCAAGTGATTTGTAGACACATCATTTTGCTGCTCGCTCCTCTCTCTTAGGGTTTTTCTGGAACCACTCACATGTGGCTCATGTGAGTGTGTGTATCAGAGAGCACTGGGCTTGAAAGGCTGCTGCTCAGAATCAGAGGATTTGGAAATTCAAGTTTGGGGATTATATAGCAAGCCACCTTCATTTTACAGTTGAGGAAACTGAGGCTCAGAGAGTAGAAGAAATGTTTTCAGGACACATAGCCAATTCATGAATGAGCAAGGCTAATTGAATCTGTCTCCTTTTCTTCCATCTCCCTATTAATTCAGCTGTTTTCTAACCAATTTGAACCAGAGCCTGCAATTTTAATATTCAGGAAGTTTTAAGATCATATTTCTTATACCAAATTTAGAGTGAAGGGAAAATTGAAGAAATGCTTTCTTCTGCCTACTTTTAATAAGACTTGAGTTCTAAAAGGAGAAGTTGTATAAAACAGCAGAAAGAAGTTCTCGGATATAAAATATCTTTTCCCAAGTGAGTGTTGTGTGATTAAATGGTTAAGAGAGCAAAACTTCCCAGATGTCAAGGACTGCCTTCAAAATGCTCTTGGGGATGAAAATAGCATTGGCTGAATACCCAATGATAGAAAAACAGTTTGTGCTGTTTGCTAATTCTAGAACGTCCCTGTGCCCATGGAGGAGTCTTTTATGTAGGTCTTCTAACAGAATCCTGTGTGTGTCTGCATGCATTTTTCATCAGCTTTTCTCATCACTGACGTCGCCTTAGATACCGGATCTCCTAGGAGAAGGAGAGGATAGCACCACATCTTCTTATTTGGTTCACGCGCCTTAGCTCATTTAGTCTTCATGACAGCCAGAAAGTGTGTGTTCTTTGGCAGATTCATTTTACAGACTACAGCCTAAAGAGAGACTTCCTTCAACGTTAGAAATGACTCCTACTCAGCCACAACAGGTTGGACAGAAGTGCCTCGTCTATACCCTGCAGAATTTTGGTTTCTGTGCTCTAGATTCAAAAACAGTTTATGTTAGTGATCAATGCGGGTACTCCTTCTGGTTGGCCATTTCAGGATGTGATATATTGCAACAGATAGGCTCAGAATAAGACAGAACTGGCACAGGTCATTCAACCTGGGTGGCCTTGAGTTTGTTACACAACTTCTCATCTGCAAAATGGGCACAATAACATCTTGTTGTGAAAATTAGAGTTATTATTATTGTTATAGAGTTATTATTGGAGCTGTTATTGCTATTACTCATATAGTAATACAAAGTAGGCATGGAAAGATGTCTGACTATGTGCATGGGGGAACCCATGGTTAGCCTACAGATCCCTGGATCCAGAAAGCCCTGGCCTAATTCTCCACAAAATTGTACTGTTTTCTCCTAACTCTCCATTTTCTGCTCAAGTTTCCTACTGAATTGAACCTATTGATGAGATCTGTTTTTCCACTATATCCTTAAGAATTACGCTATTGCCAAAAACGGTGTCATGCTGCTCTTAATTTCCCTTGCCACATTTTGTCGTTCTGTGTAGCTCAGAGTAGATGCACTGACTTGTGTTAACTGAGGGCTGGCATGGAAGTTTCAGGTCATTGCAGCTTCTGCCAGCAAATTAATCACAACCAGAAAGGCTGCGGTGAAGGCAGAATCAATCACAGCCTCACTGAGGGCCACCAGAAACACTGCAGTGTCTGGAACATTGATCTAACCAACAGGCTTTCTCCGAAAATAAGGCTGACCCTCAAAACTCTTGACAGAGGCTCAGTGACAGTACAAAGTGGAAAGGACACTTTGTCTTCATCTCAGGAAGGAAGTGGGTTGCTGTATTAATGAGCAACATGCCCACTTATTTTCTTGGATAGGAAAATAAATTATAAGAAAATCTGTCCATTTTCATTCATTGCAGCAAATTTATCTCTTTTTTTCTTAATTAAGAAAAAAAGGAAATCAGAGTAACAATCCAAAATAGTGACAATCCAAAAGCTATTTATATTTGGCCTTGGGATTTGTTCTTGTACTTATATTTTAATATGTGCCTGAAGTTCTGTCTGAAATTTCACTTTTTATGAAATAAACCACATGCCCCCCGCTCGCCACACACAAAGTTGGGGAAGAAGAGAAGAAGCTGAGAAGCGGTTCAGCTTCTCCATCCAGCTTTGGTCCAGGTGCTCCTGGCCCCTCAGCCAACTCTGAAACAGACGACATCTTCTTTCAGGCTGGAGCTAGCCAGGCAGAACTGCCTGTCCTCACTGCCTTCTCTCTCAAGCATCCCCACCTCCGCTTCAGAGAAAAGAAGAAACTGTGAGATACAAACAGAGGACTAACATATAAACAGAGATGATGCTGTGACTAAAAACTGAAAAGCAAGATTTGCTCCAGGTATTTCATGATCCACGTAACAGACATGTCACAGGACTGTTGACTATTAGAAACACGTATTTCATTTTCTGACCACTCTATCACTATTTGAGCATCCCTCTGGGGCATTTTAGTGCTCCATGCAGGCTTTAAGGAGCTTGGACACGTGTATAATAAACGTCAGCTCTTTGACATTCAATTTTGACTCAGTTATTAAAACGGCATTAAATGTAACTAACACAATTTCTTTCTCACCTCAGTTTTTTTGTATTTTATTTGTAAGTTTTACCGCTAAAAATGAGGTTTTCTTAGATCATAGAATCTAAGAGTTAAAACGCAGTTTGAAAGACTTTTGTGAGTAACATTTACTAGAATATTTTCTTATTACTCATATTCCACTTTTCATTCAAATACTTAGACGTTTTAGTAGTAATAATTTGTTCAACGTTTTTCACCAGAATTTATTTTAGAGTATCTCAGGACCCTAGCATCTGGTTATATGTCATTTAGAAAAAAATGTTTTATTTTAAAAATGGTATTTATAATCTATTTTTGATACTTTTAACAAAGTTTAAATGAATTAATTATATCAGTTTTTTCATCTATGTATATAAATGCAAATATACACACAATTCTTTATGATATATGTAGGAAGCATTCATGTGTTCAAAATCAGTGTAAGTTTGGGAAGTGCACCCATTATCTGGAATGTGTAACAAACATGTAATAATAAGTTTCTAGTTTAAATCCAATAACTGGATTTTTTCACAAACTGGTAGCGGATTTGGTTAGCTGCCTACTTAATCCTGGAAGTTGTAGCGTGACTTCTGTGACGGTGACTCCATTTCTGTTCCTCGAATCAGCCAGCTCTGCGGCGTGGGGGAGGGGCACTGTGGCGAGGGGGACGGAGAGGCCCTGAGAGTCCAGCGAGTCCAGAAGTGCTTCTGGTTTCAGGAACCGGCACTGTGTCCGCTGGGGAGCACATCTTAGCCCAGCTGCTCCGCACTGGCACACACTGACCCTGAGGGGGCTCTTTCTCCAAGAGCTTTTCTCTCTTCCTTCCTGTGTTATCTGTTAAGGAGAAGCAGGGAGGAAATGTTTCCCATCCTGCCTCTGGCTGAGCCCTTCCCAACAACCTTCTCCTCTAGATACTGGTGGGCCCCAAGCTTCTGGTAGTGAAGATAGTAAAGAGTAAGAGAATAAACTTTGAGGAGACAGCTTTACATTTTCTCAGGAAATTAAAAAGTAGGTTTCTTAATAGATAGAATAGCATATAGGGCTTTTTATCCATGTAAATATAAGATAAATTTAAAATATTCGTAGCTTTTCACAAAACATCACACTCATACATTTCATTGGTTCACAACAAAATGCAAAAATGTCTATTATGTAAAATAAGAGATTTAATCAAGCTAACTGTGTTAGAAATCCCCCCAGTTGCCCTGAAAACACTGCCTTCCAGAGTGGAGACACGCCTTACTGCCATCTGTTTCAGTGCCTCCATTTGGATGCTTCTAGTGATGGATTCCTGTCCAAAACGTAAAAACAGGTAACAAATCCAGACTGTAAAGAAATGGAAGCTATAACTATAAAACCCCAGGGCAGAAACAAGATACTCTCGCTGCGTCTGGCAGTCCTCATAACCTGGTCAGTGTCAGGAGGCGGTTCCAGGTTTCCTGTGGCAATGAAATTATATTGGGGCTATCATGGGGCACACGGCTGCCGCCACAAAGGGCGCACGCTCCAGCCCGGTCTTGTCCCTGGCCCAAGTCTGTCTCCTGTAAACTTGCTTTCCCAAAAGCTTCTCCCCTGCCGATTTCTAGCATTGCCGTTGCTTTAAGAAAATGTACTGGGAGACTGCTCTCAATCTGGCTGCTTTTGTCACCAACAGTGTTTTGTTTTTTCTTCCCAACCTCTGCATCTTGGGCGCTGATGAGCAGAAGGATCAGGTTTCAGGTGCACATGTGTTTCACTGTATCGAAATGTGCACAGCTTAATAGAGTAAACACGGATATATCTGAGGACCAGGAGACGGAGTTCCCTGATCAGCATCAAAGAGTGCTAAGCTGTAAACAGTCACTGGCTATTTTCTGAGAAAAAGGAGAACTTCTTTAAGACAAAGTCCTCCATTCTCATGAGCCCCTTACAACCAGAAACCATCATCTAGCATCACCAGGCCAAGAGAATAAATCATTCTCTGGTTTTTTGTTTCTTTGCTTTTGATAGGAAAGATGAGTTGAGCTGGCCTCTCACAAAATGTAAAATAAATAAAAAGACTTAGAAAATGTTTTGCTGATGTTTTAAGTTTCTCTTTGACTTCTGACAAAGTAAAATAAAGGACCTACCAGCACAGAAATAAAGGTCACCTACAATTCGGCATAAATGTAAAAATCCCCAGGGCCAGCCCCGTGGCCCAGTGGTTAAGTTCGCGTGCTCCGCATCGGTGGCCCGGGGTTTCGCTGGTTCAGATCCTGGGAGCGCACCTAGCACTGCTCATCAGGCCACGCTGAGGCGGTGTCCCACAGAGCTCAAGTAGACTATACAACCATGTACTGGGGGGTTTTGGGGAGAAGAAAAAAAAGATTGGCAACAGATGTTAGCTCAGGTGCCAATCTCTAAAAATAAAGTCTTCATAATATTAATAATAAAAACCACCCCACACATACAAGAAATGAGGGAAGGTAATACTCTTTGTAGATTTGAAATATATGAGAAATTAAGGCTGTTTTATTGAAGAAGTGATAGCTCGCATCAATCTTGCAGGCAATGATATATAATAAAGAATGGGAGGGAAAACTACTCAGTGTGATTTTCCATATTAAAATGTGTACATTGTACCATTCTAGAGAGGTACCCACAGTAGTGAGCATGCAAACATACTTCAAATATGGCAACAATAATCAACATAAGCACACACCCCTCTTTCCGATTTCTTTTGCACGTAGGTCCTGCTGATAATCCTGAAAATGGTACATTTTCCTTTCCAATGATGAGTGAAGACCAACTTCCTTCTGCCTTCTTTCTTACTTCTAACAAACGGAGAAATTCCTCTGTTCAGAGCACTGTGATGGCTTCCCGAGCCTCATCAGGCTTTGTTAGTTTTCGGAAACCAAAGCTTTTTATCTAAAGGCAGATTTAACGCAAAATTCCTTTCTTCACTGTACTTTGCATATATATAAAAACTCTGTATTTTCCAAAGGACATAATTTATTATCCATTTTCTTTTTAAATATTTTTGTCACAAACTTAAAGCACAGTAACCCAATTTGCATCCTTTAACTCAAAACGCTTATGTATTTACACATAAACTGATTGAAAAAAATTCTTTGCCCCAGGCAGTACAGGGATATGTTTTCAAGTCTCCATAAAACAGAATAAGGTACTCCCTGTAAACTTATCCAGGACGATAACTGAAAGTCTAATAAAATATACTCATTCATCTGCCTCAAATGAATTTTTGATATTTCCCCATCTTCTCTTTTTTAACCAAGAAATTCAGAGTAATGTATCTTACATCAAAGATTCACTTCTGAAAATTTGTAAAACTTTCGCAAGATTGAAGGTAATGGTTTTCAAAAAATGGCCAAATGCCTACTGAGACTTTTAAGCATAGATGTTGAAGCACTAGTCCCAGGATTACGTTTTCTCAACAAATCAGAAATAATTTTAATATTTATGAAGCTAGAGGACTAATCTATTATATTATGAAAACCAAAGAAAGTTGTTTATGAATTTTATTTTCTTTCACGGTCTCCTCTATTTTAAATTTTTAAAAAAAGGAAACAAGTTTAGGAAAAATATTCAGTAAATATTAAAGTTTCAATTTTAAAAACACTTAAAAATTGAGAAGTACTCAAAAGCAATACATATGTTAAATAACTGTACTAAAAATAATTTTCATAGGGTTCTAAGCCTTAGAGAAACCTTATTGCTATTTATATGTTTTGAATTTTTATATATTTTTTCCATTTTTGTTAGTTGCCTTTACACATTGTTTTAGTCAAATCTTTATCTCTTATGTGATTTATTCTTTTAAACAGAAATGAAAGAGCTTCTTGGTTTTATGTTTTTGTTAGGATTGAAATGAAATTCTTTAAGATTAAGCACTTTCCTTGTGAAAAATGAAAAGTGGTAAGAAGGCAACAATTCTGGACAGCGTTAGGACTGAGTCAAAGTTTTGCAATTTCTAGGGAAAAAATAGGATACTAATACTCAGCAGCTGAATTTATCTTACACTATATACCAATTAATAGTCATGTGCTGTCTTCATTATTCTAAGATTTAAGACAGGAAAAGAGTTCCAAGGGATTGATTTTGAAAACACACTGTCACATTCAGCCAGCAGGGGTCACAAAAGAATACGCAATGCCTGGTGCAGCTTGCTTGCTTTCCCAGGCGAGCTGCAGGATGGCAGAGCAAGTACCATGCTCCTGAGGATAACAGGAGAACCACATTTCCAAAACAGGAGACAATGAAGTTTGGACTCATGTTGCAAAGTCACCTAGATTACTGAAAAAAAGAAAAGAAAAAGAGATTTGAAGAAATACTTCTGAATTTGCTTTTTCTTCCCCCCCGGTCTTTAAAAAATGGTTTTAACTAGTTATAAAGGACCACATAATGTATGATTCCACTTATATGAAATGTCCTAAACAGTCAAATCCATAGAGACAGAAAGTAGCTGGCTGCCTGGGGCTGGAGGAGGGGGAGGGGGTGGAATGGAGGTTTGGGGGTCATGGCTGAGGGGAATAGGGGCTCTTTGGGGTAAAAAAATTCTAAAATTGTGGTGACACATTTATAACTGAATATATTAAAAACCATTGAATTTTACAGTTTAAAAGAATGAATTATATGGCCTAAAAATTATATCTCAATAAAACTGTTTGCTGTAGACATGGCACTCTGGAAATCTTAATGTGGAAAGCTCAAATTTATTTTCTAATGAGTCTTAACGGATTTTTGGACAGTTATAATATGCCTTAATGATTTAAATTTCTGTCAGTGATTTTATTTCAAACAAATATAGATTGATTTATATTATTTCAAGTGAGACCAAAATAATTTATCCAGAGCCCTGGGAGAGAACAAGTCAGCCAGGAGCAACTTCCCGGGGAGCGCACACAGCTCCAGGCTCTGGGCTCAGCCCCCCACCAGCTCACCTGGGGGTGGGGAGTGATTTCCAGGCCCCGGGCCCAGCCCCCAGCAGCTCACCTGGGGGTGGGCAGTGATTTCCAGGCCCTGGACCCAGCCCCCAACCAGCTCACCTGGGGGTGGGGAGTGATTTCCAGGCCCTGGGCCCAGGCCCCCACCAGCTCACCTGGGGGTGGGCAGTGATTTCCAGGCCCTGGGCCCAGCCCCCACCAGCTCACCTGGGGGTGGGCAGTGATTTCCAGGCCCTGGGCCCAGCCCCCACCAGCTCACCTTGGGGTGGGGAGTGATTTCCTTCACCTTTCTGGATTCCTTTTTCCTATCTGCAAAATGACTGGCTGAGCTGTACCCCTCAGGGGTTGTTTTAGCTCTCCAAATCATGTAGTATCTTCTCAGTCCATTTGCTTCTTTGTGACTTAGCAGAAACTTAGCAGCCTTTTTGTTCATTTCCAGCAACCTCTGTACAGCATCCACACAGGATCTGAGCGAGGATGGAGCTGGGATCTTGTTGTCAACACTTGCTGAGACTCCTTTGGAAGCAGATGTTTGAACCTTTTGCTAAATTACTTGGATTTGGACGTCTGAATAAAACATTACTTGTATTTTAAAGTTTTAATAAAGTTAGTTTTTTTATTAAAAGTATTTAATTAAAATTATAAGAATTTCCAAAATTGGAATTTTATGTGTAATAAATGATATGGCAGGCAGTCAGCTTCATATATGTATTTAATACACCTACAGTCTAACTGCCCCTTGACGTTTTAACTCGGTATTTTTAAATTTAGGAAAGTGGTGATATGTATTTTTCAGACATAGGAACATTTTCAGAGAAATGTGTTTTGAATCATAGAAAGAAAAATTCCAAATTGATTAACTTTATACTCCTTTCTTTATGAAGAAAGATCTTTTGCGGTTCACTCTTGAATTCTCTCATTTCACTGGATCTTTATACAGCCAGTAATTGTAACACATTGGCTTATTTGTTTTCCTTTCCTCTTTAGGACAAATACTTTAAAGACATCAAAACAAAGGGTCATCTGCTGTTCTCCGCAAGAAGCGCAGTCCCAGCGCCGTGTAGGCCTTACGGCTGGAGAGAAGATGGTAAAGCAGGTAAAGTTTGCCTCGACAGTTCTGACTTTGCTAGTTTTAACTCTGCTAGTTTTAACTCAGCTCCTCAAATTCCTTCCTTTCGTTATCTTCCTGTCTACCACCAGCACCCAAACAGGCGAAGAGAAGGTTGAAAGGCCCGAACGCGTCCAAGGAGAAGAGCCACGCCAGCGCCGCCAGCGCCGAGGAGGCAGCCTGCCTCCGCCACCCGCTCAGGGACCGGCCAGTGTGCTTTTCTTTATTCGCACAGTCTGACAGCAGTGGTCACGCCCGCCCCGTCTCTCTTGAGGCTTATTCCTTTGACGGTGAACGTTTCAACTCCTGGAAGGCGTAGAGCATCTCCCATTCACAGGGAGAATCTCAGACTCTTAGAACTGGCTGGGTGCTTTGAGGCTGCCTGGTCCGTCTCCCACCCGCTACATCAGACTCCTGCTCCGAGCAAACGGTCTCAGTTTTTTTTCAGGAACAAGCGGCCACTCCCTTGCTTTAGAGTAGTGAATGCTCTCGTGTTGCCATAGCTTGACCTCTCTCATAACGGAGGCTGCCCCTCCAGCTGTCCACAGCTGCCCATCCAGCGCTCAGCCCTTCTGAAGCGGCTCACCCTCTCAGAGCCGGGCTGTGTCGTCTTAGCCTGGAGGAGAAGGTCGCCACCGAGGAGTCTTGCTCCCCGTCCAGGTACAACACTGTCTCATCAGAGCAGTGGTCTCTATTTACTTCTATTACTTATATGATAGCTGAATACTTAGAAATAAGGCCAACCCTACCAGCATGTTAAATATATTTTCTTACTTTAGGATTATGAGCCCCAATGCGTTAGGCACCTGCTGCATTCAATTCCAACATACTTGTGTCAGGAACAATTGATTTAAGTTTCTTTCTCATAACCAGAAAGCACGTCCTGAGCGGTTCAAGGCTCTGTGATGCTTTATGGTTAGAAGCAAAGAACGGTGCTGAGATTTGCATTCTATCCTCTGATTGCTTATAATCTATACAGTGAGGAGACCTGGAATTATATGATGCGGCGATGGCAAAATAAAACGTTAAAGCTGTGGATGATTAGTTAGATATTTATGTAAAAATCATCTTAGTGATATAAAGCGGAGAAAAATGGAGATTGCATCCTTTCCTCTTCTTATTCTGCCTTGCAGGGTTTTTGGAGCGAAAGGAGCCCGAATCATAGAACAAACGAAACAAGGGGCGAATCCAGGCCGGCCAAGGGACCCTGCCTGCGCGCGTCCATGTGGGCGCCCGGGTGGCGGCGCTCCGCCTCCCTCGGGGCGCGGGGCGGGTTTGCTCGGCCCTGAAGTGGACGAGGACCCTCAACACGTGGGCGGAAACGTTGAAAAGTGATGTGGAAAACCCGAGCGCAGGCGTTAGTCTAAGCGCGTCGACGTTTCAGTGGATCCGTGTAGTTGTCAGTGTGGGCGTCTGGACGTCGGAGGCCCGTTTTCCACAGGGGTGGGTTTGCCTGTCCTGGTGGCACAGGCAGAACCGCGCTCGGAGAGAACGAAAGGAATGAATACGTTCACGTTAAAATCAGCATTAGGAAGCACTTTGAGCAGTAGAGGCGGTTTAATTATGTAAACAATTTTCACATAAATATTTATAGTAGCTTTTAAAGGTAACGCTGAAATAAGTCTATGAAATAGAAAGACACAAGTAAATTTTTTTCACAGACTATTACACAGTATGTTTATGTTACAAATTGTAAAACGATTATAACTTTTAACAATATCTAGTCATTCATAATGTTCCCCCATCGCTGCATTCAGCCAGTGTAGTATAATGTTATATTTACCAATTCTACATGCCACAATTTGCTATAATTTAACCCATTTTCAGAAATTTTATTTTCCACATCAATAGATACGTGCAATTTTCTCTGAGGAAAGACAACTGAATTTTTTTAGAGTTGCCAGATGTCCGGTTTTAAACCAGGCTGTCTGGTTATTTGAGCTTTTACACTGTAAACAAATCAAGGAAACTCTGCAAGTAGTTATGGCAAATATGTTCTAATTAGGTAACCTTCATCGTTACATGGCATAGCTGGATCAGCTCACTCCTCCAAGTTGAAGTTCTCAGGCGACTGGCCCCGGCGTCCAGAGTCAAGCCTTCTGGGCACCTGAGCCACCGCGGGTTGACGGGAGCTTAAACGTGCACAGCTTTCCCTGCCAGGAAACAGGCGCCTCCGCGAAAGAGAAATGTGTTCTCGTTCTAAAATGGGGATTCATTGGGGAAAGTTTTCATTTTTCTCATATATAGCAGTACTGTTTTGTGGGTAAAGAATAGCTTTATTAAAAAAAAAAAAAAAAAAAGACTGGTTGCCATACAACAAATCTTTCTTTTTTCCCAGAGTTTAAAGTGTTTTCTTTAATTTAAAAAATATTAACGCTCTTTTTAGTATTTTCTTGTAAAAGTAAAATGTCTGGTACTGCTTAGTTCAATTAAGTGTACACATACTCATTTACACAGCAGTTCTCCTGGGCTTACATACCAAAGACGTCCCACCTAGCTCCATGAGGCGTTACTGGAGGAGGCAGGGGGATGAGGCAGCCTGGATGTCGGTTGCTGGGAAGGAGACTGGGAAAGCGTGGTAGGGGCACCGCGTGGGGCAAATAGAGGCAATGCACTAGCTGCACGCAACCTGCACTATGGAGAATATTAAAAGCAAAGTGAGGAACAAAACGTGTAACAATATTGTTTCTATAAATTAAAAATATATTAACACAAACATACAAAGAATGATGCACATTAAACACGAGTGTGGCTGCCTGTAGGGGAAGGCAAATGGGAGTGACAAATGGGAATAGAAGGGAGAAACTCATAAATACACACATCTGTAAAATGAGAGACCAGCCTTGCGTGGATCAATTACATGCTATAGATGGAGGATACTCAACGCTCTAACTTTTGGTTGAAAAAATGCAAACAATACATACAAGTATAAGAGCATCAAGTTAAATGTGAGCATGTCTTGTGGAGCACCCTGCCTGGTTCCAATCTCTAGAGGCGGCCACTGTCAGCAGTTTCAAATAGTTTGTATATTGTTTCAGCCTCACTTTTGTGCATATGCAAAATCTAATTTTCTTTTGACAAAAATGGCATGATGCTATGCCTACTGTTCTGCACTTTGCTTTTTTCTTTCTCTCACACAGTTACACACACACAAACATAATTATATATAATTGTTGGACTCTCATAACTATAGACATAGATTGGTTTCCTTCTACTGTCCTCTGTCCCTTCTTTCTTTCTTTCCTGTTTGAATCCTGTGTATTGATAATGAGGAGCCATTTTGAACTATGAGACAGTTAGCCCAGCTGCACTTCTCACATTTCCTATCTTCATCTTCCAATTTTTGTTAGTAGCACAGTTATTTGTACGATGGCCAGGTTTTATATCACTGAACTTTGTTTCTGTAATTGTGATTAATAGCATCGTTCAGCCTTAGTCCTGTACCTTGGTTGACTCAATCATACTTCCAGTTGTTTCATAGCAATTTGCCCCTTGTTAGCTCTGGCTTTGCATGTTGAAATGTTGATATGGAAAAGGGTAAGTCAGCCTGAATTTTCTCTCTTGCCTGTGTCTTACTCCTGCCTAAATTGTCATAGATTCTTTCTTTCCCTTGAAGATAAGCAGCTTAACCAGAAAATGTCTCTGTTGATCAGCCTTTGAGTGTTTCTTCCACTTTATTTGTTTTGTTGTATCTTTTCCAGTATGTGTCTAATATTTATTGATATTTCCCACCACTTTTATTTCTTTTCTTTTTTTTTTCTGCTTTATGTCCCCAAATCCCCCCATAACACAGTTGTGTATCTTAGTTGCAGGTCCTTCTAGTTGTGGCATGTGGGATGCCGCCTCAACGTGGCCTGACAAGTGGTGCCGTGTCCGCGCCTAGGATTCGAACGGGCAAAACCCTGGGCCGCTGCAGTGCAGTGCGCGAACTTAACCACTCGGCCATGGGGCCGGCCCATATTTCTTAATTCCTTTCCATTTTGTGCACTTTTTCTTAAGGCTATCCGTGTCACTTACTCAGCAGTGTGCATTCCACATCTTGTCGACTGTAATGTGGTACTAATTTCTGTAATGATTTGGGAGCCACTAGCACAGGAATCTTGTTATTGGAATCTGGGAAAATTCATAGGAATTTATATGCCAGCAACTATAGAGAAAAATTCTATGAGCCATTATTAGAGACTGCTATGAAGATGACACGGGAATGGCAAACATCAGAGGCGTGAAAGCGCTCATCTAAGTGAGAGGTTGCAGGGCTGGTGTCAGCCCTTGGAGTGGCCCAAAGCCACCAGCTCCTCCATTTTTCTGACCAAAGGCTTCAGTGTCCTTGAGCGAGTGTGTGGCAGGTGAGGAGTTTTTGTGTGAGATTCATAATGCATAACCATCATTATTCCTAGCCTTTATGACTCATCACCGGTGAGAAGGGACTTTATGTCCTAGGCATTCCTGTTGGCTGTTTGCTAGGAAGGAGGAGCATGGCTTGGAGGACGAGAAGCTCCTAAGCCAGGTCTGTGCCGCAGCCATTTCTAGCTGAGAATTACTGAATCACCCTAGGTTCAACCCAGCTCTGAGTTTGTTCATTTTCATTGCAATACCTAATTACAACTAGCTATTGCTTACTTCCATGTAGGCATCAGTGGTGGCGCTTTGGGAGCGTGGTTGATTAAAGGAGTTCAGCCTGTGAGGATGCCAGGACAGATAAGACATGCCAGAATGATATAGAGCTGGACTCAGTCTCCTGAAGTCGGGTCCTCAACAGATCACAGGGGTGGCAGATACTATTTGTGTATCCAACGGCCAGTCCTCCTTCTTTCTTAACAGAAGCCAAATTTTATATAGATGGCAATATGCCTAGCACTAAGGGATACGTCATGATTGCTCTATCCACGCAGGCCTGTTTCTCTTTGCCAGTCAATGGTAGGCATTGACCCATTCCTGCCACTGCGATGTAAGGAGAGGTTGACTTGGAGAAAGATTTTCCTCCCTGATATAGAGCTGCATGAGGATAAGGCCATTGACCCCTTCTGTCTCTCTCTACTTTGAATGTTCCATGATAATATTGGCCCTGCCATCATACATGTGTCAAATTTTTCTTTGGTTAGCTTCCCTCATTGTTTCAAGATGGTTGCTAGCAACCACTGGGGCGAGATTTTCTGTTCATCTTAAGATTTTGTTCCTATTAAGCATATTAATTTCTCTCCCAGAAGCCCCCAAACAAACTTTTCCTTGCACTCATTGGCCCGAATGGAAATATAGGAGTGACATTACTGCCATTAGTTTATGCTTTCTGTGCTGGAAAGGAGACTGAAAAGTCAGCACACCGTCCACTCAGTACGAAACTGTCGAAGACTTTGGAAGGGGGCGGCCCGCGGAAGGAAAGGACCAGAGAGAGACATTTTCTTTTTCTCCTAATCAGAGAAAGGCTCTAGAGAGCAGGCGTTGAATTCTTTGATGATTTGTTTGCCTTCAGGAGAGTGCAAAGTCTCAGAAGGAAAGTTTTCTAGAAGAAACTTCGACAAAATCAGGCAGAATCAGTCTTCCCCACAGATTTTGGAGATTCAAAATTTTCTTTTTATGTTTGAAAGTCATACATTCTATGTCCTTTTCCTTTGGTGGTTACTCAGTCTTCTGTGTATATTTTTCTAGCAAAGAAAAGAATAGAAACACAAATTAGCTTTAGATTTTGCTAGAAAAATATACCTTGAAGACTGCAAGTTAAAAAGGTACTGTACTCACTGCCCTCAGCTACTGAGTGTCCCCCATCGTCACCTCCTTGAGGATCCTTGGTATCACCCATATCCTGCATCTGAAAGGATGACGCCTGTCACAGCTGGGGACACTTTCCAATACTAAGATAGTGTCCATTCTATTGGTCCCTGCTTGAGTCACACCAAGTTTAATCTTTTTCATTCCTACACATTGATACCTTTTTCTGTTGTTGCTAATGAAGATGTTAGTTCTTCTCAAATTTTTTATTGGTAGTAGAAATGTTACTCATTTTCATATATCAATCTCAGAGCCGGACACCTTGCTGATGTGCTCTTTCTCTCTCTTTTTGTCTTTGTAGTTAATGATATCATCTGCAAACATTAACAGTTTTGTTCCCTCCACTCCAGTTCATATATGATGCAAGAGGATGTATTATTGTTAACAAATATTTCTTTTTCCCACTCTGTGGAACGTGAGCGGCCTGATACTTACCATGTCCAAGCAGAGGCTGTGAATCTGCTTGCATTGTTGGGCTGAGCATCTCAAGCCCGCCCTCCTGACAGAACTACACGTCTGCACTAGTGACGCGTGCTTCAGCCCATGATCCGATGAGGAGGCACATGAAGCAGATATCTTGGATCTGACTTTCATCCTGGAGTCAACCTCAGATGAGCCCAGCTAACTGCAGCGACCTCCAGACCTGTGAAAGAAAATGAAGGGTTTGTAGCAAGCCGCCAACATTTGAAGTAGTTGGTTTGTACCATTATGGTGGTAAGAGCTGACCAATACATGTCATTGTTTCTTTTTCTCTACTTACTGCATCGGCTAGCTCTATAATGGTGAATGAAGTGGTGATGGTGGGGATCCTTGTCTTGCTTCAGTTTTTAAAGGAAATACTTCTAAAGTTTTATCATTAAACAAAATATTTGTTTTACATGTTTTGTGACATTTTGTAGTCTTTTTTAGTCTTAATTTGAAAAGATTTTTTAACAGGAAAAGGAGGTGAATTTTAGAAAATGTTTTTCTGCATTCGTTGATATGATCCTATGGTTTTCATAGACCTTATGAGTTGTATTAATACCTTTCCAATGTTAGGGCACCCTTGTGTCCCTGGGTTGTACCCAGCTTGGTCACATTGTACTTTCGTTTTTAAGAAACATGTACATGGCCACATTTTATTTGCTTACATTTTACTCAGAAATATTGCATCCAGGCTTATGTATGACATTGACTCGTAATTTCCTTTCTAGTATTTTCTTGCCTGGTTTTGTTATCATCTTTAAAATAGCTTTGGATCAGTTAGGAAAGTTCCCTCTTCTATTCTATAAAATTAGCAATATCTGTTGTGTTATAAGAACTTGCCTGTAAACACATCTGGGCCTCATGTTTTCTTTGTGGGAAACATTGAATTACAGATCCATTTTATTTCATTGTTATAGACTCATCAATGTTTTAATTTCTTCCTAAGTCAGTTTTGTCATTTTTCCCCCCTAGGAAATGTACAGTGCTTCTCAAATAGATTGACATAAAGTTGTTAGGAGTGTTCTCTGGTTAACATTTAAAATTTCTGCTCTGTCCATAATTGTAAACACAGGGACCGAACACCTGCGAGGCCAGCCTGTGGCCCCAAACTCTCAGGGGAGGCTTTACCTATACCCCCAACACCGATGAGAGCGTCAGTGCTCCTGTGAGTGGCCTGGTTTCCTGCTCCTCCCTCTGCTGAGAGTGCAGCCCTTGTGGAATCAGGCTTTCTGGGTGATTTCTTAATGTGACTCCCAGCCTGCCACAGACCCCACTTTCCTCTCCTTGAAAGCGAAGTGTAGACCACAGCAACCATGGATTCCCCACCACCCTCAAGGTGGCTGATGACTTTGGCACTCCCCTATGACCTTCATTTCATGTTCCCATTTCATTTCTGGCCACAGGAAGTGTTTCTTACTCTCTTGACAGCTATTCATACATCAAAATGGTGCTTTTTATATTTCATCCAGTTTTTTTATAAGGAGGATTATGTAGTCTGCCACATAACCTGAAAAAAAAATTCTCTTTCTCCTACTGCATGAATGACAATCTGGATATGAAATTTTGTATTCACAGTTATTTCCCCCTGATACTTAGAGGATATTGTTCTGCAGTTTTCTGGCATCTTTTGATACTGCTAAGAGGTCTGCTGTCATTCTTAATGTTTCTTTGTATATTATCTGTCTTTTCTCTCTGATTGCTGTGATAATTTTCTCTTTACCTTGATGTTCTTCAGTTCTGCTGTATGTTCATCTGTGGATTTAAAGAAAATAGTCTCTGCAGTACTGAGTAGGATTTTTTAGGCATGGAATTCATTTCTTCCCTCATGTCTTGAGTGTTCTCATCCACTCTCTTGGAGTAAAGCTCCTCTGGCATTCTCTCTATTCTATCTTCATCGACCTCCTCCTAGGTGATTGACAGAATTTTTCCTTCTGTACATATCTCTTAATATTTAATTTGTATTCTTCATCTCATTACATTTATATGGTACATTCTGGAATTTCCTCTATTCCATCTTCTAATTCACTAATCCTTCAGCTAAGTATGGGCTACTATTTATCTGCAGAGTTTCTTTCTGATTCTCTTTTATATCTACTCATTTTTTCTTAACCTTTTGATTTATTTTCTAAGTGGTATTCCATCATGAATTTCTTTAACATTTATATTTAATTAAAAATATGGAGGGGCTAGCCCTGTGGCCGAGTGGTTGAGTTCACGTGCTCCACTTCGGTGGCCCAGGGTTTCGCTGGTTTGGATCCTGGGTGCGGACATGGCACTACTCATCAAGCCACACTGAGGTGGCATCCCACATGCCACAACTAGAAGGATCCACAACTAAAAATATACAACTATGTACTGAGGGGCTTTGGGGAGAAAAAGGAAAAATAAAATCTTTAAAAAACAAATACAGAAATGTACAAACAAGAGACAAAAAGTCATTTCCGGGAAAGTGAGGCCGTGCTTTGTGAGCTGCAGCATGGAGGTGACTAGTGGAATTAATGAGCTGGATTTGGAAAGCTGGTGTCAGTGGCACATGCTCTTTCTCTCCCAGCAGATCTTATGGAATGATCCTGACACCGAGATGGCTTGGGCCATGAGAGCAATGCAGCATGCAGAAGTCTACTACTGATTTCATCAGTTGACCCACAGTTCTGAAACTCACCAAAGTGGATGAACAAGTCTATTCCGACTTCTGGGAAAATTCTGAGAAACTCAGGATAGATGTTTTTGACTTAGAAGAGCTCAACTCAGAATTGGCAAAAGAGAAGTGGAGGCCATTCCCCCAGCAGTTTGATGGGATTGCAGAAGACTTCGACTATAGTATTTTGCTGCAACTGTACTGTTTTCAGGCCTACATTGGAGGAAAACACCATTTTGCCTGCAGGATACAATTTTTTGCCATTGAAATTGCTCAAAATTGAGAAGGCTATAGCAAAGCAGTTTACACTAGTGTTCAGGACAGAGAAGGAGAGAAAGGAGCCAAAACAGAAGAAAGAATGGAGCTGACTGTGGAGGAGAAGAGAAAGGAGCCAACAGAGAAAGGGAAGAAGAGAAATCAACAAAGGGGCAGAAAAAGAGAAAGAAACTGACAAAGAAATCAACAAATGTGGTGAAACAGCTGTGTAAGGTAGATAAGGACCAGCACTCTAGAAACTGTGACTCAGCTGAGCCTACAAGTACCAGGATGCTATTTGCACAGATCCCTTTGGCTAAACGTACGTCTCTGTGCAACTGAAGGGCACGTGGAAGGACATCTTTCTAGCCTAATCTGGAGCTGTTCTGACCATTCTTTCGTATGAACTGTCTTAAAGACTATTGGTGGGATCTCAGTTGTTTCTTTCTTGGTATATTGTTTCTTGATTCTCACCACTGGTCAAGTAAGAAATTTTGTAAATAAATTTCTTTTGGTTCTTAAAAAAAGTATGAACAAGGTGACATCAGCATCATGGCAGAGTGAACTTGCCCAGGACTCTCTCCCCTCCAACATACAATGAAAAGGGGCATCCACACTCAAACAGAGGACATCCTAACAACACAAACACCTCAGAGAGACACGCAACCATATGAGGGAGGGTGGAGAGGCTGGAGTCCCCCTCAGAGGAGCTGGAACAGGGTAAGAGAGAACTTCGCTCCCTCCCCTAAAGACTGCGATTGTGACCACGGGAGGATCCAAGAGGGAAGGAATGGGGGAGGGATCGCGCAATCTAGAGATCACCAAGGACTCCTTAGGGCCCTTGCAGCCTAGAAAGTAGTCCTCTAATGGGGTGAAAGCTTTCATGGGGGGTGACCTCATCAAGCTAACACCCCAGGAGAACAGATAGTAAGAACAAGAAAGCCTGGAGAGCATGCAGGAGAAAAAGCCCCTCCCCATACCTGCTCCACTGCCTGGGATTTCGACTGAAGGTGGAGGGCTCAGATTACATGGCTCTTGACCCCTACCCAGTGGCAATAGGCAGTAACTGCAACCAAATAATATCAGGATACATACGATCTTACCCACCTCCTCTAGCAATATCAAATGCTATATCAAATCTCCAGACCAGAGAGAAAGCAACAAGTACACAGAATTCAGTCCTGAGGACACAGAAATATGTAATCTAAACGACAATGAATTCAAAAGAGCTATCATCAAAAAACTCTATGAGGTAAAAGAGGATGTAGAGAAACAATTGACTGAGTTCAGGAGCTGCTTCACAAAAGAGATTGAAACTATAAAGAAGAGTCAATCAGAAATATTAGGGATGGAAAAGAGAAAGCAAAGTATGGATTCCCTGGATGCTTGAGTGGACATCATAGAGGAGCATGTCAGCATAATCAAAGCTAGACATATTTAAATGTTCCAGATAGAGGAGAAGAGAGAACTAAGACTAAAAAGAAATGAAGAAAGTATCTGAGAAATATCAGACCGATTAGGAAATACAACATAAAGATTATAGGTATTCAAGAAGGAGAAGAGAAGGCAAATGGAACAGAAAGCATGCTCAAAGAAATAATAGCAGAGAACTTCCCAAACCTAGAGAAAGAGAGGGAAATCCGTGTGGAAGTGGCTTCCAGATCTCCTAGATTTGTCAATGCTAAAAGACCTACTGCAAGGCATATAGTAGTAAAACTGGGAAAAGTGAATCACAAAATAAAAAATACCAAGGGCAGCAAGGCAGAAGAAAATAACCTACAAAGGAATTCCTATCAGACTTTCAGCGGATTTCTCTACAGAAACTTTACAAACTAGGAGAGAATGGAATGACATATTCAAATCTTTGGAAGGCAAACATTTTCATCCAAGAATACTCTATCCAGCAAAAATATCCTTCAGATATGATGGAGAAATACAAACATTCCTAGACAAACAAAATATAAGGGAGTTTGTAGCCACAAGACCCTCACCCCTACAAGAAATCCTCAAGAAGGCCCTCATACCTGAAAAAAATAAAAAGGAGAAAGGGGTTACAAAGCACGGAGTAAGGAGATAAACAGATAGACAGACTCAGAATAGGATAGCAAATATTCAAGTATAGCATTAAAGATAATAGGGAAGGAAAACACCAAAAACAAAGATAATCTTGTCAGTTTAACCACAAACTCACAACACAAGATGGAATAAGATGTGAGAAAAACTTAGGAGGAGAGGAGGAAAGGATTGAATTGGTCTAGGCTAAGGAAATAAGAGGCCATGAGGAAATGGACTATCTTATACATGAGATTCTGAATACAAACCTCATGGTAACCGCTAAACAAAAAAGCAGGACAGAGACACAACTAATAAGGAGAAAACAAAGAAACACATCATAAAAAGCTACATAATTCAATGAGTAGACCAAAACACATAGGATGAGAAACAAAGGAAATGCAGGAGAACTGGAAAATGAGTGATAAAATGAGAACATTAAACCCTCATGTATAGATAATCACCCAAAACGTAGATGGATTGAATTCTCCAATGAATAGACACAGAGTTGTGAGATGGATTAAAGAACAAGACCCAACAACATGCTGCCTCCAGGAAACACATCTCAGCTCTAACAACAAACACAGGCTCAGAGTGAAGGGATGGAAGATGATACTCCAAGCTAATGGCAAACAAAAGAAAGCAGGTGTTGCAATACTTATATCAGACAAAGTAGACTTCAAGATAAGTCAGGTAAATAGAGACAAAGAGGGGCAGTATATAATGATTGAAGGGACACTCCATCAAGAAGAAATAACACTTAGAAATATCTGTGCATCCAACACAGAAGCACCAAAGTTCATAAAGCAACTATTAACAAACTTAGAAGAAGGTGTTAATAATAACACAATAATAACAGGGGATCTCAACACCCCACTCACATCAATGGATAGATCATCTAGACAGGAAATCAACAGGGAAACAATGGAATTAAATGAAAAACTAAACCAGTTGGACTTAATAGACATATATAGAAACCTTCATCCAAAAATAGCAGAATACACATTCTTCTCAAGTGCGCATGGAACATCCTCAAGGATAAACGATATGTTGGGAAACAAGGAAAGCCTCAATAAATTTAAGAAAATTTAGATAATAGTGTCCTTTCTGCTCACAGTGCTGTAAAGCTACAAATTAATTACAAGAAAAAAGTGGATAAAGTGACAAAGATGTGGAGACTAAACAACATGCTATTGAACAAGCAATGGATCATTGAAGGAATTAAAGGAGAAATCAAAAAATATCTGGAGACAAGTGAAAATGATAACACACCATACAAACTCATATGGGATGCAGCAAAAGCAGTATTAAGAGGGAAATTCATTGCAATACAGGCACACCTTAACAAACAAGAAAAATCCCAAATAAGCAATCTCAAATTACACCTAACTGAATTAGAAAAAGAACAAACAAAGCCCAAAGTCAGCAGAAGGAGAGAAATAATAAAAATCAGAGCAGAAATAAATGCTCTTGAAACAAAAAACGCAATAGAAAAGATCAATGAAACAAAGAGCTGGTTCTTTGAGAAGATAAATAAAATTGACAAACCCCTAGGCAGATTTACAAAGAAAAAAAGAGAGAAAGCTCAGATAAACGAAATTAGAAGTGAAAGAGGAGAAATAACAACAGACACCACAGAAATACAATGGATTATAAGAGAATACTATGAAAACTATATGCCAACAAAATGGATAACCTAGAGGAAATGGATACATTCGTAGACTCTTACAACCTCCCAAAGCTGAATCAAGAAGAAGCAGACAATCTGAACAGACCAATCACAAGGAAAGAGATTGAAACAGTAATCAAAACCATCCCAAAGAATAAAACCCCATGAGCAGACAGCTTTCCTGGGGAATTCTACCAAACTTTCAGAAAGGATTTAATAGTTATCCTTCTCAAGCTATTCCAAAAAATTAGGGTAGATGGAACACTTCTTAACACATTTTACGGGGCGAACATCACTCTGATACCAAAGCCTGACAAGGACAACAAAATAAAGGAAAACTACAGGCCAATATCGCTGATGAACATAGATGCAAAAATCCTCAACAAAATTTTGGCAACCCGAATTCAGCAATACATCTAAAGGATCATACATCATGACCAAGTTGGATTTATACTAGGGACACAGGGATGGTTCAACATCCACAAATCAATCAACGTGATACATCACATCAACAAATGCAGGAAGAAGAACCACATGATCATCTCAATAGATGCAGAGAAAGCATTTGACAAGATTCAACAACAATTTATAAGAAAAACTCTTAACAAAATGGGGATAGAAGGAAGTTACCTCAACATAATAAAGGCCATCTGTGACAAATCCACAGTCAACATCATACTCAATGTGCAAAAACTGAGTGCCATCCCCCTGAGGACAGGAACAAGACAAGGATGCCCACTGTCACCACTCTTATTCAACAAAGTACTGGACGTTTTGGCCAGAGCAGTGAGGCAAGAGAAAGGAATAAAAGGAATCCAAATAGGGAGTGAAGAAGTGAAACTCTCGCTGTTTGCAGATGACATGATCTTATATATAGAAATATATATAAGATTATATATATGTATAGAAATATATATAAGATTCCCAAAGATTCCATTGGAAAACTAATGGAAATAATTAACAACTACAGTAAAGTTGCAGGGTTCAAAATCAACTTACAAAAATCAGTTGCTTTTCTGTACTCTAATAATGAACTTACAGAAAGAGAACTCAAGAATACAATTCCATTTACAATTGCCACTAAAAGAATAAAGTACCTAGGAATAAATTTAACCAAGGAGGTGAAGGACTTACACAATGAAAACTATAAGACATTACTGAAAGAAATTGATAGACATAAAGAGATTCCATGCACATGGATTAGAAGAATAAACATAGTTAAAATGTCCATACTACCCAAAGCAATCTACAGATTCAATGCAATCTCTATCAGAATCCCAATTACACTCTTCATGGAAATAGAACAAAGAATCCTAAAATTCATATGGGGCAACCAAAGACCCCGAATGGCTAAGGCAATAGTGAGAAAAAGTACAAAGCTGGAGGCATCACAATCCCTGACTTCAAAATGTACTACAAAGCCATAGTGACCAAAACAGCGTGGTACTGGTACAAAAACAGGCACACAGATGAATGGAAAGGAAGTGAAAGCCCAGAAATAAAACTGCACATCTATAGGCAGCTAATCTTCAACAAAGGTGCCAAGAACATACAATGGAGCAAAGATAGTCTCTTTAATAAATGGTGTCAGGAAAACCGGACAGGCACATGCAAAAGAATGAAGGTAGGCCATTATCTCATGCCATACACAAAGATAAACTCAAAATCGATCAAAGACTTGAAGATAAGTCCTGAAACCATAAAACTCCTGGAAGATAATATTGGTAGTACCTTCTTTGACATCGAAGTAAAAAGGATGTTTTCGAATACCATGTCTTCTCAGACAAGGGAAACAAAAGAAAAAATAAACAAGTTCATCAGACTAAAGAGCTTCTACAAGGCAAAAGAAACCAGGATCAGAACAAAAAGACAACCCACCATTTGGGAGAAAATCCTTGCAAATCATATATCTGACACGGGGTTAATCTCCATAATATATAAGGAACTTACACAAGTGAACAATAAAAAAAGAAACAGCTCAATCAAAAAACGGACAGAGGATGTGAACAGACATTTTTCCAAAGTAGATATACAGGTGGCCAATAAACACATGAAAAGATGTTCAACATCACTAATCATCAGGGAAATGCAAATCAAAACTACACTAAGATACCACCTTATGCCTGTTAAAAATGGCTATAATCACTAACACTAAAAATAAAAAATGTTGGAGAGGGTGTGGAGAGAAGAGAACCCTCATATACTGCTGGTGGGGATGCAAACTGGTGCAGCCACTATGGAAAACAGTACGGAGATTCCTCAAAAAACTAAAAATAGAACTACCATACAACCCAGCTATCCCACTACTGAGTTTCAACCCAAACAACTCGAAATCAACAATCCAAAGTAACATATGCAGCCCTACGTTCATCGCAGCACTATTCACAATAGCCCAAACATGGAAACAATCCAAGTGCCCATCAACTGAGGATTGTATAAAGAAAAGGTGGTATATATATACAATGGAATACTACTGAGCCATAAAAAAAGACAAATTCATCCCATTTGCAACAACATGGAAGGACCTGGAGGGAATTATGCTAAGCAAAATAAGCCAGACTGGGAAAGACAAACACTAGATGATTTCACTCATGTGTGGAATATGAACAAACACATGGACAAGGAAAACAGGTCAGTGGTTACCAGGGGAAGGGGGCTGGGGCGTGGGCACAGCAGGTGAAGGGGAGCACTTATATGGTGACAGTCAAGAAATAATGTACAACTGAAATCTCACATTGATGTAAACTATTATGAACTCAATAAAAAAAGTACAAACAAGAACAAGAAAATAACAATTAGCTGTGTTTTTAACATCTTAGCATATTCGTTTCCAGTCTCTGCTATTGCTATTGTTTTAAGGGGGAAAGAGCTTCTACTGTTTTTTTGAAATGATTTGTGTTTATTATGAATAATTTAAATGCTGAAAGAAGGCCTACATATAAATATTAAAAACATTAAAATACACCCCAAATCCTACACCCAGAAATATTTATTATTAACAGTTGATGAACATTATTCTAGACATCATTCCTTACATATGCATGTATAGAAGGATAAGTAAATGAAAATACTTTTAGGAAAATGGGAACATTCTATCAATGCTATTATTAATTTTTAAAAACTATCAAGTTTAGTATAACTTGAATATACCAGAAAGATATGAAATTAAAGAAATAAAAGAGTAAAAAAGAAGCAAAACTAAAGAAACCATTGAACTCTAAGTAATGAAACTATCAAACTCCAAAAACATTTTTTCCATAAGAATTATTATTTTTTAGAGAAATACTCTAAAGTTGAAAAAAGAGATAATTATCAATATGGAATCATTGTGTTTTTGAAATGATGAGTCAGTTTTGGACAATATCACGTGATTTCCTGTTATGAAGAGTGAGGACGTTTACACTCATTTCCTCACATCACCCCTTCTCTCATCTTCCAATATTTGTTGGTTCCAGCATTTTCACATAGCCTCAATTTATAATATGCACATTCCATTCCGCAGCAAAAATGTTTATAGTTATTTAACATTATTTCCATAGTTAATGGAGTTAGTACTTACCATATGTCCTTTCAGTATGGCTATTCCAATACTGATGTCTTTATTTTAATCCTTCTCTTTTTTTTTGGTCTGGAATTATTGAGTGCAGTTTTCCTATTTTCAAGCCACACTCATGGGGACTGTATCCCCTAAAGCATTTCACAATTCAGAAGGTTTATGTTCTTCCAGACTTTCATGATACTGTAGTCTTTGGATCATGGTTTCCTTCAGATCTTTGCAGCAGCATTTCATTATGTTGACAGGAAAAATACTAAAGACAGGCTAAGTTCTTTTCCTTAACATTGATTTACTTTTTCTCCCGGGACAACTGAAGATTTCTTCCTTTATCTTTGAATTAGAATAGCTTAACTAGGATGTGTCTCACTTTTGTGTGCTTTCTATTAAACTTTCATAACAAGAAAATTGAAACAAACGTTTGTCCATACACTCAGCTCCTTTTGTGTGCTTTTCTGCTTCCAAATGCCTTTACTGCCAATTATCTTTATGTTGGGTCTTCTGTCTTCTGTATCTATTAGCTTTGATTCAATTCCCTTAATCTTGCCATATTCATTCACTAGGATTATTTTGAACATTTCCTCTATGTACATAATTCAGTTTTCAGTCATGTCTAATTTATACACTGATGTTTCTAGCACATATTTTCATTGTGAAATGATTTATTTTGGCTCTTAATCTGTTTCATTAGATTTGAATTCAAACATTTATTCGACAAATATTTATTTATTTATTAAGTACCAGGCACAGCACAGCTCATTCAATGTTATCACCTAATTTTTGTGTTATTTTGAGTTGATCACCTGCTTACTTTGCATTATATAGTGCAATTGTGGAGAATTTTCTCATTTTCTTTGTGAGTGTGTGTGCCTGTGTGCTTGTGTGTATGTGTTAGACTGGAACTTTTTATTTATTTATTTATTTTTGCTGAGGAAGATTCCCCATGACCTAACATCTGCTACCAATCTTCCTCTTTTTGTATGTGGGCTGCTGCCACAGCATGGCCACTGACAAACAAGTGGTATAGGTCCACGCCTGGGAACTGAGCCTGGGCCACTGAAGTGGAACGCACCAAACTTAACCATTGGGCCACCAGGGCTGGCCTGGAATTCTTAACTTTTGATTAGTAAAGTCTTTCTTTTTAAAAATAAATTTAATTTTCTTTTATATATTTGTATAGTTACCATGGTTTTTGATAGCTCTGTCCTGACGTTCTGCTCACTGTTGTGCAATGACGGTAACTTCCATTACTCTCTTTTGCAAAGCTGCTATACCTGGCAAACAGCTTACAACCTGTTACTGTTCCTTTATCACGAGGAACTGGTGGTGAACATGTTGGTTGGCAGGAAGGGAAGAACTCTTCTGAAGAGGTTGGTAGTCTTTGTTAGAAAATATATGTCCTAGTCTTTCTTCTGAGGCATTCTTGAATATGCCTACCGAGGTTTAACCCAAACTCATTTAAAAAATTTTTATTTTATTGTGGTGAGAACACTTAACATGAGATCGACCCTTTTAGCAATTTTTAAAGTACACAATACATTATTGTTGATTATAGGTACAAAGCTGTACAGCAGGTCTCTAGAGTTTATTCATCTTGCCTAACTGAAGCTTTATGCCCATTTATTAGTAACTCCCCATTTACCCTCCCTCCAGCCCTCGGAAATCACCATTCTGTAATTTGATTCTATGCATTTAACTATTTTAGATATCTCATATCAGTGGACGTGTCTTTCTTTGCCTGGATTATTTCACTTAGCATAATGTTTTCAAGGTTCATCCACGTTGTATCATGCATCAGAATTTCCTTCCTTTTTCAGGTTGCATAGTATTCCATCATATGTATAGACCACATCTTCTTTATCCTTCATCTGTTGATGGACATTTAGGTTGTTACCACATCTTGGCTGTTATGAGTAGTGCTGCAATGAACATGGGAGTGCTAATATTTCATCAAGATCCTGAGTTCAATTCTTTCGAATAACTGCCTAGAAGCAGGATTCCTGAATCACGTGGTAGCACATTTTTAATTTTTGAGGAGCCTCCATACTGTTTTCCACAGTGGCTGCGTCATTTTTCATTCCTACCAATAGTGTAAAAGAATTCCAATTTCTCCACACCCTCACCAACCCTTGCTGTGTTTTGTTCTTTTGATAATAGCCATCTTGACAACTGTGAGATATTATCACCTTGTGGATTTGATTTGCATTCCCCTGATGATTGGTGACATTGAGCATTTTTTCATATACTTTTTGGTCATTTGTATGTTTTCTTTGGAGAAATGTCTGTTCAAGTCCTTATTCTATTTTTTAATCAGTTATGAGTTTTTTTAGCTATTGAGTTGTAGGGGTTCCTCATATATTTTGGAGATTAACCTCTTATAAGATATATAGTTTGCAAATATTTTCTTCCATTCCATAGGTTACCTTGTCACTGTTGATTGTTTTCTTTGCTGTGCAGAAGTTTTTTAGTTTGACATAGTCCCACTTGTGTATTTTTGTTTTTATTGCCTGTGCTTTTACATCATATCCAAGATATAATTGCCAAGACCAATGACATGAATCTTCTCCCTTATGTTTTCTTCTAAGAGTTTCACAGTTGCAGGTCCTAAATCTTTAATCCATTTAAAGTTGATTTTTGTGTATGATATAAGAATTCAATTTCATTCTTTTGCATGTGGATATCCAGTTTTCCAAGCACAATTTAGTGAAGAGACAATCTTTCCCCTTTAAGTATTCTTGACATCTTTGTTGAAGACCAGTTGATCATACGTGTGTGGACTTATTTCTGGGCTCTCTAATCTGTTCCATTGATCTATGTGTCTGTTTTATGCCAGTACCATATTGTTTTGATTACTGTAGCTTTGTAATATATTTTGAAATCATGAAGTATGATGCCTTCAACTTTGTTCTTCTTTCTTAGGATTGATTTGGCTACGATCCTTTGTGGTTCCATATGAATTATACATTTTTTTCTATTTCTGTAAGATATGTCATTGGGAGTTTGATAGGTATTGCATTGAATCTGTAGATTGCTTTGGGTAGTATGAATATTTTCATATTAGTTCTTTCTATCCCTGAACACAGGATGTGTTTCCATTTGTTCCTTCTTTAACTTTTTTCATCGATGTTTTAGTTTTCAGTATACAAGTTTTTCAACTCCTTAGTTAGGTTTATTCCTAAGTATTTTATTCTTTTTGGGGCTATGATAAATGAGATTTTTTTTTTCTGATTTCCTTTTCAGAGAGTTTGTTGTTAGTTTATAGAAGCGCAATTGATTTTTGAATATTGATTTTATATCCTGAAACTTTACTGAATTCATTTATTAGTTCTAACAGATTTTTCTTTTTATGGAGTTCTTAGGGTTTTCTATATATAAGATCACGTTATCTGCAAACAGGGACAATTTTACTTCTTCCTTTCCAATTTGGATGCCTTTTATTTCTTTTTCTTCCCCAATTGCTCTGGCTAGGACCTCCAGTAATCTGTTAAGTAGAAGTGGAGAGATTGGGCATCCTTGCCTTTTTCCTGATCTTAGAGGAAAAGCTTTCAACCTTTCAGTAGAATATAATGTCAGTTTTGAGCTAACTATATGACCTTTATTATATTGAGGTACTTTTCTTCTATTCCTAGTTTGTTGAGAGTTTTTATCATGAAAGGCTGTTTAATTTCATTAAGTGCTTTTTCTGCATCTATTGAAGAAGCTAATGTGATTTTTATCCTTTATTCTGTTAATGTGGTGTATCACATTAATTGATTTTTGTATATTGAACCATCCTTGCATCCCAGGGATAGATCCCCCTTGGTCATGGTATATGATCCTTTAATGTGCTGGTGAATTTAACACATTTTGCTAGTATTCTGTTGAGTATTTTTGCATGCGTATTCATCAGGGATATTGGCCTGTAGTTTTATTTTCTTGTGATGTTTTGCTCTGACTTTTGTGTCAGGGTAATGCTGACCCCATAAAATGAGTTTAGCAGAGCTCAGTCCTCTTCAGTTTGGCTGCGGAGGGGGCGGTTTGAGAGGAATTGGCATTAATTCTTTATATGTTTGGTAGAATTCACCAAGAATGCCATCTGGTCCTGGGCTTTTCTTTGTTGGGAGGTTTTTAGTTCACTGATTCAATCTCCTCACTAGTTATAGATTTGGTTAGAATTTCTATTTCTTCGTAATATAGACTTGGTAGTTTGTACGTAGGTATGTTTCTAGGAATTTATACATTTCTTCTAAGGTATCCAGTTTGTTGGCATGTAACTGTTCATAGGAGTCTCTTAAGACCTTTTTTATTTCTGTGACATCAGTTGTAATGTCTCTTTTTCATTATTTATTTGAGTCCTCTCTCTTTTTTTCTTTGTATAACTTAGAGTTTGTCAATTTTTTTATTTTTTCAAAAAACAAACTCAGTTTAATCTATTGTTTTCCTATTTTCTATTTAATTTATTTCTGCCCTAATGTTTGATCTTTTCTTGCTTCTGCTGGCTTTGGGGTTAGTTTGTTCTTTTCCCCACTAGCTCCTTGAGGTGCAAAGTTCACTGCACTTTTAATATTTACTCAGAAGGGGAAAGAGCAGGAACTTCCCTATGGTTTGCTTATCTTCTGATTCTGAGATAGTACTGAACATTCTAAGCATTTTTTTGATTCATCTTCATGGCTTCTTCTGAGGAGAGAGAAACGAGGTAAGGTTAGGATTAGTTGCTGAGCTTTGCTGCTTTATTCCAGAGTTATATATTTCTTTTATTGGTTGCCAGATTTTGAAATTTATAGGATTAAGTTATTCTGTGGGTGAATTTTTTTATTGTGGTGATAACTCATAACATGAGACCTACCCTTTTAACAAATTTTTAAGTGTATAGTACAGTTTTGTCAACTATAAGCTCAAAGGTGTACAGTCAATCGCTAGACATTGCTCATCTTATATAAATGAAACTTCATACTGTTGAACAGCAATTTCCCATTTCCCCTTCCTTTAACCCCTGAAAACCACCATGCTGCTTTCTACTTCTATCAGTTTGACTATTTTAGATACCTCATACAAGTGGAATCATGCAGTATTTGTCCTTCAATACCTGGCTTACTTCACTTAGCATAATGTCCTTAAAGTTCATCCACGTTGTTGTATATGGCAGGATTTTCTTCTTTTTTAAGGCTAAATAATATTCCATTGCATTTATCACCACATTTTCTTTGTCTATTCATTTTGTTGATGGACATTTAGGGGTTAGGTGAATCTTTGCTTAGGTACTAGGATTGGGAGATTTTGCAGTATAACCTCAACTCGCTGACTTAGCAGCCAGGAGCAAGCTGCCCACCAGCGATGTGGCTGGAGATACAGGTGCTGTGGTTGGTAGGCAGAGAGACCCAGGTTTCTGCTCACAGGCAGGCAGCACATTGTGGGGTTTTAGCTGCCTGCAGACAGCCGTATTCTGACTTTTGTCTAGGTTATGGACCTTCTATTTTGACTCTCATTGCTTGAGCAAGTGTTAAAACTCCTAACTCCTGTGGTTGTCAGGAGGCTGCAGCTTCAAATCCTACTCATTTCTCTGCGTCCTCGCCTCCTCTTGTGCTTTATTTCATGCTGCAGAGACTGCTTCTAAATATTTCATCCTCTCCCTGGCACTTTCATCTGTTCAGAGAGGAGGAGGGAGATTTCAACATGTGCTCTGCCTGCCATCTTGACCCCAAGGACAAGCCTTGTAGATATAAAACCTCTGGAGTCACAAGACAATGGTTGAACGGAAACAGGGCCTAGAAATTATGGATCTTAATTGATATATTACACTTTCAGACAATTCATGCATAAAATAAAACTTAGGGAATAAAGGAAATGTATGGATGAAAACACAGTATGAGAGGAAAAGTCTGGCACTGCCATTAAGCCTGGGACAGAACCAAAATAATAACGAGAGGGAACAAGTCAAAAAGAACCGTTTTCTAGGCAAAAGGAAAAAACATTCCGCAGCCCAAGAACAGTGTATTTGTACCATCAGAGCATGAAGCATCTCAGAGAAATGGAATAACTATCAGTGAAACCACCTAAGTTTTCGCAAAAAGCCAGATGTTCTTTATGGAAATACTTACCTACTATAATTGGGCCTTTTGAATATATTACTGCTACTTGTTGGAAGAAATGATACCTAAATGTGGTGAATAAATATCACACCACACCCTTCTTTGCAAAAATACTTTTGTGACTTAGAGATGAGGCTTTAAAAAGACATTCATAAGCAAGTCATGATTTTTAAAAGGACATATGCATCTTATTATGGTTTTTAAACTTTTTAAGCTTTCATTTGGCCATTGCCCGACAGCTGGGAATGTTCATAAGAAAATTAATAACTATTACCTAAAAATCTTCTTCAGCTCTAGAGAACAAAGTTTTGAAGGAGTCAGAGCAGACAGTTACACATATTGAACATTTGTGTTTTTAAGTCAACTTTAGTTTAACAGAACGTGCACAGACTTTCAGAGGTAGACATTAGGGTCCAATGATTTTTCAACGTAACCAATTCAGTTTTCAGATGATAAACACAGGCCCTGGAGGGACTAGATGATTTCTGTAAGGTTACGTAGTCAATGAAATGATCACTGCTAGAAACTGAGTTCTATTCACAAATAACCTTATTAATATCGTTATATTATTTTTTCCCAGTTTTATCCTTTATCTCATCCTAAATTTGTCTGATTTTGGGAGTAGGGGGAGTTACTTTTTAAAAATTATGTATCTCAGAGAGTTCTTCAGCTCAATGTCGATTTTCCTTTCTTTGCAGCATTTGAAGATGCTGTCCTTCCTTCTTGAGCTCTCTCTGCCCTTAGATTCTGTGGTACCACGTTTTCTTGATTCTTATCAATTTCTGACCACTCCCTGTAAGTGTTTCAATTGGTACCTCTTTCGAAGCTGTTCTGAAATACAGGCATCCCCTAAGCTTGTATCTTTGATTGGATTCTCTTTTTGTAACCCAATTTCCTCTCGGGGAATACTCACTTCCATCTCCTAATTATCAGTTCTCCGCAGATGACTCACACATCTTCATGTCTAGCTCCAATATTTGCCTGAGCCTAAATATTGCTGTATGGAAGTTTGCCGACATCTCAAACTCAGTGCGTCTACAACTGATTTCATCATCCTTAAGGACAACTTCCTTCTCCTGTCCTCAGGTCTTCATTAATCCTACCACCAGCAAGGCTTGAAACCCTTGCATCATCTTCAATTCTTCCCTCTCCCTTTGTAGAACTAGCCAGTTTCTTCATCTGTGTCAACCCTATTTCTTAAATACACCTTACATCATATCTTTTGATCTGTTCTATTGCTTTCTTAGTTTGGGCAATTAATGTCTCAGTCTGAATTTTATTAGGCCTGATATAATCACAATCTTCATTCTTTTCCCAATCCATATCTTTTATGTCACAAACATTCTTCCTAAAATGCAGGTTGAAGCATGCTTTTCCTTGCTCAAAATCTTTTAATAATATTCCATTGCCTATAAAGGGAAGACCAAACACCTTAACATGAATTTCAAAGCTCTCTTTTGTCAGACCTATAATTCTAACCTAACCTTCATGATACACAATCCTACCACCACTCTGTACTAGAACTAAATATTCCTTCCTTTCTTGTCTCATTAGTTTGTGCATTCTTGTGTTTTGCAATAAACATTTATTGAGTTTCTATTATTTTTTTTGTAATTTGGTAGGTACTATGAATACAAAACTTATACTTTCCTAAATATTCTAAATTTTCTCTAAACATGTATCACTTTGATAATCATGAGAAAATAGTTAAAAACCTACATGTAATGGTGAAAACAGGCAAGAAAACAGAAGGATAAAGTGTGTTAGGCGTTGAGACTGAGTTGAGCACAGCATACTGAAGACGCTTACAGGTAGGGCGTTGAATGCAGACTGACAATCAGGCAGGTGCTGAGTGGTCAACACAGACTTCAAGAAAGAGATGGTACCTGATTATTCTTAAATGTAAATAGAAGGAGCCAGTACAGGGAGAGATGGCCATTGATGGAGAAACAGCCTTGAGAATGCAAGAAGGGAGTGATCCAGCACAGGCAAGGAGGCAAGGACGCAAGGCTCCTCTTCCACTGTGACAGAAATGTGGGAGGAAAGGATAACATCAGATGGGTTAGGAGAGCTCTCAGCTCAATTAAGATAAGCTTAACTAACAAAGATTTAAGTACCAATGACACTTAAAGGTATCTCATATGTTGAAATTTCTAGGTGTTGGTAGTTCAAGATTTGGAAAATGACTTTAAACTGTCATTAAGGACCCACAATCCTTCTGTCATTCTGAATTGCCTTCCTCATTGTTTTGTGTGTTCAACTTTTTAAGTTTATGCTGCAGTTACCAACAATGTCCAAATTTCAGTGGTGGCTTAAAACAATGAATGTTTATTTCTCATTCATATTGTGTTGTCTTTGGGTTTTCATTCAAGGATATAAATTTGAGGAACAGCCTCATCCAGAACATTCTATTCTCATGAAAGAAGGAAAAAGGTAGAGTTGAATCATAGAATGGTTCTTTAAGCTCACATTGTATATGGTATATGCTACGCTCCATTGTCCAAAGCAAGTCACATGGCTGCATCCAAGTATCAAGGGTGGAGAAATAGCCTCCTCTCACAGGGAGACATTGCAAGCTACATGGCAATCAGTACCGATATATTATCCTCTGATAGGAAGACAGCAAATAATTGGGTGCATTAATATAGTCTATCACACTTCTTTTTTTTTTTTGAGGAAGATTAGCCCTGAGTTAAAATCCGCCACCAATCCTCCTCTTTTTTGCTGAGGAAGACTGGCCCTGAGCTAACATCCGTGCCCGTCTTCCTCTACTTTATATGTGGGACACCTGCTACAGCATGGCTTGACAAGCGGTGCGTACGTCCTTTCCTGGGATCCAAACTGGCAAACCCTGGGCCCCGGAAGCAGAACATGCAAACTTAACCGCTGTGCCACTGTGCCAGCCCCCATCAACCTTTTAAGATTTCAAAATTTCTGTACAATATTACCTTTCACAACCAGGATAAGAATCAGAATAACGGGTGTACTTCTTTATGTCAAGGAGCAATATGTGTTTGCAATGAATAGATGAATGGTATCATAGTTTGATGTTATTTTCATTAGTAAATTAACAAATGTTGCTCAAAAAAGATGTCAGCAAATACCATATGATTTGAATACAACAAATTTCCAAGAAAATGCAAAAGACAAAGAAATAGTTATTATTTGTTGCCTAAATTACTTTAGAATTTATTTGTGCCAATTCCCAAAGCAGAATGATAATTGCATTCTTCAAGGGCCTGCTCCATTTTTAGTGTGCCTTTCCCCTACAGTCATTGTTGAGTTCTTCGGAAAAATGCAATTCTTTATGACGAATTCTCAGCATGAGATGACTCTTTCTGAAATGTTGAGCAGTGACTTCCAAATTTGTCATGTCAGTACATGTTGGAGAATATAAACACCAACATTCCTCTCCACTGAGCATAATTTTTTTTTTATTAATCTGCAATAATTAAATCTACAGAATGAGTTAAGCATTAATTGCTAGACTCCGTTTTGGTAGCCAAGAGGTTCATCGATACCTCTGTGGCTTTAAAACTTTAAGGTATTGACAGGCCTAATTTGTGAATCTTTTTCTATACAACCCAAAGATATCAGATTGTACTGTGTTATTATCTCTAAATATCCTACAACTTCCCGGTTAAGTCACGCCATCACCCCCGTGATGCTCTAAATCAGCCTGAATTCTTCAAACGGAGGGAGAGTCCGTTAGAGAGGCTTCATGAAGACTTTAAGCCTTATGGTTATTTTGGAAAACAATCCTCATGTGATTTTGATTACAACATATGCAGAATATCTTTGAACTGTTAATATGAACATTAAATATAAAACCATCTTGGAGCTTCTCACGGATTTTGAGTCTGAAAAGGTTGACAGTGCATACAGCACACACTGGCCTATTGGACACACTTGCCAAGTGTCCATTATTCCACCTTCATCTCGAATTGAGAGCAGGAGCATTTGCTTTCCTCTTGGGGTGGCACGAGAGCCTCTGGTTGACCAGATGCTGATAGAGGCCATATGGGGCTAGGGTCAAGATTCAAGCACCTTAATGGAGAAAGGGTTGGGATAGCCAAAGGATGAGATGCATTAAAAAAATGCACAAAACATTTGATTAGAGGGTAGGGATTTCAAAACACCTATTAATGTTATTGGAAATAAATCAAAACAATGGTTTGTATTGAACTCCTTCCTCCTCTAAATCTGTAGCAACTTGGACAAAATCTAGCGTTGAAATGTCCAGAATTAAGATGTTTCAGTTCCTCCTTCTTCAATCCTCCAGGCTACTCAGCAGCGCTTTCAGCGTGCTGTGCCACTTCTTAGCATATGAGCCAGGATACTTAAATTTTTTCTCCAGGAACTAATGCCAAGGATTTCAAGCAAAGCATATTAGTAATATTTTTTAAAGACTGTTGTGAAGTGCTTCCAAGTTGGGAAGGTTTAAAATCTTATAACCAAACCCAGGTGTGCACTTATACAACCAATTTTTTTATTGCAATGAAGGGAAATAAGAATCATTGAAATTCATAGTTGACCATAAAATCCCTAATTTTAGTCTTTATATAATTATCTTGCATTCCATTATTTTGTGAGAACTATTGAATATCAGTGAACCAGAATTTGATGGATTTTATATTTTTTCTTTGACCCTGCATACCTTCTATTTATAACCCATGATGAAATGATCAAATTTCAGAGGTCTGAAGGAGGCTCCTGGATAATTCAGAGGCTCTACATTACTAAAATATCTATTTATTATTGGTCTATCTGTCAATCTGTTCTCTACTCTTCTATCTTTCTTTAGGGAGGCACTGAAATTCAGAGTCGGCCTCAAAATTCAGGGCCCAGCCTGGTGGTGCAGTGGTTAAGTGCGCACGTTCTGCTTTGGTGGCCCAGGGCTCGTTGGTTTGGATTCTGGGTGCAGACATGGCACTGCTTGGCAAAAACCATGCTGTGGCAGGTGTCCCACATATAAAGTAGAGGAAGATGGGCACGGATGTTAGCTCAGGGCCAGTCTTCCTCAGCAAAAAGAGGGGGATTGGTGGCAGATGTGAGCTTAGGGCTAATCTTCCTCCAAAAAAAAAAAATTCAGATAAAATCTGTCTTCAGCCTTGGCTCGAGCCTCAGCCTTTAGAAGACCAAATAGAAAATGTCTTTCTAGTGTCATTTCTGACATCCTGACCTTCTGTGTGATCAATGACATAGGTGATTGTCATACCTAACAGGCTCGACAGTGTCTGTACCACAAATGAGGCATTCATGTTTATTGTTAATATCCGAATGTTCACTTTCAGGTAAATGTGCCCTTCAAAGATGTAACTTGGAGTAAAACAATACGCTTATATGCTTCATAGATTGAAATTGTAATGGAGAGTTAAAGTATAAATGCATATATAATTGCAAAAGCAAAATGTCTTAATAATTAATCATGATTGCATTAGCAAGGCCATTGGCCTCTCATGCAAGCAATATTCTTTGGTCCAGCTTTTATCAACATGAAAGTAGTCATTTTACGCCCGAATCTCTCTCTCAGTTGGTTCTGAACCTGGGATGTGTTAAAATTTTTGAGATCTACAGAGCAGATGTATTTGTTGGGCCCCCGCAACTCCTCAATTCCATGAACTCCTGAAGCTGAGGTCCGGGTGGGGATCTGACCTGCTATTTCAGTTTTGTTCCCTTATGTTATGGGATTTGTATCCTTTAAATAAGCTGTCGTTTACCTGAGCTCATTTAAGTAGGTTTCTGTTCCTTGCACTAACTTGACATACTAAGCCAAGTACCTTGTATTTCACAAAGCAACTGTCGCTCTTTAAGAGCTCTATACATATGTTTGACTATTGGTGATGAGAATTGTGATTTCTGATGAATGGAAAAGAACATGAAAAGCTGAAATGTGAAGTAACTTTCCCAGAATTATGTGAAGGAGCCTGGAAAAGGGGAAGCAGCAGGAGTCTGTACAAGAAGTGCGTTTTGATGTCGATCACTGGATTTGTGTTCAGATGAGGATTCGCCCCTTCCCAGCAGGCAGAGTCCAGGGCACCACGTTAGTGCCCAGCTCCGAGCTGGTGGCCCCCAGGGCAAGGATTATAGGAACAGGTTTCAGCAGTGGCTCTTTAGGCAAAATAACTTAATTTCTTTCACATAGTTTAAAAATCCTAATATATCTTGTGTAACAGCAATACTTGTAGAAATTTCAAAACTTCAATGGGGGCTTTAATGTTAACTCTCTTTCTCCAGATGTCTTTATTTCAAAGATGGAGAACTGGCAAGTTCTAAAATTAACTTTTATTTATTTAAATTGGACCAGACTAAGATTTCTATTTCAAAATATTATAAGATAAGCTATTACTGTAGCCATTGAGTCTTGTAAAGTCAAATGCTGAGAGGCAGGTAGTGACTGTGTTTTTCTTGACTTGGTTATAACTATTATTAAGGTTTTGGGGAAGGCCAAAAAATAGCACTTTTTTCCCCCTTCTATGTTTGGAACCAAGCGAGAAATGAGGCACAGGGGACGCTCAGGTGGAGATTAAAATGCCGGCTATGGAGCTGAAGCAGCGGCCAGGAGGCTGGGCTTAGCTCTACTGGCAAAGGGGCTGGACTGCACGGGTCCCTGCTCACTCCTAGGCACAGCTGGACAGCTGCAGGCCCCCTCAGCTCACCCCGTGGCCGAGACTCCCCCACGTGCAGACAGAAAGACCAGGAAGACGTTGAGGACTGCTGAGCTGAGCTGGCTCGATTCTTTCTCCCAAACTCACAACTGAAAATCAACTTTTCTCTCAAGGGCAGGAGTGAGTGAGGGCTGGAGGCGGAGAGATGCAGCCGTGCTCAATCTTGGCAGCACATTAGGACTACAGGGCAGCTTTAAAAATCCTGATGCCAAGGCCCACCCTAAATGAATCACACAGAAATTTCTGAGGGTGAGAACCAGGTCTTAGGATTTTTAAAAGCTCTCCACGTAGATCCACTGTCCAGCCCAGTGCTGCACTGGGGACTCTCCATGTGGAAGCACAAGGCCAGGGAGGGGCGTTTACCTGCCACCATTGCCAGAGGGAAAACTGAACCAAGGGTTTCAGAGTCTTCTTGGGCCCCGCTAAGAGAGAGTAAAAATAACTGTGTCTTAGTCTGTTGAGACTGTGCTAGCTTGTCGCTTAGAACTGCATAAATGTCCGCAAGCATATTTTGCTGTTGAGGGAAGGTAATCCAGTGAAGGGTTGGGATTCTTTCTTTGTACACGCATTGTTTAAGCCCCGGTAAATGAGTATTCTCTTCTAAAAATAAATCCACTCAGGAAAAGTGAAGATTTGAGACAATATTTGGGACAACTAAACACTGCAAGTGGTTGTGTGTGTGTGTGTGTGTGGCCTGAGGACACATAGGCTTAGTGACACGGTTCACCCTCTGCCTCCCCCTTCACTGACATGGCCTTATGGCGGACACCTGTGGAGGTGAGTGTCCAGCAGAGTCCCAAACAATCTGCCCCTACTGTCTTGGGGATATTTTGGGGAAGGGAAAACACAACAAAAACACTTTGGTGTGCAAATGGGACAATGCTATCGTTTCACCAACAATTTGCATGGACAATGGGAAGAACGTTCTCCTCCTCAATTTCTCTTGTCTCCTCACCTTTGGGCCATTCCTCTCTGAATGTAAATCTCCCTCTAGTTACTATCCTGTTCCCGGTTGCCAAGGATAATCAATAACTGGTTGTACTTGTGTAGATGGAGAACAGTTATTGCTACTTCTGCGGAAAGGAAAAGTACTTCACAGAATCTATCCTAAGGATGGTAGGTCATCAGTAATCCTACCATTAGTTACTGAGTCATGATTGTGGGGTTATCACGATCTAAGCACTACAGATAACGGAAGTAAGAGAGAGAGCTCTAGCCCATGCAACTGAGTAGCTGCTCAGGCAGATAATACACTTGCACAAATTTAAATATCTGGATATGATCTTAGTGCTGAAAAAAAATCATGAGTTACAAGCTCTAAGTTCTGTAGTGTTGAAGAAGAAATGATCTGGATACCTCAGGAAGTCTTGCTGAAACATCGTCTCCTGCCTGATGACTGTGTGAAAGCCAGCTATGAGAGGAGGTCTGTTTTTCCTAAGTGATGGTCAACAATGCTCTGTATTTGCCTGTCTTTTTATTCTGATGCTTTGACACCTGGGGCCTTGCTGACCTGGGAGGATGGTCCCTCCCACGGTTAGCTAATCCTTACAGATTGTAAACATCTCTCTAGGGAGTGTGCCTTTCACATGTCAGCCAACCCATACAGAGCCTACCCCGCACCCTGACCCCTTCCTTCATCAGACTCTGACACTCAGGCCACTCTTTACCTGCCTCAATTGCTCAGGGCCAGTACCACACAACTAGGGGCAGCCCCCGTGCCCTGGAGCCCATTGAAATTATTCACACTAGCTGATCCTAAATCTGCTCACTGTGCCTCTCCCGTCCTTCCCGAGGAAACCACAACAAACCTCCCACCCACGTTTTCCCCTCACTCCCTCTGCCTCCTGACAGATCCTGGTGCTTTCCCGTGTGGCCCTGCCTGGTCCGGGGTGCCCCTCTTCTCTGGAACTGTGAGGAATAAACTATCTTTCCAACAGCTATCATCTCTTGATCAGTCGGCCTCACCATATCTGAATGGTAATAAAACCTACGTTTTCAAACACAACCTTCCCCTCCTGCTTTGGAGCGCAGTCTGTGTGTGAGAGTTGGTGTTTCCACGCGTCTGCTTGCTAGCAAGATTTCTGACGTATTGAAGGTGAGGGCTGGGGGATCAAAAGTAGTTCAGATAGCCTTGACATTGATACAGCCTCTACCTTTCTTTCATAGACTTTCCCACTCACCTTTAACATGTTCTCCTTAAATATATTCAGTGTTTTTAAAAAAACTTTTTATTTTGAGATAATTGTAAATTCACATACTGTTGTAAGAAATAATGCAGGTAGATCCCTTGCACCCTTCACCCAGTTTCCCCAAGTGGCAACACTTTGCAAAACTACAGCACAATGTCACAACCAGGAAGCTGACACTGGTACCGCCCACAGATCTCACTCAGCTTTCACCGGTTTTACCTGTACCCTTGTGTGAGTGCATTTAGTTCCATCGTGTGTGCAGATGCCTGTGACCACCACTGCAGTCAGGGGAAGAGCGGAGAGCAGTCCTGTCATGAGGATCCTCTGTGCTGCCCTTTCGAGCCACAGCTGACTTCCACCCCACCCTTCTCCCTAACTCCCGGCAACCACTAACCTGTCCTCCAGCTCTATAATTTTGTTATTTCAAGATGTTATATAAATGGAATCATACAGTATGTAACCTTCTGAGATTTTTTTCTACTCTACATATTTCCCTTGAGATCCAGCCAAACTGTTGTTTGTATCGATACTCTGTTCCTTTTTATTGTTGAGTAATATTCCACAGTATGGCTGTTCCACAGTTTGGTTAATCATACACCCATTGAAGGACATTGGGGTTGTTTCCAGTTGTTTAAAAAAACATGTATTTGGCATCTATATTAGTCTCCAGACTCCACATTTATTGCCTCAAACGTGCCACTGTTCTAGTTATATTCTTATTCTTATCTTCCACGTCCTCCACGTGGCATTCCTCTGTCCCTACCAGCATCATTGGGCACTTTAAAGGAGGAATCTTTTTCGAAATCAGAGGACAAACCCTTCTTTACCTTCAGGATAATTACTCACTTTCTGCATGCCTCATTCCTCGGGATTATTATTTACTTCTTTTTGCTTCATTTTCCCCTCCTATATATGGAGCTAGTCAGTGTTTCTATTTCTAGTGTTGAAAAGGTTAATGTGATCACTTCAGTTTACAGGGTCTGAGAAAAAAAGGGCCATATAAATTATTCAGATAGAAAAGTATGAGTCAATTCATCCAACCAGAGCTGAAGTTCTAGGCAATCAAAAACAGCTTCCCCAGCTGCTGCCACCTCTCCTCGGCCAGGCCCTTTCCCAGTAACATTTAATTCCCAGAATTCTGTCTTTCCAGGGGTCCAGTGTTTAGACTTTGTTCAGGCACCAACCACTTAGTTAAAGTTGGCAGACACACCAGATTATTCATTATCAGCTACTTAAGAAAGAATTAGCTGGACCTGCATAGGATTAGACTTGTAACTCAATTAAGATTATTAATTAGAAAGATGACTTGATAAAGTTCAGGCAGAGGCCACATGCATTCTCTCTTCAGGCTAAAAGTTTGCCTTTATTGTAGACTGTTTAATATGACTTACTTTTATTCATCCAAGTACCAGAAAGGAATGCTTATGCATTTAGAGCCATCATGCTAGAATTTTTGGAAATTCAGACTCATTGGAATTCCAACCAAGACTACCTCTGGCTAAGGACAGAACGTCCCAGGCTGAAATACCACTGTCTGAGCACCCTGGTTCTCTTAGCCATAAGCTGGAGGGGAACTGAGGCCCTTGTCCCCGGCTCGAGGCCTCTGTCACCCAGCATGATGGCTCCAGGGGCGGAGTTGTACCAGGAATCTGATTTCCAAATTTTCCCCAGTAATTTTGACGATCAGCCAGGTTTGGGGAAGCTGTCCTAGGGGACATCTCAGGAAAGCCCCTTCCAAGTCTTTGCCTCCTCCTTGAAACAAACAGGGTCAGGAAACAACACAGAGATTGAGATACAATTGACTTGAGGACCCTGGGGGGCGAAGCTGGAGATCTCCTAGTTTCTGAAGGTGGATGTCTCAGAGGAAGCTGTGTGGTGTGGCTGGTGGGCCCAGTGTCTCGTTGCCTTGTTCTGAGGCAGAACAAGCAAGAATTTGGCAATTTTTAGTCTCTGTCAGCCTTAGTGGGAGAGGTTAGGATGGGTGTTCTCTTAGGTCACTTCTAGATCCAAAGATCAACAGCCTGCCTGGGAAATCCAGCCTCCTTGTACAGATTGTAGCACCTGCAGTAAGGGCAGGCTGATTCTGGGGGCCTGGGAGCCTGAGCAGAGGGAAGCATGGCCTCTGTGAGGAGGACGGAAGACTGGACAGATGCTTCATAAATGTGAGTGAATGAAGGTGTGGCTGAATCAGTGAACAGATGGTATGGGAGATCTCGTCGCCTAAGACATCTGGGTTGCTGTGTCCACAAGTAGATTTCCTCTCTGTGCGTGCTTCTCAAAGATCCTGACCCAGCTCTGCCTCCTAGGTCTGGAGTCCCGGGAGAGGCACAGGAAGACTGCTCGCATTAGAAACTCTTTCTGTCACTTCTGTGCTGTCTGAAGGGACCTCACTAAAGATAAACAGATAAGTAAATATCTGTCTCCAGAACCCTGCAATCCCACATATTGGCCCGCTGGTAGAGTTCATGAAGAAACCAACACTGGCTCTATAATGTCATCCAGCACATCAACCGGAGACCATAAAGTTTCTACTCCTCAAACACTGGTAATGCCGTGAGAGGGGATATATATCCTTTCCAATTCTCATTGAAGCTGTGTCCTGAAAAGTAAAGCTCAAGACATTTGGTTTTCAGAGCAATAACACATGTATTGATTAAGAAAGAAGAGAGTTGTCATCTCTCTATATTTATAATCTTCAACTTTCAAATTGGAAATAACTACAATCATACGATAACTCCCTTCAGAGAGAGTGTGGGGCGTTCTCCGGTGCTTTCTGTAACCATCAGGTAAATACACTCAGAGTACGGAGGGTCTATTTAACTAAGGCACAAAAAACCTTGCAAACTGGATCTTCTGAAGAGCAGACATCATGTACGGTGCTAGGCTGGTACACACCTTGGAGCATCAAAGATGAAATAGTGTATTCAAGCTTAGGATAGTATTACCCATTAAACAAAACAGAAGTTCTGAGTAACCAACTTGTTTACCTTTGGGTACCTAGTGTAAGGGAGATACTTCGCTGAAAATCAGAACAAGGCATGTGCCTGTTACAATAATTGCTGGAGCAAATTATCATGGATTTGAGCAACATTAGTAGAGCTCTGATTTCTAGAAAATTAAAAACAGGCAAAAGGAATTTTATTATAAAAGAGGAAAAGTTTTATGAACATTGAAAGAGAAGTGAAGCTAATTTGTGAGGCTCTGTAGATTCAAAGTCAATTTGTTATTTGGCACATATTCCATACACCTGGTTTGTTTCTAAACATCACACGGCAGGTAAATTTAAAAGTAAAGTATTTCAGATAAATATCAATTTGCTAATTTAATATAGTTTTGGTTTCCTTGCTTTTAAGCAGGTAAAGCTACAAGGCCTTGCATTTTCCACAGCATCTGGAGATCACCTTCCTGTGAGCCCGGAGTCGGAGGCGCCTTGCTGTGGGAAGCAGTCAACCCCGCGATTCTCACTTGCACTTCCAGTTTGGAAGTGCTTAGGTGCTCGATGTAGATTTCTGAGTGAATAAATGGATGAATAGGATTTCCCGTGAGCAACAAAAGAATGCTACTTTGTGTTTATCTTGCTTTAAAGAGAATAGAATTACTTAATAAGCATATAGATGACACTATAAATTCAAAGGCAAAAAGAAGTCCTTAATGGTTCTGAGTTTCTGACCATATTGTCTGGACAAGTCCCAGCTGACCTCACACTTTGATCATTTTAAGTGTCGATATTATCTGATCATTCTCTACTCACTGTTGTAGGCTTTGCTTTTCAAGCCCCACAGCTGTGGTCTGTGAGAACAGCAGTCCAGAATCACAGCTGCCTTTTTGCAGTAGATTTCTCCAACACCCAGGAAACACAATGTTCTGTTTTTCTCCATTTTCATCATTCCTTTAATTCTTTTATTAGAACTCTTTTGCTCCATGCCTAGAATATTTCCTGTTGGGAAGCTGGACCCTTGGGATGACGCAGGAGGACCGTGCCCTGTGGGGCGTTAGTAGCTGTCCTCCCAACAACCCGCTTCCTCCCCAGTAACACCAGTTGATAGTTTTTCTTTGAAAATTTCTCTCTCTCTCTATTTACCTATGTTAGGAAAACTCTACACATTTATAGAATTATTTCTTGCTAGTATGTGATAGTCTTCCTTCCAGAAGCCAGAAAGAATGCATATGATGCTTTCTGTGCACCGCTGCATGAGCGGCACTTACCAGCCAGCTGTGGAAGTACTTCTGTGCTCCCTCCAAGAGTCTCTGGAATGTGGGAGGGATTTGATGTTTAATTTTGTAACCCAGGTATCTTCTGAGTCTCGTAAGATTCTAGCAGAATGACACACCTTGTGAATGAAGCGTGGCCTGTACAGGTTTCCCCAGAAATCCGCTTGAGCCGAGAACGAATAAGTCCTGGTGGGACTGAGAAAGACCTAGGGGTTTAAGGAAGAGCCGCCTGGCCCCTCTCTAGGAGCGTGCTCTCTTCTCTCTCCTCCTGTGTCTCCTCGCAACACCCTCGACACCAGATTGCTAACAGCCTTCCACCTCCGCCTGAGCTCCAAAGCCTTGTTTCTCCCTCACTCACGCACTGCCCTTCCCTCCTCCCTCTGGATTCTTGTCAGGCAGCTGACAACTAGGTCTGACTCCTCAGGACAGTCCTTAGAAACACAACAACAACATAAACAGAAGAACAAAACTCTCCCTCAGAGGAATTTTGATTAATATTTTTTCTACCTTGTCACCTTCGTGATGTTATTCAGCATTGTAGGTTAAACATTTATAATTTTTAAAACTCCCATTCGTCAAGGATCTGAAGCTGCTGGAAGGAATTTTTAACTGTAAACGAGGGCCCCGAAGTTCACAGACTGTACTGAGAGAATAAAGACAAGAAAGCAAAACATACTTTGAATACTTCAAAAGGCAGATGAATAATCAAAATCTCTAATTTCTCTAAAATTTGAAGATGTTCAAGATAAAAAAAATAACTGAAGAGCTTAACTGACCTGAATAATGCAAAGTATACAATTTTTGCATGGCTGTCTGCATAAAACCAGATATTTGTCATAGTGTGCATCACAAATAAGGTAGAAGTCAGCTTGATGTTGCACCTGATCTGAGAGACCAAATCAGCACGATTGTGCCTAATACTATGAAGCTGATTAAAAGACTCGAAAAGAGTTTCTCATAAACATATTTGCCTCTGTAAATGACATGTATCATAAGAGAAACTTAAAGTGAAAAAATTTTACTTTATTCCTGTGTAGTTAATTCCTAATAAAATAGAAACAACTACTTTTTTTATAATGTAAAAATAACTTTTGATGACATCTTGCAGCAACTAATTTGTATTTCAGATCATCTTTTTCCTCTGCTGTCAGTTTTAATCCCAGCATGCATCACAGTTTAAGAGCTCCTATTGTTTTAAAATTATTTGATAATTTAGCAAGTGTTCTGAAGCCAGATACTTTGGAAAGTGTTACATGAGGTCATTCGGGACCCTGGGTGTGGATGCGGAGTTTCGGAGTGTGTGTCCCTCCACAGCACACACTCACACCGTCACCTTGTTAGTCCCTACCTTTAGCCAGGTCATGTCCCCCTTTCTCTGCTGCACTCTGAGCCTCTGTCCACAAGGCATCAAGCTGGTGCCCTTGCCCTCTGGCCTCCGGTGGGCTTCATCCAATGAGGGGCATTGACAGGAAATCAGAAGGCTGGAAGAGAAGGAAGTGGGGTCTTAATGCTTTGCAGCCTCCTTGACTCACTGTGGTTTTGTAACAACAAAAGGGTTTTGTCCCTAACTGATGATCTTAGCTCCTGTAAGAAGGTTCCTTTCCTGTGGCCACAGCTCTCCTTGGATTTTGGAAGCTCTCTACTCATTCCTTTTCCCTCACGACCTGGAGTGCTAACATTTCCCCCACTGTTGCTAGTCCCTGGGAGCTTCATCATCTTCGGTTAGTTCTTTAATCCTGCCTATACCTTTAAAATAGTGCTTTTACTAAATTATCTTTAGTTATACCACTTGAGTATACCTTATGTGTTTAGTAAGGCTTGACTAACAGAGTAATGACTACCAACTGTAGCCTCAGGAAGTGCTCCCTCAAAATTAGATTACTCTCATACTTTATGAGCACTCATATACTCTCTCTGGGGAAGATGGGATATTCACAATCTGTGGATGTCGTAGCACCATAATTTCTCAGATCATCACTGGTGGACGCACTGGGTGAAGTTCAACACTGGATATCCAACGGCCGCTGCTTTTAGTTGCTATGACAGCAGCGAGTGAAAGTATTATGGTTGGGGCTGGGCTAGCTGTGCCAACTGCCCTACAGAAAATATAGGAGTGAAACTGCAAAGCTGAAGTCTTACATTCCCAGCTCAAGCGACTGGTAGAGAATCCGAAAGCCTGGGTGGTGGCTTTAAGGAATCCCTTATTTCCTGTGGTGGCAAGGCCAACTTGGATGAGGTTCAAGATGAGGGCCTACCTGTAAAGGTTGTAGAGCTCCCACACCAGTTCAGTATTCAACCCTCCAGGTCTCTTACTCTAAGATAAGAACATTGCTAAGAGGGCTGGGATGCTGAAGGATAGAATGAAAATCTTTGGGCATAAATAGATGAGGTTGAGAAATTTGATATGCAAATCTCCCTGAACCTTCCTTGATAAACAGAATTAGTTCCTCCACCACCTGAGGGAACTAGACTTCCTTTGCATAAAAAAACCTTCAATGACTTCACCTGGGGCAGTTACCTTACTCGAGCTGCTAGTTATGCTCAGGCCCCACCTCCACCTCTCCTCTGGCTTCCAGGCATCAGGGGCTGCGCTTTCACAGACAGAGCTTACACACCAAAGGAGTTGAGGACCTTGCCAACTGGTATCCTCACAGGTTGGGGGTGTGCATATTTAAATGGATCCTCCATGTGTAAGAATAAGGAGGACAGAATATAAGATTGGAACGGATCAAGTATATCTACATGGGAGCATTTGCTTGGGACTTGAGAGCTGGTGTGTTGACTCAAACACCCAGGAGTGGTATGAATGCTACCAGGTTGGATCACAGAAACCTGGACTACATGGTGCCTACTCAAGCAGTATCAGATGTCAGAACTGCCCTGTCATACTGTGGAAAGGGAGTCCAAAGGCTCAGGGAGATGGGAATGTTGGAATGTATCTATCATTTGCAAACTGCTCAGCTAGCCCCAAACATAACCCCTGGGCCCAGTGCACATTTCCCTGAGGAGCCAAGACATGAAGAAATGCATTGGTGGACTATGGTTAGCTGAAGACAATGGCAGCTGCTTAGGTGTGAATGTCCTAATATTTCTTTCAAATGCAATATAGAACAACAACAAGAAAAAATAAAACCACCTGAAAATCATGCCCTTGGCAGAAGTTGAAGATGGACAAAGCCCAAAGTCCAGATTAGTCAAAGTAAAGAAACAAACAAAACCCCTCACCAATTTCATTGAGTAAACAGGAAAAACCAAACTCCAGTGACTAACCTACTGCAGAGCTTTGCTACAAGCAAGAACACACAAAGAAACACACCAGGACGAGAGAAGGAGGTAGTTAATGAATAGCCTAAGGTTTATATGAAAAAACTCCTAGAAAAGTAAGTCCACGCTGGGTGTAAAAATATTACAATGAGTGTCCTGGTAGATCAGGGCACATCCAACAGAAAAGGGACTCGAGAGAATGTATGACATAAAGTGGCAGTTTTCAAAACCCTTAGCTTCTAGGAGAGAAAAAAGCATAAAGGAAAGGAAAGGTGAACTTTGGCAAAGGAAAAGGGAAAAATTTAGGGTCTTGCAAGAAAAAAAAGAGAACCAAAGTATTGGAGGCCACACAACACTTTTCTCCCTATTAAAAAATCCACAAAAGAAACTGGACTTGGCTACAATGAGAGAGGAGGGTTCCACTGATGTGGAATCTTGTAATGTATGCCAATTCTAAATAAGTCAACAGGAAAAAATTGAATAGACCCATACAGAGTTATTATGACAAATCAGAAAATAATTTTGAACACATCTCCACTGCTGAAGATTCTCCTGCAAAAAATAGCCATGAAATAGAAGAAAATTGTAAGACGACATTCCAATCTGAATTGAATATATTCAAATAAGCTTTTAGAAATATAAAAACCACCGTGTATCAGAAATTAAGAGAATATATGAATGGAAATAGACAAAAAACCAGGAAGAAATGAAAAGAGAGTTGATTGAATTCAAGAAAGAAAGGGAAGAAAAATAAAATTACCTCATAAATGAATAACAAATTGTAAGATATCTAAAGGAGAATAGACTCAAATGAAAATTTAATAAGGAGCATTGAAGAAAGGCAGAAAAAACAACTAAGAGAACAGACCAAGGTAAAAAAATAAGCAATGAGAAAGAAGACCTAATGAACATATGCGGTCATGGGTGCACGTACAACCTTACACTGTGATAATTATTTACTTCATTTCAAGTGCCCACGGGGTGTTCACAAAAACGGATCCTGTATCAGGTCACAAAGAAAAAATCAGGAATTATCAGAAAGAAGAAATATTTCAAAGGACACTATCTGGTCACAATGCAATAAAACTAAAAATGATTAAGCAAAACCAAGGCAAAAATATCCTTTCATTTGAAAATTTTAAAACCTTCTATTAAACAGTGCTTAGGTAAAAGTGGAAATACAAATAGAAATTAGAGATTTTCCTTTTCTTTTATTTGGTAAGGAAGATTTTCCCTGAGCTAACATCTGTAATCTTCCTCTATTTTGTATGTGGGGCACTGTCACGGTGGCACTTCACGAGCCGTGCTAGATCCACGCCTGGGATCTGAACCCTGGGCTGCTGAAGCAGAGTGCGCAAACTCAACCACTACGCCACTGGGCCAGGCCCCAGAAATTAGAGAATTTTAAACAAATTAATGATAATGAAAATGATGCACATCAGAATCTTTGCATACATTTAAATAAGTTGATGAGGATTATTTTGGGCTGGTTACTTTTAAAAACTGCAGACGGGAAGGAAACTCTGAAGGATGGGATTTGCTTGCCCTTTGTTAACAGACATTTGCATTTGTGAAGGAAATCTCCATCTGTGGGGTTGTCTCCCTCTTTGCACCAGGAGGAAGGGGGGATGACCTTATCTCTAGAAACTCTTAATGGGGAAGGCAAGGACTGTCTAATAATCTTACTCTTGTTTACTGTACTTGTCTGGTAACCTCATGTAACTGTCCCCCCGCCCCCCCCCGCCCCCCCAACCAGCATCCTCCTTTGTCTTTAGCTGAAGATAATATTTAAGGTGGTGGCTTCAGCCATTTACTTAATCTGATCTGATTCTTATCTAAAGTTATAGGACCACCCAATAACCAGACCCCACCCGCACTGAGATCATTTTAATGACTTTTTTTGCATATTCTTTCCTTTGTCTTGTAAAGAGATAACTCACATACCTACGCCTTAAATTTAGCCCTACCCTCAACCCATGTTTGCAGCTCTTACTGCCCATGGGTCCTGTCCCCTTGCTATTCCACACTATTCTCTGAATAAAAGAGCACTACTGCCAGACTTTGAGAGTCCAAGAAATCTTTCTTTCGACTCTTCAACTCACCGAGCGTGCATCATAAATGATCAGCGATAGAAGACTAAGGTCCTTCTTAATCTACGTAAGAGGAAAAATTCTAAATCTGGCGATGGGCAAAAACCTGGCTCAAATTACTGTAGTGAGTACTCACTTCCTCATGTTCGGTTCTCACTTTTAAGCCTGTTCACAGATCCAGAGCCCTTTATTTAAAGAGGAGGCCAGGTTCCTTAAGTAAGGGCACGGAATTCCTTCCTCAGATGTATATTGTGCATCTTCCTTGAAGCCCTCCACAGATTGCCTTCAGCCATGGTCCCCACTAGGGAAAGGAAATAGTTATTTCAGCAGTTATTAATACTGGCTCTGAATTGGATGCTATTCTGAGAATCTAAAATGTCCCCATAATTAAAAGTGGGGCTTATGGAGGTCAGGGGATACAAGTCTTGACCTGAGACCTTCTTATAATGGATTCAGAAGGCCCACAAGATACAAACTTATTTTAGTTCCAATCCCAGAATGTACAGATAGAATACATACAACACAAATGTATAGTAACTGGCAAAAGCACCAGTTTCTAATCTGTGTAGTGAAGATTATTATAATAGAAAGGGCCAAGAAGAAGCCCCTGGAATTGCTCCCTCCCTGCCATTCCTCACCAAAATAGTAAACCAAGAGTAACACTGCCTTCCTGGGGTAAGGACTTGCACCAATCTTCAAAGACTTGGAAAGATGCAGGTAGTGATTTCTATTACAACTTCACTGAACTCACCCGTTAGGCAGGCACAAAACAGGATGGATCTTGCTGAATGAATGTGGATTATCATAAGCTTAATGCCAATGGCTACTGCTTTCTGCATGCTGTATCATTACCAGAGCCAATATCTCTTTGTACATGAGGTGTACACTACGTACCAATTCTAACCAGCCAAAGCAAGGAGAAGCAGACCGCTTTCACTTGGACTAGCAGCCGTACATTCACTGTCCTATATCAGGGTTCTGTCAATTTTGCTCTCTCACAATATAGTTCAAGTCACATTGTCTTGATCTCCCATAGAACATCCTGCTGGTTGATATGGTAATTGGACCTGGAAATCAAGAAATGCCAAGCATCTAGGCAGAGACAATATTAGTGAGAGATAATATTAGTGAAAAGGGTGGATAGGGACCTCCAGGGCTGTCCCTTCCAAGGCACCAAAGAACTTGGCAAGATTGTCAGAATTAACCTTCTTGGGACTCTGGAAGAGAGTCCAAGGTTTACAGCAACCATTCAAACGTTTAGCTGAGAGAAAGGGCACTGAAATAGGGTAAGGGAGCTTTGTGGCATTTTTACCGACCCTAGCCTCACTCCCCTCCCTGGCGTGGTGGGAGCTTGAAGATTGAAGCCTGTGTTCCTGGTGTGAGCACCTGATTCTGGAGGGAGCAGAGCTGACCTTGTTTCCAAGGAAGGTGTCTGTGTATTTTGACCTAACTGGGCTTTCCTGAAAGGACCGACACAAGGGGCTTCCTTTTTTTTAGATTACCCTGGAACCCTATCAGAGCAGAGGGGCTGCTTGGTTCTCAAAGACAGTGAAAGACAAATGAACAAGCTGCTGCTACCTGGGGCAAAATTTACAAGTTGGGAAAACAGTAGGTATGCAAAAAGCTTGGGAGGAAAAGCTGGGAAATAAGGTTTTAGGGGGAGAAGAGGAGTTTGGAAAAGCCACCAAGTATATGGGGAACCTAGAAAGCCACACATGTGCTCTGGGAAGGACATGAACTTAGAAAAGACCTGAGAAGACTGAAAGTGCCCACCTTTGGCTGGTCTTTAGGCTCAGCATGCACAGGAAGCGGAGGGTCAGTCAGAGCTGTGAACACCTGGCTAAGTGCTCACGGAGGCCAAACAAAGGCAGTCTCACACACCTGGAAATCATATTCCTTTCTTTTCCTTTCCTTTCTCTTTCTTTCTTTCTTTGAACATCCTAATACTCAAAATGTCCAGTTTTTGACAAAATTTTATGAAGCATGAAAAGAAATAAAAAAGTATGGCTCACTCACAGGAAAAAAATAAATTAACAGGAACTATCCCTGTGGGAGCAAAGACACAGGACTTACTAGACACAGACATGATTATCATTTTATTTTTTTTAATTGAGATATAATTGACATATAACAGTATATTAGTTTCAGGTGTACAACATAATGACTTGATATTTGCATATATTGTGAAGTGATTACCACAATAAGTCTAGTTAACATCCATCATCACACATAATTATGAATTTGTTTCTCTTGTGGTGAGCTTTTAAGATCTACTCTCCCAGCACCTTTAAATATACAAGACAGTATTATCAACTACAGTAACCATGTAGTACCTTACATCCCATGACTTATTTATCTTATAACTGGAAGTTTGTACCTTTTGACCCTCTTTACACATTTCACTCACACCCTCAACCGCCATTCTGTGCTCTGTACCTATGAGTTTGGGGTTTTTTTTAGATTCTACATGTTAGTGAGATCATACGGTATTTGCCTTTCTCTGTCTGACTTATTCACTTAGCATAAGACCCTCAAGGTCCCTCCATATTGTCACAAATAGCAAGAGTTCCTTCTTTTTTATGGCTGACAAATACTTCATTCTATATACACATATATACATTCTATATATATTTTCTTTATCCATTCATCCATCGATGGACACTTACGTTGCTTCCATGTCTTAGATATTGCAAATAATGCTGGAATGAACATAGGGCTGCAGTTATCTTTTCAAGTTAGTGATCTGGTTTCCTTCAGATAAATGGCCAGAAGTAGAATTGCTGGATCTATAAGTTTTTTGAGGAACCTCCATACTGTTTTCCATAGTGGCTGCACCAATTTACATTCCCACCAACAGTGCATGAGTGTTCTCTTTTCTCCACATCCTCACCAACACTTGTTATTTCTTGTCTTTTTGATAATAGCTATTCTATCAGGTGTGAGGTAGTATCTCACTGTGGTTTGATTTGCATTTCCCTGAATGAGTGATGCTGAGCACCTTTAGACAAAGGCTTTAAATCTACTGTCTTAAACACGCTCAAAGAGCTAAAGGAAACCACTGGCAAAGAACAAAAGAAAACCAGGAAAACAAAGTCTCAACAAGTAGAGAATATCAAAAAAGAGACAGAAATTATAAGAGGAATTAAATAGGAACCCTGGAGCTGAAAAGTACAGTAATTGAAATAAAAAATTGACTAGAGGGATTTGCAGCAGATTTGGGCAGACAAAAGAATCAATGAATTTGAAGACAGGTCAAATGAAATTATCCTGTCTGAGCAGCAGAACCAAAAATCAATGAAGGAAAATCGACAGAGCCTGAGAGACTTGTGGGACGCCATCAGGAATACCAACATATGCATAATGGGAGTCCCAGAAGGTGATAGAGAGATAAAGGGCAGAAAGGATATTTGAAGAAATAATAGGCAAAAGATACGATCATGAGAGGCAGTACCAGCCAACAAGCCTTATCGGGTGGCACATGGACAGGGTTGCATGAGAGTGGAAATCTCTCACAGCAGGAGCCTGTCCAGAGGCTCATGGTGAGGGGGTCACCATCCAGAAGGGGAGGAGGGTGAGGGAACTCCTGGGGAGATGGGGCTCACGCGTCTAGGGGATATTGCTCAGCAGCACACAGGGGAGTCACCGAATCAGAGAACTCTGAAGGGCCTTAGAAGCTTGGGGGTCTTATAAGCACAAGGCTCTATCTTATCAGTGGCAAGCAGGTATGGGGGAGATTTCCTGGGGGATGCAAAGCAGGCAGGCTCTAAATAGATAAAAATTTGCTTGTTTGGGTTATTTTAAAAATAATTAGATGTGCAAACATCTGAATTTGGTACCCAAGGGTTTTTGTTCTAATGGGTCTCAGCCTGCAGGGAAGAACTAAACAACATAGGGGCCAAAGCACAGAGGTCATTTTTGGCTCATTTAGGTAACAGTCTCCAATTGACCAAATTCAACCGCAATTCAGAGAGCAAGGGAGTTGGGTCAATGCCTTTCATAGAGGTCTGGTCCCTGGAACATGGAGTAAGGTGGACAGCAGATCTGGAGAGGAAAAGGAGGTTGTGGAGCAGAGGTCTTCAGCGTACAGCACCAGCCATAAGTAACGATAACAACTGAATCACTATGCTACTCAAGTGGTCCTGAAAATATGCTGTAAATTTGACCCGCTAGGTCAAATTTTGAGTGATAGATCTGGTTTTCCATTTACTCAAGGTTCAGATTCACCATGATTCATTTGTAGTGGAGAACAGGTCGGCTGGCTGGTGAGGGATGTGGAAAGAACAAGATTGTAAGGCTAGGTCAAGTAGGTCTAGAGAAGAGGGGTGGGGTACGCTTCTCAGATATTTGTGTCCTAAACTGCTTCCATCTTGTGACTTCTTCATTTTGTGACAACTACTGAAGCAAGAGAAGAGACTCATGGAGGATTTCTGAATACAATTCAATGCACACATCACTTCCACTCACTACTCATTGGCCTGAACTGGTCATATATCCCTGCCTGTGGGTGGGAACCTATAATCCAGAGAAACTGCATATGGATGAGCCCAAGAAGCTTCTCCCATACGCTCATGTATATCATTTTTTGTTCAGTACAATGATGATAATTTCTCAAAACAGTGGTGTAGTTTTTACAAATATGGGTTCTGGAACCATATGACCTGAGTTTAACTCAAGTTTTGCTACTTTCTAGTTACATGCCTTGGGTCAGTTACTTAACATCTTTGAGTTTCAGTTATATCATTTATAAAATGGGGATAGTAAAACTTACCTCTTAAGGTTGTCATGAGGATTATGTTAATGAACATATTCTAAGTAATTAGCATAATAACAACCACTTAGTACGTTTTCAATAATTATTAATATTATTTCTTGAACTGATTTTCTGAATGGACATCTATTGGTAGAAAGATGGAAGAGTTGGAATAGAATTTGAATATTGTCATTTGAGTATGGGCTCTTCTCTTTTTACATACTTACTGGGAAACTTTCCTAAGTGTTATCAATCCAGTCTATCTAATCATGGGGGATTTATGCCTGGGTCAACCTGTGTTTTAGTTGATGCTTTCAATGCAGTTACTTCTCCCCTAGACCTGGAAATAATTTTTTGAAATGTTTAGATTTTCTTTAAACTTTCTTGCTTGCTTGCTTCTTCTTTCTTTGTTTCTCTCTCTTTCTTCTCTCTCTCTCTCTCTTTCTCCTTCTTTCTTTTTCTTTTTTTTCCTTTCTCTCTCTCTCTCTTTCTCCCCCTGCCCCCCTTCCCCCTTTCTTCCTTCCCTCCTTCTTTCCTCCCTTCCTTCCTTTCCACAGAGGGAAGACTGCAAGTTAGGCCTTAAGCAAAGTGACAACAACTATGACACACCTGTTCTGGATACTTCTCAGTATAAAAAGTAATGACACTGGACAGATTTAAGGGTCTTTGGGGCTCATGGGAGTCCAGAGAGACTGATCTCCATAGTTTCCATTATTTTAAGATGAATTAGCTTAAAGTTCACTTGCTTGTCTTGAAGACAATGTTTTAATTGGGATTTACATGGAATTCATTCTACAGTTCCCACCTCTCCCATCCCTTCTAAGACAATATTATTGAAAGACATTTGTGCTCTGGGTATCTGAATAAGACCCTTATCAAAGGGGCTAAGCTTTATTCCTTACCCCCATGTAAAACAGAAACAATCCCCATTTATTAATTGCCTCAAGATCTTTAGGTATAAGGTTTCATTTGAAGGATTTTGCAGGGATATTATACACATGATGAACGTTCCAGTGGCTATTCTTGCCTAATTCTAGGGTTTTACAGTTGCTTTTAGTTATGCATGTTACTAAATGTACAAAGTCTCTCATCCATTGCAAAATCCCAGGATGATTCTCATACAGAGGAAACCTTTTAACCAGTAAACATTTGAATGTGAGCCACTGTTGAGGCAAGACTTCAAAGGAAAATATCTTGTTATAGTTGGCTTTTTTTTGTCTAGACCCAACTGAGGAAATCCATGTGTAGCTTGCAGGTTGGTCTGTGTGCCTGCAACTTGGGGTTTTGAGGGCCTGCATCACCCCTCAAAGCTGTATTTACTCCAAGTTTAACCAACAGTAAGTAAATTGCAGGGACAAAAAATACATACATTAACACTGTAAGTGCAAATAAAATCCACAGAAAGATGGGGGTGGTGCAGATAAAAGATAAGAAAAAGAGCAGTGTAGGTGACTGCCCAATATTTGCACCAAATAAGATGCATGGCAGCATTCAGAAAATTTACTAGACAGACAGGAAAAGCAATTCCAGTTCTTATGGGAAGATGCAGGGGGAATAATAGGAAGGTAAAACCAAGAGGAGAGAGACAAACAGAGGAGATACCAAGATGAGTGGGACATGGGCTTGGTGCTCAAGGAACCCACGGTTATGATTCAGAAGCTACCAGACATAAGCAGAAGCAATGTGAGAACTCTAAGGTTGACATTCTGTTGACTACATTTAGGGATCTGATCTCAGTTATTATTTGAGACTTATTAGTCTATTATTAGTAGTATTATTAGTCTTATTAGTAGTTGTTTTACTTTCCTCTTTAAACATCAAGCTTGACTACTGAAGCTTCATTTCAAAGGTCCCTTGCAATTGGGTGGAACCAAGAAAATAGTCATATTTTTTCGCTGATTTCATGAACATTCTTTCACAACCCTGAGCCTTCAGCTTTGCTCCAATTTTCATAGTATGGTAATGAAGACATACGGGTTCGAGGGCTATCCCAGCACAGCCAGACCTGAACCACCCTGAGCAATGATCCACTTGGTTTTGCTTTTCAAATATTAAGCTGGGCTGTAAATCCTGTGTATACTAATGTCTCTACAAGCTCCTTATATGTGCCTTCGTGAATTGGTGTTTAAATATATATAGACCTGAATTCCTGGGTGTTATCTGTGCCATAAAAGACTTCTACAACGTTGAGGTATGTTTCCAGCTATACTGCTCCATACCAGCAGAGAGGTAGATGGTAACCATTTTACAAAGGGGAAACTATTTTTATTCCGGCAATGAGTTGACCAAAAGTGGGTTGGTTGGGCTTGGCAGGGAGGGGCAGGTTTTTATGTGGACACATGTCCCATTTCAACATGTTCTTGGATCTTTTATTTAGGGAAATTTCATAGATGTGACCTGTGCTCTCCAGATTGTTAATAACACTGTTAACTCATATTATCTCATCCAGCACTTGCTGTCTCTCCCCTCCCTTTGTTCTTTCCCTTCTTCCCTCCCTGCCTTCACATATTGGCCGCTTATTTGTGCCAGGTACTCTCTGACAGGCTCTGGGGAGACACAGTCAGAGAGGAAAGGCACAGTCCCTGTCCTTAAAGAGCAGTGGGAATAAAAAACTAAGCATCCAAACACAGGCACTGTGATACAGGCTACGGTGGTGCCTGCACAGGATACTTTTGGAGCAGGGGTGGGTAGGAGCATCTACATTGGATGGGAAAGGTTCAGGAAAACTTAATGGAGGAGGTGATGTTTGAGCTGCATTTTGAAGGTCACACTGGTTTTATGAATAAGGGTAAGAAAGGGCATTTCTGGCCACGAGAAGAGCATGGAAGTGTGAAACAACACGAGGCTGGAGACGAGATTGCAAGTAATGAAGAGCTGCCTGAGCAATTTTGCTTGTGGCAACTTGACTGTGGGCATCCACTTCCTGTTGCTTGGGATTTGGGGTTAGGTTTTATGTGGTAACACCTGCCACTTAGATAACAGAAAGTTGTTTCCACGGCTTTGCTCTGCCTTGTACCATCACTGCCCTGAGTCTATAATAATTTTTTGGGCAGAAACAGCTATGGCTCCTGTCTCAGGAATTTTTCATCCTGGTGCAGAAGCCCTCAGGCTACCTCGGTATCACACTGGGATTAGATCTGCTGGTTTTACCGTAGTAGTTAAGTAAGTATGAAAGTGAAGAAACCACTGTTTTAAAGCAATGTGGTTTGTATCAACAGATTGAAATGACATTGATCTTTTCCTTATATGAACTTAGAATTTGATCTGTAAGGCTCTACACATCTTTATGCCCACTTTTTGGGTCAGTGTTCACTCCTTGATCAGCTCATGAGCATTATAATGAGAAAGAAGCTTCTTTTGGGTTCTTTAGCACAGTTTTCTAAACTTCCACTGTAAGAATCACTCAGGTTGCTTGTTAATTCAATTGCTAGAGCTCTTCCTCGGGAATTCTGATTCAATGGGCCATTGGGAGGGTCCCGAGCACTTGTTTTTTAAAAAAATAAATGTTCCAGGCAATTCTTATGGTCGGGCTAATTTGGGGAACCGCACTTAGCATATTACTGGGTGCTAGGCACTAAACAAATACTTCCATCTGCACCGTGCAAGATATGCATGATGGTGATGGTGATGGTAGTGACGATGGACATGGTGATGATGGTGATGATGTATATTTTACAGATTATGAGCTAAAGCTCAAAGAGTGATGACTTGCATACGAGCACACACTTAGTAATGGAACAACCTGGCTTCCGAAGCTTCTGGGTTCCATTACATTACAGAGTAAATGATAGACATTAAAATGAGAAGATCCGGTTGTGGTTTATGTTACAGCTTGGAAAATTAACCCTTTTTACTGGACTTCATTTCTTTTAGGTTGTACTACTTCACATATCCACAGTTTTTAGTGTAGTGACTGAAAAAATGTTCTTCAGAGCAAATCAAACTAAGCTGAGTCTGTTGGAATTTGAATTTATGAATGTAGAGATAGCCAACTTAGTTAAATTAATTTTCTTTCCAAAGAAGACTATATGTTGTTTAAAAGTTAAAAGATATATGACATAAATGTTTGTCTGTTTTCAAAATAAAACGAACCGAAAATAAATAACTAAAACAAATCAGCAATAAAATTATACTAGAGAATTATTTATGTCAATCAAATTAATTCCTGTACTAATTATTTCCTACAAACAGCTCTTTCTGGCATTTGCTAAGTAATACTGAATAGTCAATTTAGTCCATCTTAATTTGTGATAATTTTATCAGAACCAGATTCAAACTTGTCTTTAAATTACTTGCTATAAAACTATCAGCAGACTGGTAACATAAAGAGCTCTGAAAAAACGTGTTTTTTTCCCCAAGACCTTCTATACAAATAGAGTTAATTACAAATCACCCAACACAGACTCTGCAGAACCTGTATGCAGCAGCTTATGCTGTGAACTCAAAAATATTAAAATGGGTTTAGAGTAAAAAGGTAATTCTTTAACATTTTATGTTATATTCTATGATTCACTTTAATTCATTATATTTGTTTCTCTCTGATTAGTTTAACATAGAACGGTTTTAGTAAATTCCACAACAGAAAAGATTGTTTCCTACAAGTACTATATTTTAGCCATGTGTGAAGCATCGCTGGATTTTCCAGATTAATTAAGGAAAGGTGTGATTATAATATTCATAGAGGTAGCTACATTTATGTATTTAAGTGAAACGCATTTATTCATTCAATAACAACTATCTACTAGGTTCCTTGTCAACACATTGGAACACAGAGATGAGTAAGTCACTGACCTTGCCTTCTAGGAGCTCAGCATCCCGTAGGGGAAGAAGACAAGATGTCCAACAGTTACTACATAGTGTGGTGAACCTCTTCATGGGTGTGCCCAGGATGTTCTCAGATCAGAGAGGAAAATAACTACGTCAGCTTGAAGGGTTGGAAAAGTCCTTCTGAAGGAAGATGTTTTAAAGATATGCCATACGACCTGGGTGGGAAATTTGAACCTAGGGGAGAAGGTGAGTGGCTGGGATGAGAAAAATTCACGTCCATGACACCGTGTGCCAGCCCGCTCTCCTGCCACATGATGTGTTTTACTGTCATTTGTTTTGATGTTCATCGTTATCGCTGCATAACACAAACTTGCATTTTCTCTTGTGGAAGCTTCTTATGGTGGCATATTGGCTTCATAATACTTAAAAATTCTCGGGATTATTTAAACTTCACTGTCCTTGATTCTAGGTATTGGCAAAATACAATGATGTATTCTAATTAATTACTCTTGAGAGTTACTCCTACGAATTGAGCTTTCCATTTATTTCAAACCTTTCAAAGTCAGAAATCTAGTTTTCAGTGTTTTTCCCACTGTTGTCTTATATGCTTTAAATATAGAATAACTTTGGTAATTTGGACTATTTTCTGTTGCAGTTTATTTTAGCATATGAGAAATGAATTTTGGACCACTGATAATGTTCACTGGCAGAGTTTTCACGAGAACTAAATTCTAGTTAAACAGTTCTGCTGCAAACCAACTCAATTTTGAAAAACTCACTAAAGTAATTAGAATAGGCAAATTCTAGTCTATTCTTTCTGAGTACCATGCTGTGGTATGTGACCTTCTTTTCTTAGTTTAAAAGATCCAGCTCTAACAGCTGGGAATGTGACCTAGTTTCATTGCTTTGCTGGGGACAGCACGAGGAGTCCCATGGAGAGGGACATTTTGCTGGGATCTGCCCTGTGCCAGCGGAGTGCAGTGAAAGCTGCTCTCTCCGGGCGCCCTGCTCACAGTCTTTAGATGCAAAGCTGGGGCTCTGCATTCATGAACATATGTTGAGTCATAGATTAAGCCTCTCCACTAACTTTTTCACTGCCACTGACCTCGAAGCCATGCAGGAAATCCCTTTGTAAGCAAATTCCCACCCCCAGTCCCCTGGCTGTTTAGTCTATGCTGGGTTAAGCATGGGCTTACTTACTCCTTTGATTGGCAAGCCTAGTACTAGGAAAAACAAATGTTCAGAGCAACTCTCCCCAGAAGTTCCCCACCCTCCATCCTCCCAATCTGCAAGCTCTTTCAGCTTTATTTGGACTGAAACTTGACAAGAGCTTCACTAGACAGGAAACATACCCCTCCTCTCAAACATGCCACTGACAGGAGAACACAGCTTCTCACAGATGTAGCTTCTAAGCTGCAGGGACCTGAGCTACTCCACGGCTTGGGAATTTTGACTCTTGTCAAAGAGGGAAATGGTTTAAGCTGCTTATTTTTAACTGAAGGTGAAATTAATCGTTTGATTAAAAACTACAGTTCCTCAAAAAAAAAAAACACCAAAAAACAAAAACTACAGTTCCAATGGCACATGAAATTAGTGAGTAAGATGGGCAGAAATATTAAGCAACCCGTGACACCTATGTGTACGAGAAAAATAAAGAGAAGAAAAAGATTTGAAGATAAAAAAATGTTTTTAAAAAGGTAAATTTCACCTTTAAAAAAGCACAAGCAACAAAAGAAGAAATAGATAAATTGGACTTCATCAAAATCATAAACTTTTGTGCTGGCAAAGGGCACCATCAAGAAAGTGAACAACCTATAAAATGGGACAAAATATTTGCAAATCATAAGGAACAGGTACCTAGAATAAATCTAATAAGGGACATGTATCTAGAATATATAAAGATATCCCACAGCTCAATAATAAGAAGACAAATAACTCAATTAAAAATGGGTAAAGGATCTTAACACACATTTCTCCAAGAACGATACACAAATCGCCAATAAGCACATTAAAGGTGTTCAACGACATTAGGCATCAGGAAAATACAAATCAAAACCACAATGAGATATACTTCCAACCCACTAGGATGGCTGTAATAATAAAGATGGACAATAACAAGTGTTGGTGAGGATGTAGAGAATATAGAACCTTCATATGTTGCTGATGGGAATGTAAAATGGTGCCGCCCTTTTGAAAAATCATTTGTCAGTTTCTCAAAAAGTTAAACCTAGAATTACCAAAGGTAGATGACCAAAAGATTTGAAAAGATAGGCCCATACAAACACTTTGTGTTTCTAGCAGCATTATTTACAATAGTTAAAAAGAGGAAACAACCCAAATCCATCAACTGATGAATTGATAAATAAAATGTGATATATTTATACAACAAGATATTATTCAGCCATAAAAAGGAATAAAGTACAGGGGGCCAGCCCCGTGGCTGAGTGGTTAAAGTTCTGTGCACTCTGCTTCAGCAGCCTGGGTTCATGGGTTTGGATCCTGGGTGCAAACCTACTCCACTGGTCAGCCAGGCTGTGGAGGGGTCCCACATATAAAGTAGAGGAGGATGGGCACACGTTAGCTTAGAGTGAATATTCCCCCACACACACAAAAAGAAAGAATAAAGTACTAATATCTGCTTACTATGAATAAACCTTTAAAATTCATGCTAAATGAAAGAAGTCAGTCACAAAATGCCACATACTGTATGATTCTAGCTATAAACTGTCCAGAATAGGCGAATCCACCAAGTTAGAAGTAAAGAATGGTTTCCAGGGGGTTAGGGGAGGGGGAAATGGGGAGTGACTGCTTATGGGTATGGGGTTTGTTTTGGAGTGATGAAAATGTTCTGGAAGTTTCCAGGGGATTGGGGAGGGGGAAATGGGGAGTGACTGCTAATGGGTATGGGCTGTGTTTTGGAGTGATGAAAATGTTCTGGAATTAGATGGTGATGGTTCTGCAACTTTGTGAATGTACTAAAAACCATTGAAATTGTACACTTTATAAGGGTGAATTTTATGGTGTGAATTATATCTATCTCAACTTAACTTAAAAAAACCTATATGAAAGAAATTAAAAATTAAAAAAATTATCCTCTTAAGTCACAGATTAGGAAAAAATACTTGCAAAAGACATATCTGACAAAGGATTGTTATCCAAAATAGACAAAGAGCTCTTAAAACTCAACAAAAAGAAAACAAACAGCCCAATTAAGAAATAGGCAAGAGACTGAAGCAGACACCTCAGCAGAGAAGATATGTAGATGGAAAATAAGCATATGAAAAGACGTTAATGTATGTCTTTAGACAAATGCAAATTAAAACAACAATTAGATACCAGTACTCAACCATTAGAAAGGTGAAAGTCTGAAACACTGACAACACCAAGTGCTGGTGAAGATGTGGAGCAGCAGGAGCTCTCCTTCATTCCTGGTGAGAATGTAAAATGGTGCAGTAAAGTAAAGAGTCTTAGCATATGTATTAATCTGCTCAGGCTGCCATACAAAATACCACAGACTGGGGGGCTTAACCAACAGACATTTATTTTCTCAGTTCTGCAGGCTGGTCGTCTGTGATTAAGGGGCCAGCAGGCTTGGTTTCTGATGAGACCTCTCTCTTTGGCTTGCAGACTTCTTCTTGTGTCCTCAAAAGGCCTTTCTCTGTGCACTGCTCCCAGAGAGAGACATCTGGCGTCTTGTCCTCTTCTTATAAGGACGCCAGTCCTGCGGGGTTAGTTACCTCCTTAAAGGCTCTGTCACCAAATACAGTCACATTGTGGATTAGGGCTTCAACACAGGAATTTTGGGGACACAATTCAGTCCATAATATCATATGATCCAGCAATGATGCCCTTCATTTTTGCCCAAATGAGATGAAAACTTCTGTCTACACAAAACCCTGCACGTGGATGTTGACAGCAGCTTTATTCATAATTGCCCAGACTTGGAAGCAACCAAGTTGCCCTTCAAAAGGTGAATGAAGTGGTAAAGATGGTAATTTTCTGAAGAACATAGTGGCTTCACTATTTTTTGTTCTTGGACAAACGTCTAATTAAACAATCTGATACGCAACATTCTCTCTCTTCACTTAGCATTTTGTTAAAAAGTAGGACAAGAAGATTTAAATTCCTGATGCCAAATAGAAATACAAATTGGGACGATTTAAAACTCAGGTGACTTCTTTCTAGCTCAGGGCCCATTTCCTCCAGCCTCAGGCTGTCATGGTCTCATCTGCACCGAGAGCCACCTCCACGCAGAGTGGTGGAAGCCCTCCTGGCCACTCCGTGCATGGCTCAGGCCTGGAGATACTTTGAAAAGAAAAGCACTTGTGGTCCTGCTTTAGCAGCTGGGGATGTCTTCCCAAGTCTTCTTCCTCAAACTCTCTATTTTAACCTCCCTTTCTCCATACTCTAGTCTGCTCCCCAAGTTTTTCTCCTTTTTTCCTGTGTTTTTGGAGAGTTGAAGCCAACAACTGATAGCAAATACTGAAAATTTCAGGAGCCCTAAGTATTGCTTATGGGCCAAATAAGGATGATTTTACAATTGGGCGCATCTGTATTTTTCATTTGGGTAAAGATGCTCGTGTGATGAATAAAATATAAACGACTTTAATACTGCTGTCATTTTCTTAGTCATCAGTAAGTGAAAGGACACTATCACATAGAGTCCACAAAATTTCTCGAGGTTAAAAAGGTTTGGAAAGATTTAGAGTGGTGTATTTCATGTAATAGAGCATTACATGTAATATAACATTTTAGGTGATATATCAATTAGGTTTATTTCAGCATCAAGTTATAGAAAATCCCGGCCAAGAATGGATTTAGTGGAAAGAAACAGAGAGGGAGAGAGATTTCACAGACATAAGGAATGGAAAGGGGCAGAGGCAGTCCAGGCCTAAGCGAGGTTTAATCCAGCACCTCAAAAACTGTCATCTTGGCCTTTGTTCTGTCTTCCTCAGTTGACTCCACCCTCAGGGCCCAGTCATGCTTGCTCCGCAGCCAGAGGCCTCCATGTCTTGCCCTCTGGATCCAGCAGAAGGGAGAGGACTCTTCACAGGAGCTGCCGCACAGGTTCCCTCTCTCACCAGCCTCCATAGAGCAGCGGTGAATGAGTCGAGTGCGTATTCCATCGCAACTAGGGGCTGGTTAAAGCGCATTAGGGCTCACTTGTGCCAAATGGCTGAGATGAGAAAAGGAAAGCTGTCTTCATGAAGAAGGGGAAGGAAGTAGGAAGACACCACCAGATACCCAGCACATGTGGCCATACCATGTTGACTTAGTAAGCATTCTGATGATTACACCATGGTTTTACATGTGATTTTGCAAAGCAACCAATGGACAAATATTTATCAGCATTCATGCATCCCTCTAATTTGGCGTTAAGCAATTATGCCTACTCAGAAGTTGGCAATAATCTGGTTGGCATATAAGACGTGAAACAATGAGTAAAGAAAAACTTTTATTAATAGTAACATTAAGCGATAATAGGTTGCCTGAAACAATCAGACTACTAACATTAACTAATTGCATTAGTTATCTACGGCTGTGTAAAAAGTTATTGCTGTCTTACTTTTTATTTTATTGTTTTCAGGTTTATTGAGATATAATTGACATATAACATTGCGTCAGTTTAAGGTATAGCACGTAATGTTTTGATATACGTATACATTGCAAAATGATTACCACAGTAAGTTGATAAGCCTAGTTAACATCCCTCACCTCACACAGTCACAATTTGCTTTTCTTTGTGATGAGAACTTTTAAGATCTACTGTCTGAGGAACTTTCGAATACACAATACAGTATTGTTTACCATAGTCACCATGCTGTACATGACATCCCCAGGATGTTTTATCTTCTAACTGGAGGTTTGTACCTTTGACCACCTTCACCCAATTTCCCCACTCCTCATTCCTCCCCTCTGGCAGTCACAAATCTGATCTCTGTTTCTGTGAGTTTGACTTTTTAGATTTCACATATAAGTGAGATCATACAGTATTTGTCTTTCTCTGTCGGATTTATTTCACTTAGCATAATGTCCTCAAGGTCCATCCATGTTGTCAAAAATGGCAGGATTTTCTTCCTTTTTATAGCAGTAAAAATAGTGTTCCATTTATCTATACCATATTTTCCCTATCCCTTCATGCATCCATGGACCTAGGTTGTCTCTATGTCTTGGCTACTGTAAATCCTGCTGCAGTGAACACGGGATGCAGACAGCCTTTCAAGTTAATGATTTTGTTTCCTTCAGATAAATACCCAGAGGCGGAATTGCCAGATGATATGGTATTTCTATTTTTAAATTTCTGAGGATCCTCCACACTGTTTTCCATAGTGGCTGTACCAGTTTACATTCCCATCAACAGTGCACAAGGGTTCCCTTTTCTCCACATCCTCACCAACACTTGTTATTGCTTGCCTTTTTGATAATAGCCATTCTAACAGGTGTGAGGTGATATCATTGTGGTTTTAATTTACCTTTCCCTGATGACGAGTGATGCTGAGCACCTTTTCAGATACCTGTTGGCTAGTTGAATATCTTATTTGGAAAAATATCTATTCAGATCCTTTGTCCATTTTTTTGTCTTTTAAAGATTGGCACCTGGGCTAACATCTGTTGCCAATCCTTTTTCTTTTCCTTCTTCTTCTCCCCAAAGCCCCCTGGTACGTAGTTGTATATTCTAGTTGTGCGTGTCTCTGGTTGTGTTATGTGGGTCACCACCTCAGCATGGCTTGATGAGTGATGCCATGTCCATGCCCAGGATCCGAATCAGCAAAACCCTGGGCCGCTGATGCGGAGCGTGCAAACTTAACCACTTGGCCATGGGGCCAGCCGTTTGTCCGTTTTTAATTAGATTATTTGTTTTTTGGCTATTGAGTTTTATGAGTTTCTCATATATTTTGGATATTAACCCCTCATCAGATGTGTGGTTTGAAAATATTTTCTCAGGGCCGGCTCCGTGGCCAAGTGGTTAAGTTTGTGCGCTCCGCTGCGGCGGCCCAGGGCTCGGATCCTCGGGGCGAACATGGTACTACTCATCAGGACACGTTGAGGTGGCGTCCCACATCCCACAACTAGAAGGACCTACAACTAGGATATACAACTATGTACAGGGTGGGGGTGCATTTGGGGAGATAAAGCAGAAAAAAAAAAAGATTGGCAATAGTTGTTAGCTCAGGTGCCAATCTTTAAAAAAAAAAAAAAAAAAGAAGAGAAAATATTTTCTCCCATTCCATAGGTCGTGTTCAGTTTGTTGATGGTCTCATTTGCTATGCAGAAGCTTTTTAGTTTGGTGTAGTCCCACTTTTGCTTTTGTTGCTTGTGCTTTTGGTGTCATACCCAAAAAATCATTGCTAAGACCCACGGTGATAAGACTTTTCCCTATGTTTTCTTCTAGGAATTTTATGGTTTCAGGTTTAACATTTAAGTCTTTAATCCATTTTGAGTTAATTTTTGAGAGGTGTAAGATAGGGATTTAGTTTCATTCCTTTGCATGTGAATATGTAGTGTTCCCAGTACCAGTTATTGAAGAAACTGTCTTTTCTCTCTTGCCTATTCTTGACTCTTGTCCAATATTAATTGATCATATGTGCATGGGTTTATTTCTGCTCTCTCAATTCTGTTCCATTAGTCTATGTGTTTCTTTTTATGCCAGTATCATACTGTTTTGATTACTACTTCTTTGTAATATAGTTTGAAATCAGGGAGTTTGATGCCTCCAGCTTTGTTTTTCTTTCTCAGGATTGCTTTGGCTATTCCGGGTCTTTTGTGGTTCCACACAAATTTTAGGATTGTTTCTTGTATTTCTGTAAAACTTGGAATCTTCATAGGGATTGCATTAAATCTATAGACAGCTTTGGACAGTATGGATGTTTTAACAATGTTAATTCTTCTAATCCCTACACAAGGGATATCTTTCCATTTATTTGTGTCTTCAATTTCTTTCATCAATGCCTTATAGTTTTCAGTGTAGATATCTTTCACCTTCTTGGTTAAATTTATTTCTAAGTATTTGTTTTTGACACTATTGCAAATGGTGTTGTTTTCTTTATTTCTTTTTCAGGTAATTCATTGTTAGTGTACAGAAATGCTACTGATTTTTGTACATTGATTTTGTAACCTGCAACTTTACTGAATTTATTGATTATATCGAACAGTGTTTTGGTGGAGTCTTTAGGATTTTCTATACATAAAATCATGTCATCTGCAAATAGAGACAATTTTACTTCTTCCGTTCCAAGCCTGATGCTTTTTCTTTCTTTTTCTTGCCTGATTGCCCTGGCCAGGGCTTCCAGGACTATGTTGAATCAGAGTGGTGAGAGCGGACAACCTTGTCTTTTTCCTGAACTTAGAGGAAAAGCTTGCAGCCACTGAGGACAATGTTAGCTGTGGGCTTGTCATATACGGCCTTTATGATGTTGAAGAAATAATTACTGTTTGAAGCCTAGCAGTTTAAAACAACAAGCATTTGTTATCTCCCGGTCCGGTGGGTCAGGAATCTGGGAGCACCTAAGGTAGATGGTTCTGGCTTAAGTTTCTCATCAGGTTGTGGTCAAGCTGTCGGCTGGGGCTGCAGTCTCCACTGAAGGCTGGACCGAGCTTCTGGGTTCAATCCTGTGCTTGCTTCAGGCCTCCGTTTCTTGCTGGCTGTTGGGTGGAGACTTCTGTTTCTTACCAAGGAGGCCACTCTGCAGGCTTCTAGGAGTGTCCTCCCAACATGTTAGCTGGCTTCCCTCAGAGTGAGTGAGGAAAGAGAGAGAGAGAGGATCCAAAAAGAACTCACAGTCTTTTTTCTATAACCAAATCTCGAAAGAGACCTACAGCGCTGTGTCGGGCACACAGACAAACTTCAGGACAGTGTGGAGGGAGCTACACCAGGAGGCAAGGATCCCTGGGAGCCATCTTAGAGGCTGCCTACTATATCCATGTTGGAGATCTTTACCACAAGGTGCAAACCTTTAAACTGTTGTTTTTATTACTTTAATCCATCTTCTCATCTAACAACTTGTGGCAACATATCATTGTTATGTGAAAGTTTGGGCAAAGTGATCCCTATGGGTCCTCCCAATTCAGAGACTCTGATTCTATAACACTTTTGTACCCACCTTAAAATGACTAGGGATTTCCCTGGTATAGGAAGGAGAAGTCTGAGGAGCTGGTACCCTGAAGGGTGTTCACGTTTATTCAAGAATCAAAGAGAGATGAACATGAAGCCAGGAGGGCAGCTGAGGCAGGAGACTGAGAGACTTGATAATGTATCCAGATGGAAGGTTGATGTGGGAATCTGCAGAGAAAACAGGGAGCATACCTGCTAGCCAAGGGAGCCAAGAGAAAGGATCCAGGACTGCATTCGGGGGGGGGGGGTGGTGATGGGAGGTGAAGCTGGAGGTCTTAGGAATAACCTCCTGAGGCCAGGCATGCCAGGCATTCTTTTATAGTATCAGGGGTATCTCACTGAGTCTGGGAATGTTGGTTGGATTTTCATCCATTCTCCTCCTGGGGCCTCATATATTCCTAAATAAAGCAGACCAGCTATCGGACATGGACATAGGACATGCTATACTTCATGCAGAATTGCCTTCCATTTTTGTATATGTGGTTGTTGCTACTTTCTATCTCATCAGACCTTTGCTGAAAATGTCTTCTTGGGGAGGTGATTCTCCAAAAGACTCAATCTTCCATATACAGACATGTGTAATTTTAAAAAATAGGGAAAGGATTGAAAGAATATTGGTCATTATGAAGTTCTACTGGGTGAGGTCTACTGGGGAAGGAGTAAATAAATGCAGACACATTCCAACATTGTGTCCACCACTCAGAAACGAGCCAAGTGGTCACCACAGGCACCTTCCTCCCCAGGTCTAACTCCAGTCTTGCTATGGTTTTGAGAAGTCACATGATATACAAAACAAAGCTGGGCTAGAACCTGGTTTGCTGACTGAAGTGACTGTCTGTGCGCCACCTAACCTTAGAGAATCCAGCTCCTGTGGCTGAAATACCAGAGTGGCTCCTGTGTGCTGTTCTGCAGCACAGGCTCATTTTGTAGCCTGATCCTCAGCCACTAGTATGTGGTATCCACCGGAACTACTTTTCTCAATCTCTTCTCATTCTGAGAACTACTCCAAGTCTTTGTGTGCACATCAGATGGTGCCTTGAGCTTCAGCGTGCCTTGGAGACCAAGCAGTGGAGACCATGAGACCAGGCATACTTCAGAATGTCTTGCTGAGTGGCCAAAAAAACCACCCACAAAAGGAAATTAAGCCATAATAAGCCAATAGTATGTGTAGAAACAGTATGGCTCTCTTTGCACGTTGACAGAATACTCTAATTAAATATATCCATTCCATGACTGTAAGTTTATCAAAAGGCATTACATGAAAAATATCAATTTACAAGTCACATCAGCCTCAAATACTTTGCAATCCGTTTTCATGCAAATATGTGGATCCTACTAGAAGTGGAAGGTTAAACATCATATTCTTATGAAGTGATGAACCTAACTCCTGGTTCCCCCAAATGGATGCAAAGTAACTGACATTGAGAACCCTTTCAGATGTACATGCTTTTTTTCACAGTTTAAATGTGGCCTTGCATATAAAATTCATACATAAGGAAAACATTTTTAAAAAGTTAAGCCTGGACGGAATCAGCCACGAGAAGTACATTCTCCGCATTCTGAATTTTCTCAGCGCTCAACTTCAGAATGGATCTGTGTGTACTCCTGGTTCCTGAGCTTTACTGATTGTGAACAGGTTCCCTCTGTTATCCTGATCTACTGACTGATGCCACCGTTCTTCCCTGGAAGACAAAAAGGAAAACAAAAAACCGTTCTACAAATTTTCACATCTCTGGACGTTTATTGAGTCATAGGTTGAAATGTAAACATAGTTCTGCTGAGAGAAAAGAAGAATTATACTCCAAACTTTATTATTATATGACATTTGGACTATTCCCTTCTCCACTGTTGGCACTCATGTCCGTAAGAGTGGGGCCCTGACTTACGGTGTTTGCTGCCTCCCTCAAAGCACCGTCTAAGCAGAGGCAGGAGAGCCAGGTCCGTGAGTCAGTGGCAGCTCTTCCGTGCTGATCCATCGAGGCTGGCACTGCTATAAGAACGGAAAAGTAGATTCTGCACAAACACCAGGCTCTCTTGTGCTCTTATTGTATTTTGCTTTGCAACTTGCAGGCTTAGTTCTTAGAGCGGCAGACTTCTTTAAGACTTAAAGGGAAAGGTGTGCATCAGAGTCCACACCCATGCGTGTTACAAATGCGCTTGCTAAGAAGGGGCCCTCTGAACCAAGCGCCCAGAGCGGTGAGGACACACTCAGTGGTCCTGAGAGGCATTTAGAGAACATCTTTTGAAAGAAAGATGAATTCTCAGGGCTGGTCAAAACCTCCTCACTCCTGGTTCATTTTGACCTTTAGCCATAGGAGGTATCTTTATCCTAAAAGAAGAAACTATTCCTGTGGTTTCTCACCTGGGACACCCCATCGAACCGAGGGGCCCATGACTCCCCATCCATCTGGTATGTGCTTGGAGAGCCGGGAAGGCCCATCTGTTCGCAGCTTGGACCCACCTCGTCCCAGCTTTTGCCTTGAGTGTAGGAGACACTCACCACATACCTGGGCTCTACTCAAAGACACCCACATTTCAGGCACTCTGAGAGTCCCCAGCGCCCTCTGGTTGAAACTCTGCTTTGGGGAGTGTTGTTTTTCAGGAGAGGAGGTAGACTCTATCAGCATGAGAAGGGTGAGTTTAGATGGAGGCACACGGTAGCCGCCGACTCGAAGGGTGCATGGGATCTAGGATGGGCTCTGGCTCATCAGCTGCAGGTGGCCGCGGCAGGGCTGCACTTGCATGTGAGAGTCACACTGATCTCCCTTCACCGGCGTACTATCTTCCATTGTTTTGGATTTCAGTGGTGGTACGGGCTGAACTGTGTTCGTTTAAAATTCATATATTGAAGTCTTAACTCTCAGTACCTAAGAAGGAGACTGTATTTGGACATAGAACCTTTGAAGAGGTGATTAATTTAAAACTAGGCTGCTAGGGTGAGCTCTGCTCCCATCTAACTGGATTAGAAGAGAAAGTTAGGATGCACAGGCACCAGGGATGTGTGTGCACAGAGGGAAGACCGCTTGAGGACACAGGGAGAAGACGGCCGTCTGCGAGCCACGGAGCGAGATCTCAGAAGAAACCAGCCCTGCTCACACTCTGAGCTTGAACTTCCAGCCTCCAGAACTGTGAGAAGATAAATTTCTGCTGTTTAAGCCCCCACAGGCTGTTATGTTGTTATGGCATCCCCAGCAGCCATGCAGATGCCTTTTCCCATTTTGTGGTAATTGCAAAAATGGTCAGAAATGATTCCCCTCACTGTACCTACTCCCTTTGTATTATGACTTTGCAGCTTGGGAGGTTAGGACCATTGACGGTGCTTTGCGCTGCTGACTTGCTCTAGCGAATGAAACACACTGGAAGTGACTTCTCGGCAGTTCCATGCCCAGCTTGAGGTTTTGCAGGCTTCCTTGGAGCCCACCTAGGGCCCCCGCCCCCAAGTGCTGGCTAACTCACCCACCGCCAGCCTCAGCAGGCCCCTGGGACTTCGAGTATGCAAATAAGCCAGGCCCAGATCAGCAGAACGGCTGGCTTAGTCCAGCCCAGTTGCCAAACAGATGATTGTTCGAAATTACTAAATTTTGGTGGTTCACTAGGCAGTAAAACTAACCACTCCCCTCTGAGTCTGATTTCATTCAGAGGAACAGGCAAAAGCCAGGCCCCGCCTGGTTGGTTTACATAATTTATATTTTCATTAAAGGTGATCCTGCTTAACCCTCCCCACTGTACTCTCTGGTCAGCAAGGCATAGAAGTTGAAAAATGAACTAGTTAAGTTCTGTCTACGTAATTTTGAATTCTTTTTTCTTATAATGTGACCAACATACATAAAACAGATCTTGTCCTCTGCTGCCCCCACCCCCAAAACAAGCATATCGTGTGGCTGTTATTCTGCAAACTTTCTATATTTGAGGCTGGGGAGCTCCTCCCACCGCCATCTTTTGGTGGCTGCATTGAAGATCCTACAGGAGGCTGTTAGTCATTCTTCTCCTTTTCTTAATTCCATAATTTGCCCTTGTGACTGTCCCCCTATCACTTGCTACTGTCCAATGAGAAAGAGAGAGCTCAACTGCAAGCCAAAAAAGGACCGTTTGATTGACACCTCTCAGTTCTCACCTTCTGATTGAGAGCGTCTGCTCTCTGATTTTGAGGTCACATTGTGCTGCTGTCCGGGAAGGAGATTTACAAAACAGGGCAGTTGGAGAACACTGGTTCTATATCCATCAGGAGGAACTGTCAAGGCTAGTTCTGACAGCGGCAGGTTTGGACTTAAGGCAGCTTTGGCTCTGCCTTTGTCTGCCCAGCTCCCTCCTGGAATGTCCAGGGCCACGCGGTTTGCTCTCCTCCAGGGTCCAGGAAGGCCTTTTCAAGTGTGTGCTCTTTGAAGGATAACAAAGGTGAGCCACGTGAACATCATTTGTGGCAAATGTGGCTTATGGGCTCCTTGCCAGCGCAATCACTGGCTTTAACTGTGGTGGATCTATCATCTGTAAGGCATCTTGCACATTTTTGAGACAGAGCAGTAAAGGAATCTGCCCCAGATCATTAAAGTCCTGTGCGTGGGAGGTCTGTGGGGGAGGGGCTGCCGCAGGTTTCACATGACCGCGCCAGACCCCAAGGCCCCTGGAAAAGCCCGTGGCACCAGATTGCAGGGGTTTTCCAACTCTAAACAGTTCCTGATGATCTCTATATTTTTTTAACTAAAACTAGACTGTATCTACAAAATAACACATTAGTGTGTACACACACACACACACACACACACACACACACACACACACCATCCAACCGCTCCCTTAACCCCTGCCCAAATAGAAGTGTTTCCAACCTTTTGGATCTGGTTTCTCATTTCCCGCATGCAGTTGGTGTTTCTTCGCGTGGAGAGGTTTGGCTGTAAGGCGAGCACAGCCCCTTAGCTCGGTCGCTGTCGTGAGTTGGGCCGGCAGGCAGTGATTCTCGTCAGGCTGAAGCCAATTTGCTTTCTAAGAGCATAATCCTGTAATGCAGAACAGAAAGCTTTTGCTCCTTTGAATTAAAGCCTTAATACTTCCTTTGATTTTTGTTTGAAATTTTTTTCCTTGAGTAGAGACAATTTAACCTCAAAATGTCAAGTAACCTCAAACTTTCCTACTCCGTGTGTTTCATCTTAAAACCATCCAGGAGAAATGGTAAAGGTTATGTCCTTGGGAAGCATAACGCCCTCCTCACCGTGACAGAGACTGCGGAGTGCAGGAGACTAGAAACCTGCATCTGTCAAGCGGATTCACATCAAATGGTGAAGATATTTTCATGCCATTTTACGCTTTGCAGCTCACTTCCACTTCAACAATCTCCCAATGGGCCCGTGAGAGCTGTGGGTTGATTTGCCAGCTACACGCAGCAGGTGTGACTTACTCTACAAACAATCCCACTCCAGAGAATGGCCCACTCCATGGTCTTCTTGGAATCAGTCCCTCCTCCATCACGGTTGTTTCTGTTTTGTTTTCTCGTACTTTGTGATGATTTCATACACATATACATTGTGAAAGGGTTCCCCCATCTAGGTAATTAACACATCCGTCACTTCGCATATTTATCTTTTTTTTCTTTTCTTTGGTGAGAACATTTAAGTTCGACTCTCTCAGCAAATTTCAATTATACAATACAGTGTCGTCAGCGGTAGTCACCATGTTACACACTGGATCCTCAGACCTCACTCATCTTACGGCTGAAAGTTTCACCATCCTTTCGCCATCCTCTCCCTATTTCCCTCACTCTCTGTCCCCGACAGCCACTTCCCTACTCTGTTTTTCCGTGAGTTTGACTTTATTTAGTTTTTAGATCCCACATATAAGCAATACCATGCAATATTTGTTGTCACAAATGGAAGAATTTCCTTCTTTCTCATAACTGAACAGTATTCCACTGTGTGTATATATTTATCTCACATTCTCTTTATCCACTCACCTGTTGGTGGACACTTAGCTTGTTTCCATATCTTGGCTCCTGTGAACAATGCTGTAGTGAACACGAGACTGCAGATTTCTCTTCAATATTTTGTTTTCATTTCCTTTGGATATATACCCAGGTGTGGACTTGCTGTGTCATACGATAGTTCTATTTGTAAGCTTTTGAGGAACCTCTATACTGTTTTCTGCGGTGGCTGCACTAATTTACATGCCCACCAACAGTGTACAAGGGTTCCCCTTTCTCCACATCCTCTCCCACACTTGTTATCTCTTGTCTTCTTGATGACAGCCATTCTAACAGGTGTGAGGTGATATCTCACTGTGGTTTTAATTTGCATGTCCCTGACGATTAGTGATGTGGAGCACCTTTCCATGTATCTGTTGTCTATCTGTACGTCTTCTTTGGAAAAATGTCTATTCAGTTCCCCTGCCTATTTGTTTGTTCGTTTGCTATTGAGCTGTATGAGTTCTTTATATAATTTGGATATTAATTCCTTATGAGATATGTGGTTTGCAAATATTTTCTCCCATTCTATGGGTTGCCTTTTTATTTTGTTGATGGTTTCCTTTATTGTACAGAACTTTTAGTTTGATGTAGCCCCACTTGTTGACCTTTTGCTTTTGTTGCCTTTGCTTTTGGTGTCAAATCCAAAAAACTCATTACCAAGATGTATGTCAAGGAGCTTACCACTTACGTTTTCTTCATGGAGTTATATGGCTTCAGGTCTTACATTTAAGTCTTTAATCTATTTTGAGTTGATTTTCGGGTAAGATCGGGGTCCAGTTTTATTCTTTTGCATGTGGCTGTTCAGTTTTCCCAACACTATTTATTGAAGAGACTTTCCTTTATCCACTGTATGTTCTTGGCTCCTCATTGTACATTAATTGACCATATATACATGGGTTTATTTCTGGGTTCTCTATTCTGTTCCAATGATCTATGCATCTGCTTTTACGCCAGTACCATGCTGTTTTAATTACTGTAGCTTTCATCAAATGGCCCACTCCATTATTTTCTTTAAATCAGTCCCTCTTCTATTATATTTGATTTCACTTTATTCCCTAGTCTACAGGTTACTGGAAATTCTTCCTCATTTATTATAGGAGTTTCCCTCTAGGGCTCAAGGGAAGTTCCTAATTTTCCAAGGGGTCTCATGTGAGTCAAACTTTTGGGGAGTTTTCTCCCTCCTTTGGCTTCCATAGTTGCTGCTGAAATGCCCACTGCCCCATTCTGCCTGGTCCCTTGAAGGCCTGTGGTCCTGTTGCTTTTGTGCTATATGTGGGCTCAGTGTCCCTAGTGCTAGGGGTTCTGCCTCCCTAGGTGCACTTTTCTGCATGCTCCTTTGAGGCCTTGCCACCTCCAGGGCCCACTGCGGCACGGCATGTGGGGTTCCCGCCCTTCCCCACTCAGAGAGTCTGCCCACTTTTCCTCTCTATTTCTGCCTCTTTTCCACTCCCCAATATAATCTCCTCTAGAGGATCAGAACTTTAGGAGGAAAAGAGCCTGGAAGGGAAGAGTTTATAGACACAAAGGATCTGTACATACAAAACATACATACCGCATCAGCAAGCCAATTAATCTTCCATATTTGGCTGACGAAGGTCAGGTGCCGAGAAGGTAAGTGACAGATGGAAAACCACACGGCAGATGAATCACAGGTTTGGGGATGAACAGGGCTTCTGAATCCAGATCACATGCCCCTTAACAAGAGGAAAACTGAACTGGGGACCTTTCAGTTTCTGAACCCAAAGAATTTTGCAGGATGGAATTCTAGTTAAAGTCTATTTTATGGAACAGAAACAGGAATTGTTTTCTTTCCATGGGTAGTTTGACTCACCAGTCAAACATTCTCGTCCTCTGGGCCCAGGTCACAGGAGGCTGACTGCTGGTGTCAGGGGCCAGCGAGGGAACCTCCCTTTCTTGGCACTTAAGACTCACTTGTGACACCAGCCAGCCAGCTTCTCAGGGTCTGTCAAGAGCATGTGGCAGGCTTCAGTCACAGCCTTCCTTGCCTGCTGAGCATTAGATGCCTGTTTTCCCAGTCTCTTTGGAAAACAGAAAGTGCAGTAAAGATCAGTGCTCAAAGACAGGAAACCGAAGATGGAGGTGGCCACTGAGTCAGAAGCTCCAAAATCTGTTAGCTGCAGAAAAGCATGGGGTTGAAAACTGGAAGTTTGCTAGTCTTCTGGAAAAAGAAAGTAGGTTGTAGCTTTTATTCTCTAATATTAAAAAAAAAAAAAGGTTGCATATTTCCACAAGTGAAAATGCTGATAGGAGCCTTATAGAAAACGTGATAATATTGCAACAAAATACACAAATCCTGCTTAGGGCATTCTAGCCTACTTAGATCAGTCACCCCCAAAATGTGGCTGGATATTCAGGCTTATGCACCATTGATACAACTTTTCCTTAGGTTGGTCTCTTCAGATGAGAAAAATTAAAATATTAAATTTGTGCTAGTGAAGTCCAAACTGCAAAGTTTAATATGCTGGGAGGTCAGATGATGTAGATAGTGAAATGGGCATGTGAGAATGCCAGCTTGATAGGAAGTCTAGCATCACCACCATCCATCCATCCCTCCCTCCATCCATCTATCCATCCATCCATCTATCCATCCATCCATGCATCCCTCCATCCATCCATCTATCCATCCATCCATGCATCCCTCCATCCATCCATCTATCCATCCATCCATGCATCCCTCCATCCATCCATCTATCCATCCATCCATGCATCCCTCCATCCATCCATCTATCCATCCATCCATGCATCCCTCCATCCATCCCTCCATCCATCCATCTATCCATCCATCCATGCATCCCTCCATCCATCCCTCCATCCATCTATCTATCCATCCATCCATGCATCCCTCCATCCATCCCTCCATCCATCCATCTATCCATCCATTCATCCGTCCCTCCATCCGTCCCTCCATCCATCCATCCATCCATGCATCCCTCCATCCATCCCTCCATCCATCCTTCCATCCATTCACCTATCCATCCATCCATGCATCCCTCCATCCGTCCCTCCATCCATCCATCCATCCATGCATCCCTGAATCTATCCCTCCATCCATCCAACCATCCATGCATCCCTCCATCCATTCATCTATCCATCCATCCATGCATCCCTCCATCCATCCATTTACCTTATAGTTACTTGACACCTACTATGTGCCCAGCACAGCTTTAGGAGCTTGAGTAACAGAAGTAAATAAGACAGGCAGACTTCTCTGTTTGGAGCCACTTCTAGTTGAGGCTGATTCAAATGGAGAACTCCCTCCTCCCTGGGAAGCACTTGCCTGATTTCTGTACTCTCCCCAGTGGTCAGTGTCTGGCAGGCTCCTGTGTTAGGAAACCCTAGGGTTGTCCTAAGCCCTGGGCACACAACAGGAAAGTACAGTTTTCATCACAGGCCTGACTGATATGCTGAAACTTTTTTCTTTTGGAAGCAAGAATATTAAAGGAATTAAACCACACATACCATGACATTCCCCAAATTGCAAAAAGAACTGACATTTGCATGGTGCTTTGCAAATTAAAACATTCTCATGCAGGAAACATAGTAAACCGTGAATGAGAGCGGACACGTGGTTTTCGGCTCCGACTCACCTCCCAAGGCCCCTTCTCTTCCGAGAGCACCTGTCCGGGAGGGCTCGGGTCTCTGGCTCCTCCAGGTGTGATTCCATAGCCTCCCCATCACTGTTCACCTGTTTTCTCTGTGCCTGCACCTTTTGCACCTCTTGTACTCCAAATAAACTCATTTGTGCAGGTTCGATGCCAGTCACTGTAGCCTGTTTAGTTTTTTCCAAGATGGGTTATGTCTCCGTGAATTTCTCTTCATATCTATGGACCAAGTGTGATTTATCCTGGTTTTCCCTCTGTCCCATCTTCTGACGGAACATAGCTCACTGCCTGGCACATAATAGACGATCACTTAGTTATTTGTGGAGTGAGTGGATTCATACGTAGCGATAGGTCCTTGATATGCGAATACTTAAAGGTCTTCCTCTGCATTTTTCCAGATACTCCTCTGATGAATGCATCAACCAGAGGGAGGTTTGCCCTGTGCTTGCTCACCTCTTTCCTTGCTGAGATGTCTCCGGGATGCTCTTTGAGCTCATCTTCGTTACACTGCAGCTGCATTGCATTCCCAGTTAATAGCAATACGAATACTCGTTGGCCTAGAGTAGATCTGGGCTCTGGAACCAATCTCAGAATAGTAAGAGCGAAGAAAAAACTTTCTTTATGAGGCTTCAGTGGAAACGTCTGAAACATGTGCTACTGAGACGTGAGATTAGTAGAATGTTCTTGGTAGGGCAGTTTTCAGGCGTACCCACTCAGGGATTTGCTGACAATGGAGCAGGCAGCCAAATGCAGTGGAGGAGCCTGTGCTGGGAGCGGGCTTGGGGCTCCAGTCCTAGCTCCGTCCTAGCTTGTGACCTTGGGCCACATTTTTCTCCCAAGGCTAGAATTTCTTGATTTTTAATGTGAGAGGATGGGGCTTCCAGGGCCTTTGCTCATGGATTGTCTCACGGTTTGGTGGTGACAGCTTATTTTGTAGAGGAGATTTGAGGGGTTGGACCTTTCTTGGGCCCCAATCCTGCAGAATAAAAGGCAAGCTTCAGTGCACAGCCCCAGGTTGGCTGTGCCTACCTCTCCCAGCCTCTTCGCTTCTCTGTCTCCTTGTGGCTGCAGCACCAACCTTCCTGCCCTTCCCTGGGTACCCCGTTCTCCTTCACTCCTCCAGGACTTGGCTCCTGCTACACGTTTTCCCCAAGGATGCGATCCCTGCTTGCCTTCACACTTCCTTATCTGACCAATTCCCGCTTATCCTTGCAGAGGCGGTTCAGGCCTCCTGTGCTCTAAGGCTCAGCTCTGCCCTCCTGGGTTTCTTTCCTTGTGTTCCCAGAGCTGGGTCTCCATGGCTCTGTCACTGTCTTTATTACATTTCATTTAAACGGCTGGTTATTCGTGACCAGACCGTGAGCTCCTGCGGGTAGGGACTGTGTCATAGTCAGCATACGGTCCAGCACCTAGCACAGCACCTAGAATAGAGCAAGTGATCAAAGAATGTCAGTTGAATGGAATTGGAGGACCAAGAAGAACACAAAAAGGTCAGTTGGTCAGCTGCTGTCAGAGAGATCCCATATTCTAGCTGGTTGGAGAGGGTGGAAGGCTATTTCTCTCCTCTGTATAAGTCTGGATAGGAGACAGAGGGCAGGGCTGGCACTTACCTAATCACCAGGGTCCCAGGTGTCTTTCATCTTATTGTTCCACTGTCCTCACACACAGTTTCCATGTGGGGATCCAAGACGATGCTACAGTCTTACCAGCATGTCTCATTCTCACAGACACGGGGCAGGAGAAAAGGAGAAGGAGAAGGGCCTCCCTTGCCTGTAAGGACACAGTCTGTCCCTTGCATCGCTTCCCTTCACATCTCCCTGATGAGAACTCAGCCATAGGGTGATATCTAGCAACCTAGGGGGTTTGGATAAGTAGCCATTTAGGTAGGTGGCCATGCGCCCAACTCAAAATTCTCTTACTCTGTAAGGAGGGGAGAACAGGTACAGAACAACCAAGAGAAGGCCCTATTCAGTAAAATTAAGCCCCCCGCGTACAAGGCACTGGAGCATGTGCTTCCTGGAGGCCTGGCGGAGGCCGCTTCCAGATGCTAATGCAGTGCAGTGGAGACAGTCTAATTAGCCATAACCCCTCTTGGGGATAGCATTCATTTGTTTGGAAGAAATATTTCAGCAAATTGAGGGTAAGACCCCCGAGGACATGCTCAAGGACAAAGGATGGTCTCAAAATAGTTTCCTAAGGGTGGGGATGCATGATGAGAGCGGACTTAATCTGTTAAGCACTTCGATAAGTTTTAGCATATACGTTTGGGGACAGAAGCTAGGGCAGAGGTGAACTGCTCTGCATAAAAAGGAAAAGAAATGTCGAGAGAGGCCAGCTCGGGGTTAGGAAAAGGGGAGAGAGGACTCATCCTCATGCCGGCACAGGGAGTTTGTGGTATTGGGTTTGATTGGAGCGTGCAAATCCTCTTTCTCTGTGAAACCTTAGGCCAGTTACACGTCATTCATCAATACTTCTGGGCAAGTGAGTTCTTCTGGAAAGATCTGAGGCCCGTTGGTTTGTGTCCAGATTGGTTTGGGGGTGAAAACGGAGCTAGTTTATGGGGATGAAGGAGCTGGAGGATGGTTTTGGGGCTGAATCACAAATGTGGTGTTGGGCTCTGATACGGCACGAAGGAAAGGCTGCTGCAGGGCCCCCCTGGTTTCCTGGAACCCCCCACCACCCGGCCTGTCTTCATTTGTTCTATCTGGTTTAAGACCCACACCATGAGATTATCTTACAGTTTACACAATAGATGAGGGACATTGTTGTCACATGAGCACTTCGCAGGCTGTGCTCCACAAAGCAAAAATTGGCCTAAGAGAAAATTTCCACCAAAAAAGTTTCTGTGGGAAAAAGAATGGGGGAAGGTGCAGTTGAACTAAATGAATAAGTTCTTTGCTGTGGGATTAGTGGAAATCTTGAATAGGATTCCATAGTAATGTACCTTATGACTCTCACAGTATGTGGCATTTTACAAACATCTTAACCACAGAGTGTGCGATGTGTGTATGAGTGCGTGTCTGTGACTGTGTGAGAGAGAGAACTGTATATTCATGTTTTTTGCTGCTGCTCTATGGAGCACAGATTGGGACTATGGGGCAACAGGACCACAGGGAGAGCCCCAGGGAAAACGAAGCTAGTCATTACCCAGAGCCAAGTACATTCTAAGGCATCCTTGGGGGTGCCAGTATCCACGTTGACTTGAGAAGAGCACCACAGAGGTGCTCTGTTTGCACAGCAGAAGTAACCAAGAGAGTCTTCTATTGGGAGCACCCCCAGCAGCAGCCCTGATCCTCCCTTCTCCCAGCACCCACTGGGACTTGCACACCCTCCTTCAGCCACCACCTGTTGGCCCCGTGGGGCACCTCTGTTCTGCCTGCTCTTGGCCTAAGCATGGGCTGAATTTCTGTTGTTGCTTTTGCATGAATCTAGTCCCACATCAGCCTCCTAATTCTCTGTTCTGCTTGCCTCCCCCAGAATCGTCACAGTCTGATTGGTCCTCCAGGTTGATAGTTGAAGGGTGAGCTCAGTGTGCAGCATCCTAGTGAGTGGTTGGGGCAGGCCTTGTTCTCCAGGCAACTGGAGGGAAGGCAACACCGGAGGCTACCTGGGCTTGGTGCCATGAGAGGTCCATGGCTTCCAAAGGCTCAGAGTCCTGGACACTGCCACCAGGGTGGTCTGAAGAGACGAAATGAAAGAACAGAGAAAGTCTCTGTGGGGAGCAGGAAGAGAACCCACACGTGGAACACTTGCTCCGTGTCTTATAACTTCTGTATCTGGAAACGGAACTTCTGACAATCCAGGGTGTAGATGGAAAGCAGCTGCTTTATTAAAAGGGGCGCTATGATAACGAGACTACCATGCCGTGCTTCCTGGACAAGGGACAGCTGGCAAAGGTGCCGATTAACTGAGTCTGGTTACAGCTCACATCTCATTATGGTGCATAACTTGGAACTACACTCTTCTCTGCTTCAGGCAGTTGTCTACTTATTCAAAGCAGTGCTTAAATGGGTTGGAATATTCCAGTACTGTGAAATAATTTGTACTGTCCCCTGGAATATGTTAAAATAGCATTTTGCCAGTGGGATCATGAACAAAATGGTTGTGAAATCATACTAAAAACTGGAAAGGGCTTAGAAAAAGTGTCTTTTTTGAACAGCTTGTTTACTTAAGTGAGAGCACAGGGGGAGGCAGGGGAAGGCCTGGGGTCTCGTCACCTCAGACAGTCGAGGGATCCACGTCCAAGGAGAGAGAGACTCATCCGTAACAGGCTTCCTTTTCTGCTTAAGTATGGTTCCTCCATCTTATTTCTGTCCCCAATGGTAATTGATTTGTGTTACTGTTTTGGAATTATATCTTATTTAAAAATTCAAATAAAAAGGATACAAAATGTGAATTAATGTTATTCAAATAATATAAAATTGACATTTCATCTTACTAATTTTAAAAGATGATCAGCATGTATATTTTGGGATGCACAGAAATATTTCTAGTCATTGGAGAAAAGTGTAGTAAAGCTGCAAGAGTAAATTAAACTGAGAGATTGTTTAAGAAATAATCCAAATTAGCCAAAGTCCAGGTTTTTGTGGAGCATTAAAAATTATTCCAAAGTAAAATGCAGCGAGGCATTTACTTTTGTGCACAAACTTGAGTATCCTCTCCAGCCCCATCTTTCCTTTCCTTACCCCCTGTGAATCTTTAGAACACCTTAATTAATTCCAAAAATAAAAATTGTATCTATAAAGGCATTCACTGTACACATGTTCAATAAAACGTTAATTGAGAGGACAAGTAGACCTAAGAACCTTCCAGAATATTAGAAGTAACCTGGAACCTTGTTCAGAGTAAGCATTTGGCGTTCTAAGATATTGTTTATTTAACCACTATGATTTCCTAAACGTTTTTTTAGCTCCTAAAAAGACCCCCTCAAGATAAGGTCTTGGCAAGAACGTACGCGGCTGTCTGAGCTTTCAGTAACGGTTTATATCTTGCAGAACATAACCTAGCTTTCACTTCATTTTCAAAGCCATTGCAGAGGCTAGGGATATTTATTTTTTGCTCTCTAAGGGAAAAAACGCCCAGCGGGAACATAGCGGGGTCGCACCTGCGCGTGCGCTGCGGCTGTCGGCGGGAGGGCAGAATCAGGGAAATTCCTTATTCCCGCTCTACCTGCTGTTGCTTTCAGGAAGGAGCATCAGAGCCAGACGCCGTTGTAGCGCATCCGGGGCCGATTCTCTCTGTTCTCCAGAATGTTACTGCCAGCGGTTCCGCTTGTGCCCTGTTCTGAAACCACGTTTAGAAAGCAGTGTAGCGAGCTGCCTCGGAACAGCGTGTTGCCTCTAGGTTAGCAGGTTTTGGGGAGAACGCTGCAGACAGTGATGCCAGCGCGAGGGGCCTCTGCTCGTCCGGAGCCAGGCCCCTCCTGTGCGTCAGGCCCTGCCCTCGGGGCTGGCGACGGAGCCACACCTCCGGGAGGCGCAGGCAGGCCCTGCTGGAGAGGCTTGTTGCCGCGCAGGGCCGGGCAACAAGCCCGGCTGAGGACGACAGGGCAAAAACCAGGGCTTGTCCCACCCCCGAGGCCTTCTCCTCTAGCGGGAGGCGGCGTGTCCAAGCTGAGGCCTTGCACATGAGGAGCGGGCACGTTAGATGCAGGTCCCTGGGCCCCGGTGGGGTCGATGCCGGGACCACTGCTCAAGCACCAAGGGGCCTGAACAGTGTAAGGCCAGGTCTAGCTCCCTGCAAGGTGACCCTTTGGTCACTCTGAAGTCACTAGGGAAAGGGCCTGCGGGTGGCCAACCCAGGAATGGCAGTTAATCTTTCAGGCACGTCTCCTCCCCTGCCCGGCCCGGGAGACAGCAAGTCTCCTGAAAGGTGTGAGGGCTGTCCCGAGGCAGTTTCCCCCGCTAATGCACAGTGTCCAAGGGCTAATGTCAGGCAGGATTTCTCTTATTGACTGTAAGTGGAGTACACCCACTTTATAATTCCTTATCTTCCCGAAATAAGGATGACAGAGAGCAGCTCCTTCACAAATTCACGCCTTTCTTGAAAGAGAAACGGAGATAGCATTGAATAGACCCATGCTGTCAGCTCCTGTTTCAATACCGGCATTTGAAATGATAAACAGTGATATAAACAGTTATTTAAGATAAGGTGCAGCTGTCAGAATAAATCCTGAGGGCTGAAACAAGGCTGACCAAACCCACTATGACAGAAGGAATAAAACCTGAGAAAGTATAATCAAGTGAGACGAAAAAGTAAAGAAAGGCGCAGGCTGCTTTAGGAAGTATTCTTGCGTTTTATCTTCTTTTTGCAGCCCAAAGTGGAACTGGTCTTTCTAGGCTTGCCCAGGTGACGTCTGACCTCAGTCATCCCCAGCTCTGCTCCTGCGGCCCCAGCGGGCTGCAGGACACTGAGTGAGTGGAGGAAGCTGGGCTGGCTGGAGAGCTTTTAGTTCGTTTCTCAGTACCATGCTAGCTACTTCCTGAAATTATTATAAATTTTTCCCCCAAAGAATCATCTATTCTAAAAAAATAACGAATACGGCAGATGTCCTCCACAAATAGGAATAAAGGACACGTTTACTGGTGTGTGTGAGATGGTTTTTTTCTCCTCTGGTGCCTGAAATAAAAGCAAGGTGTAGCAGGAAGTGTGTTCTGTCTAGGACGGTGGTATGAAGAGATGAGAGTCTAAACTCAGATTTCAGAGGCTTTTGAGATAACTTATCTCAAGGGAATATGGATAAATAGGCCAATTTATAACAGCAAATTAGCCAGTGAACTATAAATATAGATTTAAATTTAAGAAAAGCAGGCAGCAATGCTGGGAACACTTGAAGCCAGCCCCGTCACTGAGGAGCGGGCTTAGAATCATAGATTTGAGAATTGAATGCTTCCTTAGAGCTGATCTAGATCGTCTCTCTACTTCCATTTGATAGATTTGAAAACTGACCTCTGCCTAGTGCCAATAATTCCCTCCCGAGAAGGTTTTTTGGTAATCAAATATAATCTCAAAGTATGTGACACACTGTCAGAAAATTAATAACTTGCAGATCTGCTTGTGTTAGACAAATTTGTATTTGTTGAGACAAAATTGTTCGGTAAAGGTTTTTATACCACTACCGTCACTACAGCAAATACTTACTATGTTGACCATCGGTCTGGCCAGAGCTAAGACTGTTACCACACCAGGTTCACTTTTGCCCTCCGCCCAGAAAGCCAAACACAGAGATGACTAGATTGCAGCAGAGAGAGAGAGGGGGTTTACTCACAAGGCAGCCACGTGAGGAAGTGAGAGCATGAACCTCAAATTCGCTTCCCTGAAAATAGGGACTCAGGGATATTACGGGGTCGGGGGCAAGGTGGTCTGAAGTGTGGAGATAGGTGATTGGAGGTGAGGAGAGGTGAGGGAATTGATGATCTAAAGCGTAGTCAGACTCCATGCCTCTTCACAGGACCTGTGTTCTCAAAATGGCAGCATGAGCATGATGTGAGGGTGGAGTTTTAGCCTCTTGACGTCAAAAGGTCACCTATCAGACATCTGTGTGGGTCCAGTTGATGAGTTGGTGGTCTGAACTGTCCAGAGGTGGACAAAAGCGTTCTAATTCCTGAAAAACTGCTCACCCACCCATTACCACGGCGACCCAGGCCCCAGGGAGGTGTTGTCTATAGGAGCCTAGTGGGAGTCAGAGAGCACATTGCCTAAGCAGCACAGTTAACAATGGGTGGGTTAAACAGCTAAAGCTATAATCAGTAATCGCAAAAAGGAAGAAAACTTTAGTTCCTAGCTACTTAATCTTCAGTGGCTCACTCTCTGCCGGTGTCAAGACTGGAACTTAGGAACTGTGTGAGTTGCTGTTGTCAGCCGGCAGCGGACTCAGGAGCTCAGAGGTTTAGCTCATGTGTGATGTACTAATTCCATGTTTTATAGACTTTGAACTAAGCATAGAGTTTTAAGATTTGCTCTTATGAATATCAGATGAAAATGACTTTTTAATAAAAAGAAGCAGAATTTTTGGAATTGTGGATCTGTTGTTAAAGATGGATCATTTGGCTGTTTGGTTTCATATTTCTTCAACATCCAATGATATCAGCCACCCTTGACCTAGACACTGAAATCACAGACTCTTCCTAGTGGCTGTGACTTCAGAGGCGATTTGGAACAAACTCTACCACAATCAGAAATCTCTGTTAGAATATTCCTACCGTGCCAGCCAGCTTCCTCCTGGACTCTCTCATGAAGGAAGAGGTGCTCACTCTCTCCTGGAATGACCTCTTTTTGTGTAGATCTTTCTTATTTGGATAAAATCTCACCCCCTGCTACTTCCTCCCTATTCTTTGGCTCTCCCACAGCCTTTGGATATTTGAAGACATCACCCTTGGCCCCAGCCTTTCCACCAACCCGTCCTTTAGGCAGCTTAGATGTGCCTGGCGTGGTCAGCTGTTTATGCTGTGGCTGGCTTTCAGACTCCTTCCTCAATGTGCCCCCAGGGGAGATCTCTGAAGGTGATAGCCTCCAGATCTGGGCTGACCCACGAAGAGCAAAGCAGAGATGTGCACTCCCTTATCTCTCTGCACCAAACCAAATCCTGCTGGCTGGGCAAAGACCCTGACACCCTGAGAAAGGGTCGGGATAGAAGATATGAAAACCAAAGCTTGAGATAATTTCACCTTCCAACTTTGAGAAAGGCTAGCTATTTTCCTCACTCTTCCCGTTCATCTCATCTTTGCAAAACTAGGGCGGTGCCCCAGAGCTGGAGTTTTCTGGCTACAGGTGCACCTTGCAGAGCAGCAGTAGGCTCCCCTCTGCCCTGTGCTGAAGCTGCCCTACACCTCTTACGTTCATAAAATTCTACGGTAGAGTGATCAGAACTTGAGCCTGCAGAGTATTTTCCTTGGTATTTTTGGTTACTTCTACGCTTTCCTCAACCAGACACCTGACCTGCTCTGCCTTCACTTCCTCAGGGAAGGAAAGACATAACAGAACACAGATAACAAACAAGTTGAATTCTTGGCTCTTGAATTTCAAATGCCTGGACACTAGCATAAGACTAACGATAGGCCCCAGGCTGGAATTCTTGAGCCTGGGGAGATGGATGACCAGAGGAGTGGCGGGTCTCCATACTGGTGGGTCCCTTCTCAGGGACCCTACATTCTGTCCCTCACTCTCTGGGCTGCTGGTGTTGGGAGGTGGAGGGTTACAAAGAAAGTCCTGGTAAAGAGCCTCAGCTTCCCCAGAGCAGAGTGGGAACAGAAGAAAGGTCTGCCTGGGGTGTCCAGGAAGATGGGCTGGAAAGCCCTAAGGAGCTGTCTGTCCTGGAGCCAGGGAACAGTTCCTGGGCACCTGAGGGTGGCATGGGTGTGGCCCAGAGGGCAGACGTGAGGGGTCATAATCAGGGCAGAGTGAGGGGACAGCAGTGACCTACCTGAATCAGTGACCAGAAAGGTGAGGAGAGTGTCTCAGCAAGACCCAGCATGGATGGACCATGATGACAAGCATCCCATGGCAATCTCTCATCTCTCCTGTGTAATTATGGGAGACCCAGAGCCGGTGCGGTGCATTCCCATCACTCTAGAATGGGGGCTTCCAGTCGATGTTAGCTCACTTCCAGAACAATTAAGTGGTTTCTTACATGCTTGAGTTTGTGAACTGAGATTAATGCCCATTATGTATTTAGTAATAAACAACCTCTTGTTTTGAATTAAAATGTCTTCTGTCGGTGGGAGAAAGATGGAAAATACCATTACTCAACTAAACAACATTCCCAAAATGACTGTGTCCCATATTTCAGGATAAATGCTAAGGTGATGACAGATTGAGGAAAAAAACGTATTTTTTTAATTCATTCATTCAACAAATACTTATAGAACATCTACTATGCCAGGAAATACAGTGATGAGTAAAATGGATGAGGTTGCTCCCCAACACTTGCATCGAAATTTCATCTTTTCAGGGTATAACCACATCCTCAGGAGGAAAGTCCACCCAGAACTCAGGGCCAGAGATGCCAAATAGAACAGTTCTAAATGTTTCTCTTTGTATTTATTATTGACATTTCCCTTGGGGTGTGCCCACATCCATCACTCTTAAGGAATGGGGTGGATCCTGAATTATACTTGATATTCTCAGTGTTTTTCTTGTATGGTTCCTGCATAGATTTCCTGAAGGTGTGTCATTTTTCCAGTTAAATTTACAAAAGCATTAACAATCTTTTTTCCTCATGGGCAAGACCAAAGTGTATATTGTCACTGTTTTTTAAAGGCTGTGGGAATAGGTATAGTGACATGTTAAATTAACATTGTGTTAGGTGTGGTAGGAAACAGCTTTTGTTTTCTTTAATAACAGCTTTATCGAGATATAATTCACATGCCCTACACTTCACCTATTTAAAGTGGACCATTCAATAGTTTTTAGTATATTCACGGAGATGTGCAACTATCATCACAATGGATTTTAGAACATATTGATCACCACCCTCCCAAACTCTGTACCCATTAGCATTCACTGTCATTTTCTCCCACCTACCTCCAGCCTTTGACAACCACTAATCTACTTTCTGTCTCCATGGGTTTGCCTACTCTGGACATTTCATGTAAATGACATCGTACAAATAGATCTTTTGTGACTGACTTCTTTCACTTAGCATATTGTCCAGGTTTATCTACGTTGTAGCAAGTATCAGTACTTATTCTTTTTTCTGGCTAAATAATCTCCATTTAGTTGGATATATTGCATTTTATTTACCCGTTCAGCAGTTGATGGACATTTGGGTTGTTTCTACTCTTTGGCTATTATGAATAACGATGCCATGAACATGAGACAATGCATTTCCGTGTTGAAGCTCTCTGCTGCGGCGCTTGTTATGGCGGCCCGGTGAACCAAGGCACCATCTACTCTCACCAACTTCGCTGAAAAGCATATTCTTTTCCTTTTAGAAATGAGGAAAATGTAATAGTAAGGATAATACAAATTAGATTGTATGGAAGTGATCATTACTGATTGCTTCAAGCAAATGTAATTATCTTTCTGACATGAGTAAAGCATTTATAAAGCGCTTTTATGTTTATCTCCATGGTTGATCATTAAAAAAGCAGGTGAGGTAGTTACTATTATTAGCTAGTTTACACAAGGGGAAGCCAAGCAACTTCCCTAAAAAATTCAGTCAGTAAGTAGCAGAGAAAGGGCTTATACCCAGTCTCTGACCTTGAACTGCCTTCTCTGTCAGCATTCCCGGAACTTACGGCTGGGTGGGTTTCTGGGAAAGGCACTACAAGTTGAAATGAGGTAAGTCTAATCTAATTTATATTATATGTGTGTGTGTATATATGTATATATTTTAACATTCGTTTATATTATAACGGAGGTTATAATATGGACCAAGTTCTTGCTTCTCAAGTTATTATACAAAGAACAAGAATACCATATGTGATCAAGTCTAAGTTATGTACCTATAAGGTATACCGTGAAATAGGCATGTAATACCTGCTCTTATAAAACTTAATTTCATTTTTAATATAATCCCCAGGAGAGGGCCTATGCAGAATGGGATGAAGGGGTATAGGTTTTGTGGAAACAGCTGGAAATGCCCACTTTGTAGAGGTTTTCCCGGAGGCTGAGGGCTGGAGTGACTCATGGGAGAGATGCTCCAGAAGGCCGTCTGAAGACTGGCACTGGGACACTGTGTCTTCTCATGAGGGCCCCTCTGGAGGCAGGCGTGCTGGCTGGGGGTCTGTGCAGGCTGCTGTAACACTGTGGGTAGAATTGGAACCTGAGAGTCTCTGAATTCCTATTTGTGGACAGAAGCTTTATCTGTCTTTGTTTTCAGGGTTAGCCAAAGGATCATCAGCAGGGCCGGGCTGCTTTGGTATAGAAAGCTGTTTCCCCGCTACAGAAAACCAGTGCCCTGCCGCGTAGCAGCACAAAATGGAAGGACTCAATACCCAGGAGGGAGCTTGTGTGTGCAGTGAGGTCCCTCTGAGTGAAGAGGAAATGTCCAACTCCAAATGAAAGCCTTCCTGATCGAATCTCCTTTGTGGAAAGGACAGGAAAATAGGCACAATCAGTGACCTGCTTTCCCGCAGCCCCAATGGCCAGGGCCTGTCAGCTGCCCAGTTTCCTAATTACTTAACGACAGCATGAAGCTGCTTGCTTTCTTTGAAGTCATCCTGGTTACACTTGATGTGAAGTTGACTCTCAATGCTGCGTGGGGAGTCTTTGGCCATCTGTGTCTAGTACTGGTGCAGCAGGAAGAAGTTTATTTATTTATTTAATTATTTCTTTTTTAAGAGAGTCTATGTTCTGAGCCGGCAGCTAGAAGGAAGGATAAGCGTTGTGATTTTTAGAAGGTTGATGAGTGTGTAGGTGTAGGTGTAGACCATGGCCCAGGTTGGGGTCTGCAGATGGCTTCCCATTATGGTGAGTGATTTTTCCACGGGGGTCCCACCTTTCCTCTGGGCCCATAACCCCGAAGTCCACTTGAAAATGTGATCAGAGGGAGAGGGGATTTGTCATGTTGCCTTTTCTGTGTCCTGATGAGAGACCTTACAACAGCCAAGCTAGAAGAGAGATTTAGGGCTTTGTGACAAGGAGCTTACTTGGCCATGGTCCTCCCTATCTCTTTACTCTATTTTAAATAGAAACAAAACCAAAAAACAAACCAACAAACAAAAACTCCAAAAAAGAGTATGGATCACTTTAAGGCTACTTAGTCATTTTTCTAAGTTTTCCTCTCCTCTCCTCTTTTATATGCTCTGTGTCTTCCCATCTGTCTGTCTGTCTATCTATCTATCTATCTCTCACTCTGTCTGTCTATCTGTCTGTCTATCTATCCATCCATCCATCTATCAATCATCATCTTTTATCTATCCAACCATCCATCTATCTATCTAGATTTGAGAGGAAACCAGACACGCACGAATGTCTCTCATCCCTACATTTTCAGTGGGAAAACTAGTCTCTTGCTAGCTGTGAAAATCTCACAGCATTGACCTTTTGGCAGATCTCTGGGGTGGAGACAAGTGACCCAGTTGTATCCTATTTTCTGTAGGCCTGATGGAAAAAGGAGATGGATCCTAAAATGGGAGAAAGAATGATAGGTTTTGTGAGATTGTTCAATTCAACTCCAGCTTCTCTGTGGAAAATGAGACCAAACTACTCCTGATAGATGAGTATCGATTGTTTTTTCCTCAAAATTTCCCAGAGAAGGTGATCTCCACCAGCGGTGTTCTAGTTTTATCTTTTCTGAGGTTCAGACTTAGTATGTTTTTGTCCATTTGCTTTTTCATGCTGACAAGCCAAGATTAGATATCATACTGAATTGAACTTCTAATGTAATGTTAGCAAACCAGACTGGCATTTACATTTTACACACTTTCTCTGCTCTAGATAAGATGTTTTAGGAAATGAATATTTAGCCAGCCCGAGAGCTTAATTAAAGGCTAATGTTTGGTCTTTCTGGCTTAATGATTTGATTGCCAGTGAAGTTATATGTTCCCTGCACCTCACTCTCAGCGGATAGCCTAGCGCCCTCAGCCATCAGAAGCCCAGAGTCTGACACTGGATTCTCGTGAGAAAAAGTGCAGGAGAGACAGGAAGCAGGGCCTTGGGAGCCTGTTCTCATGACATGGGTTCAGCGGAAACAATGAGATGGGTCTACTCTTTTTCAAATTTCAGTTGACTTTCTTCTTTGATGATCTGTCTTCCTCCTGCCCCTTCCACCCACCCGCTCCTCCCCTAGGGCTGGGAAGCGGGATATTCTCACAAAGCTGAGCTCCTGCCAGGAGTCCACGCTCCTTCTCCAGCCAAACTCACTTCCCATTCCAGCTACTCAGGTGCCCCGTGGACTTCCTGTGGGAATATCTCCGGATAGCTGAGGCTTTCCTCCCCATATTTTATCCAAAGAGGAGGAAAAAGAACGCCCTCAATCTACATAAAATCCTAAATTGCTTTAAAAAAATCTCAACATAAAATATTAAACACCAATTGAAAGTATCAGTTGTCTTTTTAGTGCCAGTGAGGACCTCATCCAAACTGTTAACAGAAGGAAACATTCTCCCTGCGGGCAGGTGCTGTCATGTAGGCTGGCTGGGATCTGGTGGGCTCGCAGGAGGTGCTCGCTGTCGGGGAACTCAGGGTGTGGACGGGAGCTGCAGCCCTGACAGAGAGCCGGCCGTGCAGGGACTTCGAGGTGTATCATCTTTAACTTGCATTATGAGCGGTTCCTGTCACTGATCGAGAAGCTTTAGGGAGTCTCTGCTTTTCATCCTCCCGACGTCACCTGGGGCCCCACGGCGCGGACAGGCTACTCAGTGGTGATGGCTGACTAGTCAAGACACGCTCAAGGAGATAGCTTTCTTCGTTCAGCTTTCAAACTTACGGGCAGTTGTTCTCAGTAACCTAAGCCTTGGCCTTCCAAACACATTTTCGCAACAACTAGCCCTTTTCTAGCTTAAACAGCTCCCCATTAGAGAAACCCCACTTTCCTCCTTTTGAGACCCTCTTTTCAATGTTATCTCAACACCAGCCTTGAAGAAGCAAATGGCTCCTCAGCTTCTTCTGTCTCCTCAGGAATGGCCATATTTCTTTGGCTTTCTCTGGCACATGCCGTGAGTCACAGTGGGTTTGAAAGACCACACTCAGGTGCTATTGCCGTGCTTTGCCAAACTAATATTGCTATGTAACAGTGGTCTAAAGGCAAGGCTTCTTCCAGTTTCTTCTTAATTGGTTCATACACAGTAGTTCAGGAGGAAGTCCATCTCCCTTATTCCTTGACTTAGAATGAAATTCCTGGAATAAAGGCGTTTGCCTTTCCCTATCCTGGGAGTAGCCTTCTTCCCCAAACAAGCTTCTTCGAAATCACTATCTGAAAGGCAGCAGGGAATTTAGAGTGTTCAGAGTACAGTTGAGAGTCTACAAAGAGAAGTTTACAAAACACCATTTTGGATTCAGACAAGAGGAAGAGAATTGTCCTCACTGCTTACCTTCTCCTCCCCTACTTGCCCTCTCCCTATAATTTCATTCCACCAACCAATTTTAGGGGAAAGTCCATCTCCCGGGTGCAGGTGGTCTTCGGGCCCCACACTGGGCCACTGGGCGCTGTGAGCTTTATGTATTTATGGTCTTAACCTGCCCCACAAGAAGATTTATATTCTCGTGCAACTTGTGAGACTCAAGTTCCAGAGAACTTAGCTCTTGACTGAAGGGAAATCAGCATCACTCTTACACTGATGGGAAAACTACAGCAAATGCTGATTTGTGGGGAGGTAGACTTCCCTACAGCCAGGCAAGGTTATTCTCCTGCTCAAACGCTCCATGCCCTCTTGAAAACTGGAAAAGAGCCACACGAATAACACCGCACGTCTTAGCACCGCTTGTGAATCCCAGCTCAGATCTAATCACACGGGAAGAATGTGCTTGCTGGTATTCATGTTCGTTGTTGAACTATTTGTTCAAGGTGAAGTTTGCTCAACTAGATAAACTGGTTGGCTGTGGAACAGGATACCTGATCTTGCTAATTTGTTTCAGGTTTATAACTGAATTTATAACTCCCAGATTATTGCTGTAGAAATATCACTAATGGCTATGCGTGGCTTTATCGCTCGGAAAACAGTATCAATGGAGCTACAGGTGCAGAGCAAGTAAACCTGAGTGCCATTGCCATGGGCACAAGATAAGCTTTGAAGAAACACTTGCTGAAAGATTGGTCTCTGAAGCAATCCCATCTCTCCTCTTCTGTTTTCCTTTCTGCCTCCCCCAACTCTTGAAAAGAGAGAGAGAAGAAAGACAATATCCCAAAGTCTACTGATGGTGCAATTTTGCAAAAGCAAAGATGTTGTACTTTCCATTAGGAAAAAAATACAAATTAAGAAGCTTTTAGGACAATAGAAATTTCTTATAGACACTGATCTAAATATTTTTTTCTCCCAAACCAAGGGGCTAAAGAATGGATTCCTCACTTTTCCCAGTGGAACTATTGTACACACGAAAGCAGATGCCATTGCTGACCCGAGCCTGTTCTTCTAGAAAGAGTGATGTCATGGACCGTGTGACTGATGGACTTGCCAGCGGGAGGCGTCGTGTTGCAGACGTGTCTGGGAGAACGGTGAAGAGCCTTCAGACGCCGACCTCCACCCTCGGCATGTACGGAAAGAGCTGTAGAAGTGGGGTCTGTTTTGATGATCTGGTGACGTGTGATTGGGAAAAATACTGCACACAAAGGTTCACTTTAGGTGGTCACAAGATCTCACAGACATTGAATTCTTAAAACATTATTTTGTACTAAGGAAGTCATCTAGACATACGGTGACCATCTGTCCCAGTCTGCCCAGGACTGAGAGATTTCCAGGGGCTGAGGGACTTTCAGTGCTAAAACAGGGACAGTCCCAGGCAAACCAGGACAAACTGGTTCCCCTAAAACGTCACTCACGCTGCTTATAATAAACTTTTTAGATTATAAAAAGAAAGCATCGAGTTAAAAATTCTCATGGAAAACTCACAGAAGGAAAGAATCTGTCTGTGAGAAACACTGAGCCAGAACATGCTCATGTCTACCTGTTTTAGGCAAATATACTTACTTTTTATGTCCCGGCCTCCCTCTTTCCCTCATTCATTCATTCATTCATTCATCCACTCCAACACTGACTGTTTGGCTCTCCCTGTGGACAGGGAGGTGCCTGGCTGCCTCTCACCCCTCGGGGAAAGGGCCATCTTCCTGAGTCGTGTTGTTTTTGTTTGTTTTCATACACACAACTTTCTTAAACAAGTGGCCTTAGCAAAATTATTTACTCATTTCTGCTTGTTTGTTTGTTTGCTTTTTGGACTGTCTGTATATAGTGGAGAAAGAGATTTATTTTGCTAAAGAAAATCAAGGAAAGCATTCTCTCTCCTGGCCAGACAGTGGACTAATGGTCAGAAGGTATGAGTTCTACCTCCTTCTGTGGATAGCATGTCTCTGACCTGTTGTCCTATCAGGAAAATGGGGGAAATGACACATATCCTTTTTTTTCTCCTAGAGGTGTAGTGGATTCTAAAAGGAATAACATTCATGAAAGTGCATCTTACACTACATAAGTTCTCTCGAAAGTTCTGCACATGTGCAGCCATTAAGATTTCATGGAGATGGTAATATATAAACTAGATGTTAAAGAATAGGTAAGATTTTGTTAAAGTTTTTTTTTCTATGTTGAGAATTTTTGATGCTTATTTTAGAAATTGCAGAAACATTCAAATAAAATAGCCTTGCCACCAAATACAACTGGTGTGTGAGGAATTTCACCAGTCTTACTCTCACTCAGACAGAAAGCCTGGACCAGCATTGTGGTTGTCGCCTCTACATCGGAGCCAGTGGCCATCCGAGAACAGGGACACTTGGGTTGTGACCTCCGCCCTCTCCTCACCGAACATGCTCTCTGTGCCTCCGTGGGGCCTTTGTGGCCATCCAGTCAGCTAATCTGGAGCCTGCAACTCTGGGCTGCCGAGGACAGAACAGAGCCCAAGACTGGACAAGCAGGGGCCCCAAGGCAGTGCGAGAAGCTGAGGGAAGGGCTTGGTAACATCTAGGCAGGCAGCGGCTGTCTCCCCAGCCTTTGCAAGATTGATGCGAGCAGTGGGCATGCCTGCCGCTCAGAAGGCTCTGCTAGGCACCATCAATCTTTACCTTCATGAACATTTGTGGATGTAATTTGCAAATTAAAGAGTACTCATAATGAAGCAGTTATCTTTCATGGTCTAAACAACTGCCATCCCAAGTTCCCACAGAAGAAGGGCCTCCCTCCATTCACCAGAGAGTATTTCAGTAGGGAGAGTGGGGATCTGATGAAGGTGATTGCTAAGAAGAGCAGAAACAAACAACGGGACAATGCTCTGAAGCCAGGGAAGCAGCGTGCCACCTCAAAGAGGGCAGCAGGCGTGGGCCTTCCGATCACCACCTGTCCTTGGAAGATGGCAAAGATGGCCTGTGGGGGAGGGGAATTCCAGTGTGAGAAAGTCTGAGTCAGGCAGGAAAGCAATCAAGCATTGGGTTTCCTTTTTCCTTCCACAGTCCGTATCCATAATGATTTCAATTGAATGCCCTCCATCTTTGAGATTCTCCAAGCGCTTTAGGGTCCATGAATGGTTAACTCTCACACTACAGTGAATACACTATGAGGGGTATGGACATGTTCAGGCACGACCACATGCAGCCCTTTTTAGAAGTGAGATTCTTCATCAGGTGGAAAACATGACCTCTAGTCACATGCTCTCCCTACTGGAGGGATCTTCTGTCTACACCTACTGTTCCATCAGCCTGTCTTCTGCACTTTAATTTCTATGTTGAGACTGTCCTTTCAACCAAAGTTTGCTTTTGGTTAATGGCTTTCTCAACATCCTCACAACCTCTGCCTTTGTTTTCCACTAGTAAATTGCTATGTAATTTTCAAGCATTTCGTTTTATTTTTACAACAAACTTTGAAAAATGCATACAAATGATGATGAATCCCATTTTTGAGGAAACAGTTTCAGAGATGTTGGAAGGTTGGCCAAAGTTTGAATCTCAAAATTAGAAAGTGGGGGAGTGAGGTTTGGAAGCCAACTCTTTTCACCCCAGCTTCTGTACATCTTGACTGCTCGCCTGTGCAGGCGTGGAGTCCCCTTCAGCGGCTCTTCTCCTCCTTTCATTTATAACACTACTTTGAGGTTTTTCAAAACAAAGTCACCAACATACATCTCTCAGTTTTTCAGTCACTTACACAGGAACAAGTGACTTGGCCATTTCCCTCCATGTCCAGTTGTAGTTGAATGCATAATGGGCACTATGCATGGGGCGCTTGCCATTTGTAGGACACTTGGCTAAACCCTTTCTTTGCATTATCTCACGTCATCTGCACAAGAGCCCTGTGACATAGATGACCACTCTAGAGGAAAATGAGAATTACAAAGGTTAAGTGGCAGGAATTTGAACGTAAGTGTGAACTCAGAGCCAACGACAAGAGACCTTTCAGGGATAAATGTCATCAGAATCACACCCAGGCTTGATTCCTATTCCTGTGCTCCTTTGATGAGGTCATAACTGAGATTCTAGCCCTTCTGTCAAGACTAAAATTACAGTCCAGAAGATCTGTCAAACATGGCTGCTCTACACCTCCCTTGTCCCGTCTGCGGGCTTCCTGCCTCCAGCTAGAGTACAGGTTGCCGTAAAAAGAGCACTCAGGATGCTTAGGAGGAAACACCACAAATGTGTGCCTGCACACCTCACTGTCTCACTTAGGGCTTTGCTCAGTGGCTTTCTCTCCTCTTTGGTACCATTATTTATTTGTCTTTAACCCAAAATGAAGGAAAGCAAAATAGATCTGTGACATAGGAAGCCAACTGGAAGCTTCTATACTGCATGCAACTTGGGAGGAAATTGCCTCTAAGCAGCGGTCCGCTAGGAACCTCAGCACACTGCGCTGCTGTAAGTTGACGCGAGACCTCTATAGCCCTGTTTAATAAAAGATGTGCAAAGGTGTTAAGGGACTTGAGGTTGGAATGTTTTCAGAGACCCAGTCAGGCTCCATCAATGGTTTAAACCTTATCTTGTAGGGGCTGTTGAAGTTTTCAACCAGCAGAGAAATGTGATTAAAGCTGTGCTTCATTCTGGTCACCCAGGAGCAGCTTGGAGGGTGGTTACTTGGGGAAGCTAGAGGCAGCTGGATGACCAAATGGGTTATTCCAGTATTCAGGGAGAATTAGGGAGACACAGCCCAGGTTCAGAAAGTGGCAACGGGAATGGAAATACCAGACAGAATAAATATCAAACACCACCAGCAGTGATGAGATTTAGAAGATGGGAAGGACAGGAGTCAAAGCTGATGGACATTTCCATCCTGGATAACTTGGAAGAAAGAAATACATGAACAGGCAGAACTAGGGGCAGATGTGATGACTGGCTTTGGGCCCTGAAGTTTGGGGCATGAGCAAAGAGACCAGAGGAAGACACTCAGGAGAACGTTGAAACTGGTGAGCTGGGGAAGGAGGAATGAGGCACAGGTTGGGGGAAATCTGCACAGGGATGACAGCGGAATTTCTGGTGGTGGATAGAACTGTTCAGGGATGGAACAAAGGAGAAAAGAATCTAGACTTTGGCAGAAGTCTCAACAGAGTTCCTTTGAGGTATGGCTTTTCTTTCACGGTGAGGTTTATTTCAGTGCAATGACTTTGTTTCAGGATTACTTACAACTAAGAGTGTTAAAAAACCATCACTGTCCTTACATTAGCATTTGGGTCACACTTAATACTCATATGGCTCCTCGTTCCGGCACGTTCCATTTCAGTGAAAGAGTGAGAATCACTCAGTGCAGTCTCCTTCCTACTTCTTTTTCACTAAGAAAGTTTGGTCTTTAATGATAAGGAAGAGCAGATAGCTAGCTATCTTGTGCTTTCCAAATGTCTAAATGATGGTTTTTACGTCTCCATATTGGTGATCATAAACCTCACAGAATGACTTCTCCAAACAAGCAGAAAACATCCAGCTGCTTAATCCTAAATCAAAGCCAAATTCACTTTAAAATGAGAGAGAAAAACTCTTAGAGGCAAAGTTGACTGTCCCTCCCTTCTCAGGATCAAACAAGGTAATGTAACTTTCAGTATTTTTCAACTCCAGGCCTTAATCACCCTGAGGAGAGAGGCAGCTGATGTTAGTCATGTAGTTAAGATTGTTCTGTGCCATTTGTTTGTCATGGCTGCCATTGCACCAGTTCCCACAGAGTGGTTGTCAATTTGCTCTGTCCATCATCAAGCTTTCTCAATTAGTAGTAGTAATTATAACTCCAGAGTCAACAGCACTATCAAAACAAGGTTAAGTAAACACCATAAAGTTATTAGGGATGAAAATAACTACAAACCTAGCAATGTTACTCATAGACACTGAGTAGGATCTGGGTGTGGCAGGTGATTTTTAGCCTTTTCAAAGGGTAGGTGTGGGATAACGAAGGCAGGTGTGACTGGGGGCTTTGGGTGAGATGATAAAGTGTTGCTGCCAACAAGCTCCCAGGCCTTTTGCTTCAAGGTCATGGGCTTAAAGCCAGCCCCAAGGGGTGGCGATGGAATATTTTTAGAAGGTTGTAATGAGGTACTTAGGAATGACTCTTAGCACCATTCTTCTGAGCTCTCCTGAAAGCAAGCCTGGTTGGAGAACAGAAACAAAAAGAAATATAAGTCTAGATTGTGAGCAAAACTCTAATCAATGTTTCTGCTAATGAGTTTATGTAAGGAGAGGAAATGAGACTGTGTTGGCTTAGCCAACCCCCGCCAGGTACTTGTGGGTGTTTCTCAATGGAATCAAACTTCAGCCCACACCCTAGAAGGCAAAGAAAAGGTATGATTGTGGGGCCACTCCCTGTTTTATTCTTTCCTAAACTGACAGAGAATTTCCTGCTCTGGAGTTATAAATCTCTTACTCCATGAGAATGTTTAAAATTACTTAAATAAAGTTTAATACCAACGAAGGGCCTTGGACTTGAGCTCCCTCACTCTCTCCATCCCTGTACCCTTACACAGACTGGTTCAGTACCATCTGATGACACGTGTGCATGTGTTTGTGCTTGTGTGTGCACATACACACATATGAAGACTATATCTACATGAGATAAATACACATGCATGCACACACACACACGCACACACAACTGACAGCAAATTCACCCGAATGTTGTAGACTTGTTTAATGTAGTTATCTGAACCTTATTCAGTTTTCTATTACATTAGTTCCTTGGGAAATATTTTTAGGCAGTGAGAACAAACAATTAACTTTATGACTTCAAACAAGCTTAGCATGGACCGTCCTTGAGAATAGAATAATAACTACTTCTCCTCCGCAAAACAATTTCTCTCTTTCCTTTTTTCCTTCTCTGAACTTCTTGAAAATTCTGATGATTTCATGAAAGCATTTCTTGTGTCCCTAGTGAAGCAGAGAACACACTACACATTTCTCTCCCTATCCCCACACATCATAGACCAGAGGACTGGTCCCAGGGAAACACCAGGACCACTGCCTGAGTGAAAAATGTCATACTTCTCTGTACACGACATGCGTTATCCTTCAGGAGTAGAGATGAGGGCTGGCCCACTGCCTGTTTATATATATGGTAAAATACACATAACAAAATTTACCATTTTAACCAGTTTTTAAGTGCACAGTTTAGTGGCATTAAGTATCTTCACATTATTGTGCAACCATTACCACCAGCTATCTTCAGAACTTTTTCATCTTCCCAAAGTGAAACTCTGTACCTATTAAATATGAACTCCCCAATCCCCTCCCCAACCTCTGGAAACCATTGTTCTGCTTTCTGTCTCTATGAATCTGACTCCTCTAGGAACCTCACATAAGTGGAATCATCCAGTATTTCTCCTTTCATGACTAGCTTAGATCCCTGAGCATAATGTCTTCAAGGTTCATCAATGTTGCAGCATGTGACAGAATTTTCTTCCTTTTTAAGTCTGAATAATATTCCACTGTATGTATATGCACATTTTGTTTATGCATTCATCTGTCCACTGGCTGTTTCTGTAAATAAAATTCTTTTGGGAAAACAGCCACTCCCGTTGGTTTATACATTGTCTGTGGCAAGGCAGAGTTGATTAGTTGTGACAGAACTTTATGGACCGAAAAGCCAAAAATACTTGGTCCTTGGCTTTTTATAGGAAAAAAAATGCAGATCCCTGTTATAGAGGATACTCTAGAACAAGAAGTTGCTTGGGGCGACATAGAGGCAAAACATTTTAAAGGCCTCACAGACTGCCGCCATCCACCCCTCCAGCACTGACCAGCTCAGCCAATGGCCATGCCTTACATCTGACCTGGTGTCTGCCCCCTCATGACAGGACCCATCGTGACTTCCAAGTTGGGGTACAGGCAGCAGCTGCTTGTTTGTGGTGGCTTGAGGAGTTCCTTTCAAGCTCCCTCTGACCCCAATTTGTCCCTGTTGGCATTCTTTTAGCCCCATGAGAGTGTCTGTGTGGCCTGCTATAGAATCATGATAGAAACTTAGCTGCCAACTGGAGCAGAGGGAACTGACATGGGCAGTGTCTCTTGTGCTCCCCAGTACGTTCGTTCACAGCCATCTTTGCCCCACACCTGCAACACTGTGCTTCTGTCAGTAATGCTCTGAGGACCTGGGTCCAGGGTCAAGGACAGTTGTAAGGGATGTGGAAGATGAAGGCCATTTGTCCTCACTGTACACAGAGCTTCCTGTGTGACTAGGGTGTCCCTCCCTGTTTGCAAGTATGCCGGGAGTCTGCAGGCTTTTGGGGCAGTGGCTGGCGAACAAGCTTGTCCTCTGTGATCAAACCTCTCAAGGGCACCTGTCTGAGAAACGGGCTCTGCAGCCGCAGTTCCAGACTGTTGGTGGCAGACTGTTCCTGAGCCCAGGCCAGGCCCTCTTGCGTTGCTGAAAGAACCCTGAAAAAGAAATTTCAATACGACTGCCTTAAGGAAAGTTTGCTAGAAAAGTGTATGTTTGAGATCATGGATCAGGAGCTTTGGTGGTGTTTCCTGCCAATTATTTAGCCCATAGAACATTTCGTAAATTAGTAAGAAGTTGAACTAGAAGTTGAAGGCCAGTTGAATATTGTTGCATGGACACTCTTAAGGAAAAAATAATCTTTGTTTGAGGAGAAAATGTCCTTATGCTGAGAAAGGTTGTCGGAAAGAAGCTAAACGTCCTATGAGTGACTTTCCTTTTATCATTAACCACTGCTGTAACTAGCTGTTTTCTTGATGACAAAGGAGTAATCTATAAAATGGCATCATTTTTATATCCCGGAGCAAGCTGGCCACTTACACACATCGATCCCTCCCAATCTGTCTTTATTCAGTCACCAAACCGCTGAGGATCTGAAACAGAGGGCCCTTCTGCACTCCTTTTTAAAAAGTTTGTTCTCATTGTAGTTTTGCTACGTAAGAACTCTGTACAAAGCGTACAAAGCAGAAACACCAGGCTCCCTGATTCCCCCAGCCAGCGGGCCGCATGCTGCTGTGGGGCTCCTGATGGGCCATGCGGCGGCCTAGGGCACACTGAGCAGGCCACTGAGGTTTGGGGACTGCAGAGTCGACTTGAAAATATGGGGATGCCACTGCCGTAACTACTCATGTCCAGTAGCTGACTAAAAGGGACAGCTAATTCCAGTAAGAAGAACCCTACTTCTCCTCTTAACCAACTTGGAAAGCAAAAACTGCCCACTTCCAGCCAAGCAGCTTTCATGAGTGGACTTGCCTCTTGGAGAGGTACATGCATTTTAGGCTATTTTCCCTGTGGACTGTGGTGTTGTGTGAGTCATGCATGCTCTCTGAGCCCCAGGTGCCATGTGCAATTGCATGACTGCAAAGAGAAGGCAGGACTTCATGATACGTCCTTACGCCTATAACAGAGCAAGAGCCTCAGAAGCTCCAGGGTTTTATCAAGTTCACGAATTAGACTAGGGGTTAGTGAACCATGGCTCTCAGGCCAAATCCATCTCACTGCCCGTTTTGTAAATAAAGTTTTATTGGAACACAGCCCAGCTCATTTGTGTCCATATTGCCTATGGCTGCTTTCCCTCTACCATGGCAGACTAGGGTAGTTGTGATAGATACCTTATGACTCGCAAAGCCAACAATGTTTACAGCCCAAAATATTTACTATCTAACCCTTTACAGAAAAAGTTTCTCAACCCCTGAGCTAGCCTAATGCTGAAGGGTAATTCAAGTTCATTGGGTCCTATACCTGGAGGTCAGAGATCCCCTGCACGGACTTCTCCAGTCCACACACACTGGTCACTCCCACCAGAGCATGTTGGGAAAGGAAAACATCCGATGAAGTGAGCATAAAAGGCACTGCATCATGCACAGCGCTTTCTGATCCTTTTCTGTCTCACTCCTGCAAACGAGATGATCAGCGCCCCTTGCATCTAGGTATGACATCAATGACAATGGTCCTCAGGTTATTTTAGGACTCAGGGACTCTTCCATCTCCACCAAACCTTTCTTCTCCTCTCTGTGGGTCCTTTGCCTTTGCTGAAGCTTGTTTCTTCCCTTGCCTTTAATTTTTTTCCTCACCACTCTGCTCTTTGCTTCCTGGGCCCCATGAGGTTGTGCTGGCACCGACAAAACCACCCGGAGCATCCAAAACGGAGGAAGCCAGGACTGGGGCCTGGCTTTGCAGACATTCTGCTTACAGAGCATTCCACTCAGGGTAAGGAGACCTGGACGCATGTTCCACTCCTGTCACTAACGAGCAATGTCCCCCTGGGCCAGGCCCATTAGGAAGAGGTGTGATGATTTTCAAACCAATTGTTCTAGGTTCTAAAGCTTGAGAGGACCTAGCGAGACCTAGTACATTTGGGTCATTCATGTTTGGGAAAAAAAGAGCAAATTCCTGAATTGTGGTTCTATTTTATGAATATTTATCAGGAAAAATATACCTGCATTTCATAATGAAAATGTTTTACATCGTTTAGTGAGCGTCTGCTGGGTACCCCCCGCCTTAGCTTGTCTGGCTTAGGCTGCACATAAAGGAAGCCCGGCCTTGGGGCGCCTGCCCAGACTGTTGGGGGGCAGCGGAAGGCGCCGGCTCCTCATTCGAACGCTGCCATCTTGTGACATCACCACCAACCCTGGGAGAGGAGACGGGCTTGCCCACAGGCGAGTTTACGGCCCGGTCTGGACCCTGCGCACCTCGCATCCTTCCACCCGCCTTCCCCTGGGGTCATTCGACCCCAAGCAGAGAGCAGGCGGGCGGGCCGCAGGAGGAGAGGACAAAGCCGGGCGCCACCCATACCCGACGTCCGAGGGCTTGCGGAGATGAAGCAGTCGGCGTCCCGGGAAGATTCGTCTGGAAGCAGGCGCCGCCCTCTGAGAACAGGAGTTAGTTCCGCCTCCGGCCGCCGTATTTTGTTTCTTACTCTCAAGCAGATTTCCCGTAAGCAGTTTGAATTTCCTCGTTGGGCAGGTAGTGTGTGACGGTAACGTCATGGGTGATGCTCCCCTTGTTCCTCGGGACGTTCGTCCTGGGCGTGGTCGCCCTCCCGAGCCCCCGTCCGCCGGCTGGCCCTGCTCCGCCGCTGCGCCGCGGCCTTGCCCATGGCCTGGGGCTCCGGGTTCGGTCTGACCGCGCGGGGCGGGGAAGCCCCGGACTGGAGGGCGCCCAAGGCCCTTTCTCCGTGCTCTGGGCGATTGTTCCCTTTGGTACCCCCCCAAAAGCCCTGACTGTGGTGGCCGGTTGCATCCTCCAGCTTTTCTGCGTCCCCAGACCAGCTTCATTCCGTCTCCCAGATGTCCCAGCCCCATTCAGGCAGCGTCCCCTCCGTGGTCTGAATCCCAGCTGGGCAGGGCCCGCTCCTTTGAGCTCTGAGGTTCTGATCACTCCAGCCTCTTGTCTTCCTGTCCGCAGCCCAGAGGGGAGCAGCTGCTCCCTGCTGTTGTTGCATCTGGATTACCAAGGTGTTCCATTTTATCCTTGCTCCTGATTACAGAACAAAGTTCCTCTATTAAATTCTCTCTGTCAAACTCGCTAGTGCGGTTTCAGTTTTCCTGACTGGACCCTGACTGATACAGCCACATTACCACTCAAAGTACACGTCAAATGATGAGTCTTGCATTTTACTAGCTTTTTCAAGAGTATTCAAGTAAACCGAATTGCTAGCCACCCTGCAAAGTGCCAGTCAGTTCTGAAAACTGTTTCTAAGCAAAAATCCTTTGCTTTCGTTTTCACATATGAAGTTGGTTTAATAGAATAAAAGATATCAACAACTGGCTAAGAAGAATTAGTTGAAATGGTTACAGTCATAAAATTAAGGCCAATTGTTGAAGTAAATAGCTTCTGCATAATTTAGAAATATCAAATATAAATTTGTCTATTCCCTCCCCCCTTTTTGGTTTGAAAATAAAATCAATTTTAATTCAAGTAATCTCATATTAATCGCCTTTACAAACTAATGAGATCTTAAGATAAGCACAGAATCTTTACTCCAAAATTTAAATAGATAATGATGAATGCATTTTGGATGTTTATACGCTGCAAGTGCACACAGTGCCAGCATTTGATTTGGAGATCCCCCCCCACCCCCCGTCTATGCCTGGATGTGCACCTTGTGCCATTCCACGCGCCTTTCCCTCAGTTCCTGTCTGCAGCTGCTGTGCCTTTTGTCTGCACATCCCACCCCCCACTTCCTGGGCTAGGTGCCCCCCTGTATTCCCACGATTATGCCACCCACACACCTGTTAGGGCTGCACTGTGATAATCTGTTAAGGAATGTCTATCCCATTAGACTACGAGCATCTTTAGGTCCAGGATCCGTTCGATCACCGTTGTAAATCCTGGCACATTGCCTGGCCCCCCAGATGCTCAGTGAAGGTTTGTTGAATGAAGTGCTGGAGGATGGGTCTTTGCCAGGTCCCTCACTCCCATGAGAAGAATAAGGCCCCTAGTTTCACGCTGATGAGCAAGTGGTGATGTGAGCACATCCACAATAGTGATCTAATGGGTTCTAAGTCACTGCCACTGGTGCACAGCTGGAGCCTTCTGCTCCCTGAGTCCCATGTGCCACGACAGCCAGGCAGGAGGTTCACTCAGCGCGTGAGCACAAACACACTGGGGTCTTTCCATGGCCTCATGTTAGGACTTGAATGTACACGAATGCCAGTGAGTGGAGTTTGTGCAGCAAGAATGTGCTGGAAAGCCCTCTCTTTTCATCAAACTGAAAGGATCCAGAAGGTCGCTTTCTGTGCCTCCACCAGCTGTAGGACTCCCCTGTCTGCGACTCCCTGAGAGCCCACTGGGAGTCTGTCTGAAGGACAGAAACTGGGGAAAGGGGTGCTTTTCTCTTCGTTTCAGCTTAAATGACCTATTATGGAAAGTCCAGCCCTGCCCAGGCTCTGCTTTTGAGCCTAAGCCATTCGCCCTTTCTTTGAGTCCCTCAAGCAAGGCCTTTTATTGCCTGAAGTTTCATATGAGTAATAGAAACTGCTTTTGCAGACAGCTGCTTTGAGAGTTAGACATACTGTTTGAAGGTTGGTTGAGATTTAGACTGGTATGACTGATATTTTTACTAATGTTAGAATTTAATTGAAATACTTAGTTTATTGACACTAGTTAATCCAAGTTATTTTTTCTTAGTTAAGGAACATGCCAGAAGCTGTAATTTGATCATTTTTATATGAACCAAAATAGATTTTGGCTTTAGGATGGGAGGAGGGACAAAGATTTTACTCTGTTTCAAAATTGGCCTGACAGTTTAACTAGCAAAGTTAACAGAAATGAGAAGAAAGAAATTTCATAGGAAAAAAAAAAAAGCTATGAAAATCCTGAGATGTTTTCAGAGAAAAGTGCCTGGGGCTGCAGTTTGAAGCGATCTCCAGCTCCCCGTGTGGAACACTCTCGAGCACATCTCTCTGGGCCTGCACAACCGCCCAGAACTTGGAGTGGGTCGCAGTGGAGGTGTGAAATCCCAGTGGTGACCTGACCAGCTGAAGAAGGAGTGGCAGAGCCCTTCTTGCTGTGTCCCCACAGTGAGTCTGCTGAAGCTGGCAGGCCCTGATGACGTCCCCTTGCCCCCAGCACGTGCCACAGATGGGGCACGTGTTGGATGCTGGGGCCCCCAGCTTGCCAGCCTAGGGCTGCCTCCCCCTGTGTCGCCCCCTGGGAATTGCATCCAGAACCTGCCCTGAGCTGCAGGACCGGACCGGGCTCCTCGAACCAGTGAGCTTCCGTTCAGCCAGTATTTACTGACCATACACTGGGCCGGACACCAACTAGGGGCAGGAAGCAGCCAGTCCTCGGAAAAGAAGACATAATCCTTGCCCTCAAAGTAGTTCCTGCTTAGTTGGCCATATAGTATGTGCACACAATTTAGATTATATGGGAGTTAAACAATAGTCCAAGACTTGTCAGAGAAAAGATACCACTGGGTATTGCACGGTTAGCTGCCAGATAAATGTCATATATACAAATAAGATGACTTGAAAGGAGGGAGATGTCACGCTCCTACAAAGATTCATCACGTGTTGCCACCTTACAGAATTCTCTCATGTCCCTCAAGCCAATGAAATTGCCTCAGTACTGAACAATTCTTCGGTGCTGACTTGAGATCGTTTCAGGGCTAGATGATATCAGTCCATCATCAGCACCATAGCAGTCTCCATCAGCATCACCACACTGCACTTAATCATGGTCACCACCCTCACCTCCTCTATGAATCAAGATTTACCCTTGGTGCCCCTCTGCAGGCCTGTGCCAGGGGTGAGCAGATTCCATTGATATTGGGGGCATCCAACAAGGCCAAGGGTTTCCTGTTCCATCCATCAAGGCCCCCAGTTTCCTGCTCTTGCTTTCCTGTGCTGGCCTAGGCTTGGGAGACATCGTCCTAAGAACAGACTGGGATATATGATGCCTTGTTGCCTGGGTTCAGATCCTGGCTCATTCCCCAGTTCATCACATGTGGGTCCTGCACTTTAGCAGTGATAACATATAAAGATCACAATATGTTCTCCTTCCCTACTCACAGGGGATATGGCAGATATTAATTATAAATAAAACAAAGTTTGCGAAAGGCTTGGAAAACGCTTTATAAACACAAAGCATCATGATCCTTGTGGATTCTGGGACTTTCTGATTTTTTACACGAGACACAGAAAATGCTTTAATCCAATGCCTTCTTAGTCTAATGAAAACCACTTAAAAGTGTTCAACTTACCCAGCCAAAAAGGGCTCGACTTTCCAATGAACATGCCTGCATGAATGGCAGCAGGGGGCGGGACAGTGCTGAGTGCACGGTCCACACAGCTGGTGCCCCTCACTGTACTCAAAGGATGGAGTCTGCTCTGGCTCTCTGTCTGGTTAGTTTTATATGGGAAGTTTAGGAGGAGACAGGTAAACTTCATGTGAGAGCCAGGCCTGTCTTCCACCCCACAGGCAGTCTGGAAGAGTCGGCCTCCTGCCTGCTGTTTACGTACCTGGCAGGTAGCTCGGTGCCCATAGCCACGGGCTGAGGACAGTCTCTGGAGAGCCATGAGGATCTTGACTGTTCTCATTTCACTCTTCATCGCGTTAGGGGTAAGAAGTCTAGCAGCAAATGTTTCTGGAAGGCCAGATTTTTGGATTTTCTCCAAAGATGTTCAGAGGTGTTTATGCTGAATTGTCTGAAGAAAGTCCTTGGAAGCCCAGCATTGCGTAAATCTGGCATTATTTTGCTCTAATGTAGGTCCTGGCAGAGAATGTGCTGATGGGATCTGGCCTCAGTCTACCTTACTTCTCTAAACTCACAATTTTCTGAATCCACCTCACCTTATACATCCTGAGTTCCAGTCATTCTGGGGGCTTTGGCTCAGAACAGATGCCACTTCTCGTGCCTCTGGGTTTGCTCCTGACTCTTTCCTTGTCCCCCCCCCGCCCCCTCAGTGCTGTGTGCAGGGAACTGCTTCTCTCAGTGCCTTGTCCTTGGGCTTCCAGGCAGGAAGGGTCTGACTGGAGACTGGTGAGCGGGAGGAGGGAGAAGCCAGGGTATTTCTGTCCACCCTTCTCCCTACCTGGGGATCTCTGACAGCATCTTCTTCATGGCCCCAGCTCCCCTCCTTTCACGGTCCCATGTCACTCCAGACAGCCTCACTCTGGTTGTAGTTCTAGTTGGCTCCAGATTCTAATTTCTGGCACTGTCACCTCCTGCTGCCTCCTCTGCTGTCCGTCTAGCCCAAGGCTGTTAGCTGCTTCCTGTTTTTGTTAATGTTTGATTGCTTCCCTTTTCCAGGGTGGCTTCCCAGAATTTCCATCACCTGTAACCAGTTCCCTACTTAACCATAATGTAAGCTTCAGGCAGGCTAGGGTTTTCATCTGCTGTCTTTGCTGCAGAATCTCTTGCATGTAGGAATCCAATACACAGTAGAGCTATAAAGTCTGCCTCTCTTGGTGTTTAGGGAGCTTTACCTAGGTTGCTAGGTAGCTCCAGGCCCATGTGCCTGGGGTCAGTTGCAGTTTCTGGCAGGCACCAAGCGTGTCGGTTTGTCCACTCAGCGAGTGCTGCATGCCTTCAGAAATCAGCGGAGGTGGAAAGCAGCCGTGCTTGCTGTTGTTCTGTGTCTCTGTCCTCAGGCTTTCTCCACACCTCCCCCAAGAACTGGGTCAGTGTTGAATCATGTGCTCTTTTCTTCCTCCTCGTGTCAGAGAGAGATGAGTGCAGAGAGGAGAATGTGGTAGATTACACTGAGCATCAGAACATGCAGGAGGGAGACCTTCACATCCCCGGTACCCATTAACCTTGTTCTGTATTTTAGGTGCATGGTGGGGCTGGGGGAGGCTCCATTAAGTGCTGTTCAGAGCTGGGCAGGTGGCAGTGAAGGAGGGGCTAGTGGGCATCGGGATAAGGAGAAGACCCCCAAGGAGAACTGGAGAGGTATTTCTTCTATTGAAGACACAACTTCTCCTCTCTCTCTCTCTCTCTCCCTCCCTCTCCATTTTAATCTCTCTGTAATTGAATTAATTCTTTAACTACTGCACACAATGTAGGAGTATTTCTTTTCTAGTTTTCTGAAAAGCCATCATTAAATCAATGATGCATCTTACACTTGATGTCATTTAGAATCAAGGAAATCTTCTCCCGTGTCAACTTCCAAGCAGAGAGCCCATGCCTTGGGAGGATGGCAGCAGTCTCAGTTGGCCTCCCTTTAACGTTGTCTTCTCCCATCAAGATGAACGCTGGGTATTGGGAGTCAACAGCTCATCTCATGAGGCTATGGAAAAATCTAGAAAGGTAGTCTTGCTGTGTTCACAGGGAGCAAGTCACACACCTCTGGAAGGTGCCATAAAGCCGCAAGGGCAGAATCCTCTAGGTTTGTCCCAGGACAAAGTGTTTTAGGGGTCAGTCTTAGCTGGGGTTCATAAGGTTGCTTGGATCTTGAGAATCTGGTGACAACTGTGCTTGTAATCACATGCATATGGCTTGTGTGAGTGCAGTTTCAAGGATGTCACCAATGTTAACCTTCCTTCTTTCCTAAGGATTCTGTAAAGATCCTGTTACTCACTTTAAAGTTATTAGATCTGGCTGCAGAAACGGAGGAATGTCTTCAGACAATGATGGGCAGTTGGCCCTCCTTTGCGTTCATGCAGGAAGCCTGATGGACGGGTTGACTCGGTATCAGAGGTGGGAGGGAGAGTGAAAAGTGGACCTGTCTAGGCATTTACAAAGCTGGGATAACTGGGTTCTTTCCAGGTTCTGTCATTAAATATTGTCATGACCTTAGACATCACATTCAACATATCTGAATTCCAGTATCGTTAATGATCCTCAAGGCCCTTTCTGTAATTGGGATTCAATAAGTATTTACTGCCCAACTATGATCACTGGGCACTCTCCTAGGTGCTTGGGATACATCTGGGAAAAAACAGACGAAATCCCTGCCCTCACGGATGTACCTTTTAGGAGAGAAAGAGAGAGAGCGAGCGAGGGAGAGGGAGAGAAGGGTGGGAAGGAAGGAGGGAGAGAGAGAGAAAATAAACAATATACATCATAAATAAGTAAACGGTGTAGTAATGTTAGATCAGAGTTCTAATATTATCTAAATTCTTCCTATAAGAGGCCAAATAGTAAATATTTTGTGGGTCTTACGATCGCTGTTTGTGCAACTCCACCTTGTAGCAAAAGCAGCCGCAGCTGACACGTGAACAGTGAGGGGCTGCTCTGGCCCCCAGCTGCCCTTGTGTTTGAAGGCAGAGGTGAGATGAGAGCAGCGCTTTGCGAACTGCTGTGCTGATGGACTAGTGCTGGTTCTTCTTTTCCCCAAAACCTTTATAGACTAGCGATTTTGTAAATGAAATAAAATAAGTTACCAGAAAATCAGATCAAAAGGAGACATATGAAATACAAGCCCCACTGTTTTATCATTAGGTTCAACAGACAGGAAACTGTGCTGTCAAATGCTGCTCAGAGCAGCTCCTTGCACCTCCTCCCCTTCTCTCCCACCCTTGTCCTTCCTTCCCTTTCTCTCTCCCTCTTCCTTGTTTTTTCTCCCTTTCTCTTCACCTTCCCTTTGTTGTGTCAGAGCTCTCCGCTCTGCACCTGGCCAGGAAGAGGGTGCCGCCCGTGGATCTAGCTCGTAGCCAGCTCAGCTGAGACACTGGTTCTACAGGTGAGATTGCGCAGTGAACAAGTCCATGGAGGACGGGGAGAGTCCGCACTGGGGGAGGAGGGAGTTCACAAGAAATGGCTAACAAGAAGCCTTACGCTGTTGGATCGGAACAGGAGGCCTCGTTGTGAACTCATGCTCTTTAATAGATATAGATATATGGTGACTATATGTTATGTTTAATATGTATGTTAATAATATATGGATATCTAGAGATTCAAAAAGTATGTGCATACTTACGAATACATGTATTTCCCAGCTCTGTCTATGCTGGAAGGGCTTGGAAACAATGATACTCTGGTGACAACAAGCACGTGCAGTGTCCAGAGCATGGCTTCTGAATGCTACACTCCACTTAAAGTAACCAAGGCTCTTTGGAGAAGTGGTTGACTCTGGGTTTGGGCAGAGAAAATAGAAGATGAACCTGGAGTATTTATTTTGTGCCAGAAAGTACAGAAGTGATCAACAAATAACGTGGACATGTTAAACCAACATAGGAACCAGTTCAGAGGACTCACACTGGCCAAAAGGGACATTTGAGCATCAAAATAAATAATGATAGTTTGCAACCCTTTGAGCAAAGTAGGAAGTCATGAGTTTATACCAATATAAATGAATAAATGCTAGAGAAAGGAAATGTCTACCTTCTTATGGAAGTAGCTTTTTTTTTTTTTTTTAAAGATTTTATTATTTCCTTTTTCTCCCCAACACCCCCCGGTACATAGTTGTATATTCTTCGTTGTGGATTCTTCTAGTTGTGGCATGTGGGACGCTGCCTCAGCGTGGTTTGATGAGCAGTGCCATGTCCGCGCCCAGGATTCGAACCAACGAAACACTGGGCCGCCTGCAGCGGAGCGCGCGAACTTAACCACTCAGCCACAGGGCCAGCCCCTGGAAGTAGCTTTTTTTAAAGTCTCTCCCTATAAAACAACCACTAATCACTTAGCAGCTAATGAGTATAAGATACTTATTAACTAACTTTACAGTGGGGAAATCTGGCAGATGCCATCATAACTAATGATAAAATGAACATCACTGGTAATGGGACAAATCAAGGTTGGGTGCCCCAGACATGGTACATGGAAAGCAACACGGTGCCACTTCTAAGAGATTCTTGCTCCAAATGCACAAACAACAAGAAAACATCAGACACACCTAAATCAAGGAAAATCTGTATCAAGTACAGATCTGTACTTTTCAGGAATGTCAGGATTGTGAAAGACAAAGAAAGGCTGAGAAGCTGTTCCAGATTGAAGGGGACTAGAAAGGTGGGACCACGTGCCGTGTATGCTCCTGGAGTGGGTCCTGACTTGTAAGGACATTATGGGTACCATCAGGGAACTGTGACGGGATTGGAGATTTGATGGCACTGTTAGATCAACATGAATTTCTTGATTTTGGTGGTTATGCCATGGTCATGGAGAAGAGCGTCCTGGTTTGTAGAAAGCACGCCATAGAGTGATATGAAGTCCTTGAGTGTCACGTCTGACACTTATCATCCGGTGGTCCAGGATCACACCCCTACACATGCATACACGCAGACACACACAGATGCAGTGTGTTAAGGCAGTGTGATAAAATGTAATAGTTAGGGAAACTGGGTAAAGAGTATATGGAAAAAGTTAAAAATTTGCTGGAAAAGTTCCTAAACGTTTTCTCTGAGTTTCTGCTCTCATCTTACTAGAGTGAGCAGCTGTGGTTTGTGGAGAGGAATTTTGAACAACACTGATCCAGCAACACAATCAGTGAATTGAACGTGCCTGTTTCTGACATTTTGGCTCATATCTAGCACAGAGTGCCGTGTGCTAGCGGTGCCTGTGTCCTAACGTATCGGTGTTGGGGACCGAAAGGAAAGAAAGCACAGCCGCTCTCTAATTTAAACACTGCAGCTGGAGGAACTCCCCTTAAATACTGTCATCAGGACAAACGAGCACTCAGGTCATCTCCACGTGAGGAGTCACTTTATCTAGCTCTTAACGCGTTCGGAATCACCCATAAATGCCAACAGGAGAAGTTTCCTGCAGGGAGGAGGAGCCCGGCATCAGGGCTCCTGACGTGGAAATCTGACCAACAAGTGCCCCTGCTGGTGGGACCCAAGCGAATCAGGTACCTTCTCACCGAAGGCAAAGGCAATTTGGCAAAGAAGTAACCTATTGTGTGAGTGGCCTGGGCGTCCCTTTTGTTTCATTACCTGAAATCAATTTAAACTACTTTATGGTGTTAAAGGCGTGATCCTTCTTATTACATTCTTTGGAAGGCAGCTTTGCTTTACGCAGGGACACCTGTCCGCACGAAAGCCCATAAATGCGTTTTAACAGGTCTTCAAGCAACGCTGGGCACACAGATGGCCAAAGAGCCCCTGGCGGAAGGGGACAGCTGCTTGGCTGACAGAATTGGAACCAGTGCAGGACATGTGCAGCGACTGTAAACAGGAATGAATTTTCCTTAACCTTTATGAGTCAAATATTTAGTTTTGGAATATTAACAAAATCAAAAGAATTACAATGTTCTTTTAATTTTAAATCAAAACACACTGACGTGCAGCTTTTAAGACATTTTATTTAATGGGTAATCTTAAATTGAAACAGAAATAAATTCAGAAATACTGGGATTTCTTGCCCAGTATATACAGCATTGAAGTAACGTTTTTTTTTCATCTTAAATGCTCTATAAAAGAGGGAATGAAATCCCTCTTTCCATAAACTGTCCATCAGATATTGATGATCACATTAAAACCTCCCAAGTATGCTATGGATAGAAAGCTCTCAGTGTGTGGCATGTGTGTGGCGATGTGCAAGGTCACTTGCTCACCCATCCTCCCCTCCTTCCCCTTCCCCTCGCAGAAGAACCCCCACTTGGGTAAGGGATGTAGGAGTTGCTGTTTGAAAGAGGCTAGGAACAGACACATAGAAAAAGAACTCTTACTCTGGGGTGGAGATGAGGCAAACGGCAAAACTTCCTTTCCGAAACCCTGTAAAGAAGCATTTCTCTATATGGTTTGCAACTAAAGAAAGAAAAAGAAGAAAGAAGAACAAAACTATTGCTTATGTTGCCTTTGAAACCATTTATCTCTTTCTCTAGTTTTTGTTGTGATTGTATATTGTGGAGAAATTTGTGTAAAGGTGATTTTACTTACAAAATACCCAGGACCAGGTACACAATTTGTGAGCCCAGTGGAAAATGAAAATTCGGGGCCCTTGTTCAAAAGGGTTAAGAATTTCAAGATGGGGACATCAGCATGAAAACCAGCCTGGGACCGTTTGTAGCTGCGCAGGTCTCACACCCGTGAAGCGGTCCTGAGAACACCTAAGTGTTCTGAATTGTAAGCCTCAAAAGCAGAGAGTAAGTTAGAAAGCTGAATATTTCCAGAGTGAATAATGGTCAGTGACCAAGTCACTGCTGAGGACAAGTTTTAATCTGAGCCTGTAGCCAAGTTCAAGTAAAAGCTAGTATTATTATTATTTTTAAACCAACAGATGGAAGTAAGACTTCACAGTTTGAATCAAAGGATTATGTGGTAAGAAGTTTTCAGAACCTTAGTAAGTTTCATATATGTTACTGTCAAATATAAGCAGTACTTACAAATTTCAGCGCGGGCAGGGTCCTCAGAAGCCATCCAAATCTGATACCCTCGTTGTGCAGGTAAGGCAACCAGACCCGTGAGAATCCAGTGAGTGTGAATCTGCAACTGTGACCCCATACTTGGCTCTTTCTACTATATTAAATTCATATAGTTTTTTTTTCTCATGAGATAGGTACATGACCTCGTAGGAGAAAATAAATCAGTGAATGGACTGACAAACTCAGTTGACAGATGGCCTGACTGGGTATAAATGCAGCTAGTCTGGAAGCATCGCGAGGTTGAGCCCTGGCTTCTCCAGGCCAGTGGTGCCCCATGGCAGGCTGCCCGTGGCCAAGGGCAGTGAGTGTCAGGGAGCATGTGGAACACAGAGTCTCATACATTGCTGGTGGGACTGTAAATAATTTTCCAGAGTTTGGTTACAGATCTGCAACTTAGCAATTCCACTTCTAAATATTTACTCCAGATAAAATCCTGTATATCTGCTCCAAGAGACATTTCAGAAAACCCCACAGACATAGTGGGGCCAGCCTCGTGCTGTAGTGGGTAAGTTCACATGCTCTGCTTCAGCGGCAGCCCGGGGCTCGCTGGTTCGCATCCCAAGGTGGACCTACACACTGCTCATCAAGCCATGCTGTGGCTGCATCCCACATAAAATAGAGGAAGGTCAGCACAGATGGTAGCTCAGGGCAGATCTTCTTCAGGCAAAAAGAGGAAGATTGGCGACAGATGTTAGCTGAGGGCCAATCTTCCTCATAAAAACAAGAACAACAACAAAAAACTCCCAGACATAGTAATATTCTTTGTAAAAATCCAAAACTGGAAACAGCAAATATGAATAGAGAATGGGTAATATATTTGGTACATTCATACCCTTGACTGCCACACCGCAGTGATAACTGAATGAATTAGAGCTGTATCATTTATGTGAATGAGTTTCAGAAACATAATGTTAGTTGAGAAAGAAGTTACAGAAAAATGCAAGCAGCATGGTATCATCTGTATAAAGTATATGCAAAACTAAACAATATTGCTTAAGGATACATACATATAAAAAATATCAAGGGAATAATAAAGTCCATGACAGTGATTACTTCCGGAAGAGATGGAACACGATATGGTGGCAGAGGGCCCTCAAGGCCACCTGGCGGGGAGGCCAGGCTGTGATCTTCAGCTGCTGGCAGTGGGATCCCTCATTATTAAGCTCTGGTTTGATTATTCTTCATGTCTTGTGATCTGTCTATCCTATCTGTCTATCTATCGATCTACTATCTACCTATCTGTCTATCATCTATTCCTTTTTCAGTAGTATATATCTCATAAAAAGTGTGAAAAAAAGTGAAACGTGGAGGACACTAGCTCAGCATGGTATGTAAAATTTTATTTTGAGCTGCCTCTCCTAGCAGTTATCTTTTCAGGACACATTTAACAACCATGAACGGGAAATGTACAATAAGAGCACAATATTGATGTTCTATTATCATAGCAGTTTATTCTTTATCTTACATAATTGTATCCTTTAGAAATTTTATTTGATTGTGTTTAACCAGAAATTCCACAAGTGCTTTAAATAACATAGATGTTTATGTTTCTCTCACCTGACAAGAATTTAAGCAATTAATGTCACTGGAGACTCCAGCTCCTTCTAAGTCCCCCTTCTGCCATCTATGGGGTGTGAGCCTTTTCGTCATGCTCACAAGATGGTTGCTGGTACTCAAGCCATTACATCCATGTTCCAGGCTTAGAAAAAGGATAGGGCAAATGAAAAAAAGATAATCTAGCCAAATCTGTTCACTTTTAAACAACTTTCCCAGAAGTTTTATTTAAGGACCTTTGCTTACATCTCATTGGCCAGGACCATTGTTTCTGAGTAACAAAGCTGAAATACAGTTGTAATTCTGAAATTTTAAAAAATTATTTAGGCTATTATTGATAAATTCAGGGTTATTACAGTAGTCACTGATTCTGCTCAGCAAATGACGTAGAGAATAATGCTTTTTGTTTTAAGTCTCTGAGATTTATCTTTATTTTTAATTCTTCCATTTGTTATCAGAACATTAATTTGATCTTACTTAATTTGACATATTTGGATATGTTTAACTTATAGTATATATTGAAATATATTGAAATATATTTGTATTATTAACTTCACTATATTTGATAATTTATATATTGCTGATATATTAAAATCCTATTTATCAGGAATCAAAATGATCAGAAGGCTGGAATGCTCGTTCAAGAAATATTATATTATCATTTCCAGTGCTTCCCACTTGTTATATGTATTTTACTGCATTCTGTTTTTTACTTCTCATTAGTTATATACAGTAAGTACATAGTTTTGGTAAGTTACGATAATTCTCCAACTAGAATAAATTATAGTACTATTTTTAGCACTGTGCTCAACTTTTATGTAATTTTTTTTTTGAGGAATATTAGTCCTGAGCTCACATCCGTGCCCATGGTCCTCTACTTTATATGTGACACCCCTGCCACAGCATGGCTTGACAAGCGGTGCATAGGTCTGCTCCTGGATCCCAACTGGCAAAGCCTGGGCCACCGAAGCGGAACGTGCAAACTCAACCTCTGCAACACTGGTCCGGCCCCTTATGTAATACTTTTAATATGAGAAATGCCACTTATTTCTTTCAATTGTTGAAGCCACTAAAGCTCTCTCTGTCAGCTATTTTAAAACATTCAATAAAATATTCAAGAAGCAACTTATTTTTCTCTTCTGTGAATATAAGAAAATAACTTTAAGCATCAGGAAGGAAAAAAGAGACTTTTTTAATCCTCTGGATTATTTTTACAAAAGTTGGCAATGCAAGATTCTTTGAACATGGCTGAGAATTCAACTGCAAGATAAACAAAGATCTAACACATACCCCCCACTGCCAAAAATGAATTCTTTGAGACAGGAGCAGACTGATGCCCGTCATAATGACATCAGCTTATTGTAACCTTTCCACAGTGTAGACAAAATAACCGATCGGCTTCTCAGATCTGCCCAGTCCAAAGCCATGAGTCACCCCTCTCTGTGCCCCATAACTTCCTTTGAGACACCACACAAGGGCAGCTCTTTGAATAGCATCTTTCAAACAGATTGCCCCTCAAATTCAGGTTAATAGTGGCCGCTAGCCCTGATGTGTAATAAGCAGGTGGTACAGAAACATCTGCAGACAGATCCCCATGTGCCTGCGCCAGGCTCCTTACCCTGCTTTGCACTGCCCCTGTGCCAGCCTGAGGGAGGAGATGCAAACTGGGCGTCACTCAGGCTCCCCAGCAGCCCGCAGCAGTGGCGAGAGCAGTGTGGACATGGCCATTTTTATGGCATCCTCATCTTTGTTTTTAAATCTATTTATACATTTCTCCAGCTTTTGCTATTCATTATATACTCTTGCAGAGCTTTCTTTTTTTTTCCCTGAGGAAGATTCACCTTAAGCTAACGTCTTTACCAATATTCCTCTACTTTTTGTATGTGGTCGCCAGCACAGCATGGCTGCTAACAGAGGGGTGTAGGTCCATGCCCAGGAACCAAACCCAGGCCACCAAGGTGGAGGGTGCCGAATTTAACCACTAGGCCACCAAGGCTGGCATCTTGCAGAGTTCTGAAAACTGAAGATCAAGTTATATTTTCCTTATATCTTAAATATCTCTTAAAGAAGCCAGAAATGAATTTAAAAAAAGATGAAAAAAATCACACATCTATTGGTTTTTAGGGCAACCAAAAATATTTCTCTGAGTGCCCCAACTGATTTGAAATACTTAATGAACAGTAAAACTCTTGCTATTTACATAATGCTCTCTGCCATAACTCTCTGTCCCCATGGCTCTCTCGCCTCCAAGGGGCAAGCAGGGCAGCGGCTCGGACCGCCTACCCAACCCTCATTACCTCCATGCACTGGGACAGGTCACTCAGTCCCTCCAGACCTCGGGAAACAGGAAAATAACACCTGCAGGACTTCCTCACCTTACTGTACTGGGTGGATCAATGTTAAAATAAGAAAAAAGGAGAAGTCTCTACTAAACTTTTATACTGGCATAACAGGGAATCATAACACCATGGCATGTAAGCTGCCTCCCTTCTGTGGATGTGGGGGCAGATTTGGAGGTGGTGTGACTTCCATGTCATCACTTAGGTTCAAGCGCTGGAGCCCAGACACTCACATCAGTGATCTGACCTCTGGTCCCCACAGCGGCCAGTGAAAGCAGCATCCTAGATTACCTCTGTTCAAGATCCTGATTCTGCACCTGCTGAGCTAAGCACTGGTTAAATCAGGATGCGATTCCACAGGCCCAAATCCTGGGAAGGTGCCGTTCCTTCCGAGGGGCAGAATCCGCCTTGGATTAGGGACTGGCGTCTTACACAGAAGGCCTCCCTTTGGCTGTTCAGCCACAGTCGGTTTCATAAACCCTGGCTACTCTTCAAGAGTTGAGCAACCTAAGTCAAGAACGATTCAAGCCGTTCTTGTCTGACTATGAATAGTCACCGTGGGTCAGCTGAGCTTCCAGACAGTAGGTCTCTCCAGGTCTGTTTTCTTTCTCTGAATTAGTGATATCACAGTGTCCAAGACACAGTGAAGCAGCGGAGGATGAGCATCCTTGTACCTTGAGAAGGTCTTTGGTGAGGGTACAACCATGCCTCCCCTCCTCCCCCCCGCCCCGCAAATAAGCTGTGTTCTCGGTAGTAAGCTATAAAGAGAAGGGACAAATGCGGGCGTTTTCCAAAGGACTTGGGTAACGTTTGTTAGTTACAAGCAGTCTGACTGACAGCTGAGTGGAGCTGGAGCAAGCCCCTTTCATGTCACGGATGCTCGTCTCAGGCCCCGACTCCGGATGTCACCACGATGCCCGTCTCTCGGTGGGGCCCGGCACACGTCTGCAGAGGCAGTGAGTCAGGCTGTCTCCATCATGCCACAAGAAGAGGGTGTGGGGATGCTTTTCCTTCCTCTTGCAAACACAATTTTTGATGTGCTCCCCAATGCCCCTGTTTTCCTTTTTTATCTAATCTGATGCATTGAGTGTGTGAAGAGTCCGGGCCTATTGGACCTTACTGGTCATTTATTGAACTTGATTGAACTCTGCACATTTTATGGATGGTCGAACTGTATTCTCAGATGCCACTTTTTTAAAAAAAATAAGGATCGTATTCTCCTTTTCCCCTCCTTTCCCCTAAAGATCCTAAAGGCCTCCTATTTCCTTTCGGGCAAAAATGCAGTGACCCAACGACTACTATTTATTACTATGCACCCAGCACTGTTCTAGAAGACGCTTTATGTAAATTAACTTAAGTCTCATGATGCTCCTAAGAGGTTTATACAATTATACTCATTTTACAGACCAGGAACACAGAGGATCACACTGCCAAACGGCAGGGCTGGGATTCAGACCAGGGGCAGCCTGTCTTTCCTTTAGGACAAACTGCTTCCTCTGACTGAGGATGAGTGCTCACGGAAGAGGATTCCTATGTTCTGTGAGACGGTCTCTCCTGTTCTCCCCATTTCGCTCACACTCCCTCTCTCTGGGACCCCTGCCTAACACTCCCCTGGATCATTGCCATTGACGTCGAGTTATTGGATGGATTCCTGAAGGAGAAAACAAGCCCTCCAACGTGAAGAACCCTGGAAAAGCCACACACTCCTTGGTCTCTGCGCTGAGCATGTGGAGGGAGGATGGAGGCTTCTGTCAGTTCTGTCCTCGTCACGTCAGCAGCCGTCTGGGGAGCGACCTTCCTCCTGGGCTCGCGGTCACTGTGCCACAGCCACATGGTCAGCAGAGCCGCCGTGGGCAAGTCGGGGGCTGGGCGCTTTAGAAAACTCACAGCACACTCCAGCGGTTCTACATCTAGCGTTTATTCTTTTGCTAATCAGAAAATTAAAGCAAAGAAAACATTTTGAAAGAAAGGAACGTCCCAGAGGGGAGCTTCTCCTTCCTTTGGCAGGCTTGAACCACACAAAACAGCCAGGAACACGGATCTCCCCCCAGGAAGACGTGAGCAGGCGTCCATAGGGCCCTTTTGTGCCACAGCCACTCTCCTCCACTCCAGGGAAACTGAGGCTTCGCAGAGTGTCCAGGATCTCCTGAGTGCTCCCCCCCGCGCTCCCCCCCCCCCCCCCCCCCCGCCGGCTTAAGAAGACCGCTTTTCTCTTTTGCCCAAAGCGGAGAATCTTGAGACCTCAGAAGGCTGCCACACAAACGTCCAGTAGCCCTGGCAAGTGCTGGGATTTCAATCTGCCCCCCACAGAAATGTGCTCTCGGCATCTCTGCAGAGAACTTGCAGCAGCAGACTCGAGAGGCAGCTAAAATGGGTTACACTGTGATTCTCCCCCAGGAGCACAGACATGCTGGCCGGCACCATGACTGGCTCATTGGGTAGGTAGAAATATGAGAGAGAGAGAGAGAGGGGGATCAGAGAGCTACTGTAAGCTCCAGGAGGAGAGGGGTGTGTCTGTGCAGCCCTTCAGCCCCTCGGAAAGTGACTGGCACATGGTAGGTGGTGGTGCTCAACACATCTTTGTTAACTGAAGAACGAATGACAAAAAGGACAAAAGCGTGTTTTGATGCACCTCAGAATAAGGGACTCACAGAACAAAAGTTATGATTTGTGGTGAAATAGCATAACATATTTGCTACTTTGAATTCTGGAATTTTGGAAGGGAGAGATTGTGATCTGAGATGTTCGGGGACTTGCTCCTACCCAGTGGTGCTCCAGGACAAGACACACTCTCACTCCCAGGCTGAGTGTCTGTTCAGCATACTGCCTCCATCTGCTCTACGCTTCAGTCAAAGAACACTGTTTTGCATAGATCCTGGGTCTGTGTAAGCTCTTCTCTAAAATACAGTATTCTTACTTTATAGGCACAGTTATTCTCATCTTTTCACAACACAATTCAGCCGATAACACTCAACTGTGGGCAATGCATTCAGCAAAGATTTCCTCCTTACTATCAGTTCTTCGGGAAAATAAGCTCAATTCTGTAGCAGATTTTAGACAATGAGCAGGCTGGACCTGAAGCTTTAGTCTGTAAGTTGATCTGGAGCATGTCATCTGCCAGGCCACCAGAGGACAGCAGTGGTTTGAGATCCAGGTTGCTGCTACCTACTCAGAGTGGATCAGAAGTACTGTGTTACCAGCGTGATTTAAAGACTTGTCATCCTGTTCCAGGCTACTAATTTGAAGAGAGGCTTATTTATTAGAATGTGCCAGAAAAATCCCAGAATGATTTCAACGTCGCCAAGTTGAAACTGTGCTGTGCTCTCCATTCTTCCTGAATATTCTGACATCAATGTTATCCCTATTAGCACAGAACCTCACTGAGAAAATATGTGAAATGATTTACTTAGAAGGCAAAACAGAAGGCAGTTTTCTAGCATCCTGTGGTCTCCGTGATCTGAGCTGGGGCAGTCTTTAAGATCCTTAATGGAGGATGCTCAGCGTCACAGAATTGTTATTTCCATATCTTCTGTTACAGCATTCCTTGTATTCAGCGACCCGATAAAACTGTATGGCGCATACATTTTCACTAAATAAGTATTTTACCCAAAAAGCATGGACTGAACACTTTCTACGTGTTGGGAATACACCATAAGCACTCGGGACGCAGGCGCTTGCACGCTGCAGCCCTGGGGCCGAGCTGTCGCCGGAGCAGGCGGGAGGCCACAGGCAAGCTAACACAATGTAAGTCTCCGGGCCGATCGCTGGGTGCAGGTTGTGCAAGGGGCAGGAGGAGAAGGCTAGGAGGACAGGGCCCGAGGGCCCCAGTGGAGAAGCCTCTGCGAGCACTAAAGGTTAACAGGTGGAATGTTCCTTTGGGGACAATAGCAGCTTCCTATCCTCACCTCCAAACCCTGCTCTCCGCTCGTCGCTAAGGCTCAGCGCGCGTTCATCCTGGGCCGGGCACCGCGCGGGCTGCTCTCCAGGCGCCGTTTCATCTGTTCACATAAGGAATTGGGACGAAGGTATTAGGACAAACCGTTGTGTCGCTGGAGCAACTAATGTTGGGAAAAGCGAACTGAACGCCCAAAGCTTCGCGGCGGGCAGGCGGAGGGGGCGGTTCGACGCCCAGCGAGACGCGGAGCCCGAGCGCCGCCAACTCTGGGGACCGTGTTCCGATTCTGCCCTCGGGCCCCGGCGCTTCTGCTTCGCCCTCGCCCAGGCCCGCACGTCCACGCCGCCTGTGCTCCTCCGGTCCAAACCGCAGGAGCTTCCTGCCGGTTCCCCGAGCCGGGCGCGCGGCCCCTTCTGCGGACACAGGCACCGGCGCTGCGGGCGGGGGCTCGAAACGGGGGCCTGTCCCACTGGCCTTGTCCAGGGCCCCCGGCTCGTTTGGGCGTGCCTGCCATAACAGCTCTTGTCACCCTGATTCTAAACTAAGGCAAGGGCCGTGGGTCATTCGTTGTAGGGTTTCTTGTGCCAAGTACAGGGCCTGGCGTGTTCACTAAGAATTTATCATGAATAAACAAACGGGTGACTGGAACACACATTCGGCTCATTTAAGAGCAAAACTTTTGGTCCTACTTCCGACATCCTAAATATCTGTCTGTGGGTAACTCTTCGTAGGGGAGCAATCTGTAATCTCTTCGTCGCCACTCCCCCAGATCTAGCATCTTAAAGATTACACAGTACTTAAAGCTTCTTGGTTGCTCACCTTTTATACAGCTGTGACAGTGCGGCATGCTTCTCGGGCAGCATTTTTATATCACTTGTTCCTTAGTTAATTATTTAATTTTCTTCTTCTTCTCCCCAAAGCCCCCCAGTACATAGTTGTAGATTCTTGTTGTAGGCCCTCTGGTTGGGGCATGTGGGACACCACAACAATATGGCCGGAGAGCGGTGCCATGTCCGCGCCCAGGGTCCGAACCAGCGAAGCCCTGGGCGGTGGAAGCGGAGTGTGCGAACTTAACCACTCCGCCACGGGGCAGCCTTTGTTCCTTATTTTTGTTCTGTATTTTTTATGCTCTAGTGTCTCGCTGGACAGGATTTTGAGTGAATTGAATAAAAGCAAATTATAGGACACGTTAACTGTCTTATGGCAGGCTCTTTGAATTGTAACCATTCTTCATGTTTGCTCTTGAAAAAACAGTTCTATGTTTAATCTGAAAAATATCCAGTCGTCTCTAAGAATACAAGCGAGGAGCAAGAGACGGGTTTGGACACCTTCCAGCCAGTGCCATCTCGTGTGCGCAGGACGCATCTGAGACATCTGCGTATTTCATTCGCTTTTCCTTTCTGTTCGTGCAACACGCTGAGCTCTACCGCAGTCACGGCACGTCCCTGGCTCCAGGACCTCTGGAAGAAGTCTGATGGTGCTGAAGCTTTCACTGTTGCATTATGCCAAGAGCTTGACAGAAAAATAATTCCATGAAGCAAGGAGGTTGGGGAGTGGCCCAAGTAGTCGGGGCCCTAGTCTCCATAGTGATACTCTGGTACAAGCAAATAAGGTGGCCTTGTGGGATTCTTTTTTGTGGACTCACCACCAAGGAGACAATTGTGCAGCCAGGTGAATGAGTGATGATTTACTCACAGGAAACTTCTCTGGTTTAATGTGTGGGCCCCTGCCCCATGTTCCAGCCACATCCCACTGCCCTGTGTCTTGCCAGTTTGCCCCCTGTGCCCCTGACTTTGATCAGGTCTCAGTACCTCCGACCACGCCACCACCTTTCTAGGCAAGCTTGAGACCGTGGTTGGGGTAATATCACAGGTCTTTTGTGTCTTGAGGGGTTGGTAAAGCAAAGATATTCTTAAAAGCTGTAATCATGTTCCTGTCTTGCCCAGCTTTTTCTGTGGTATAGATAAAAACGGGTGCTTCTACTAGGAAGCACACATTAGGTTACCATGTCTCCATGAGTCAAAATTTACCACTTCCTTCAGACTACTCCAAAAAAGTTAAATTATTATGGAAAAAGAACCAGATCACAATTAAAAACCTGAGTTCTTCATGTGCCTCTAAGTTGTGTAAATCTCGTGATTCCTATCAGTCACTTAAAATTCCAGAGCTGTAGTGTCTACACCTATTCTATGGGGATAATGTGAGCCTTGCTTACCTCGTGAGGACGAGGTAGGAAAAGTCATTTAGCTACAAAGCCGTATGCGGATACGCTTGTTGAAAATTACGGTCTGTTCCCTCCCTGGTGCTCTTTGTTCCCGGGTCTTATAGACTTTATAAGACTTTATGAAGAGCCTGCAACATGCTCATCATGGCCAAGAATCAGCCCCTGTCTGTCCCCCCGATTCTTTTCTTCAGCAAACACTTCTGTGTCTACAGGGAAGTCAAGGATGACTGCAACAGAGACCCTGTCAAGCAGAGGAGACAGACAATAGCTGTCATCATGGTCATCAGGACTCAGTGATAAAATGGGTCGTGGGGGCTGCCCCCCCACACACTGGTGAGACCAATGTGGTGACTGGAGAGGCTGATCAGGGACGAGCTGTGAAGGACTTGATACTTAAATTGATTCTTAAAGATGGGTAGAAGATCCAAATAAAGAAGAAAGAGAAATGCATTGTAGGTAGAGGGAGAGATGGGTAAAGATGGCCTGAAAATTAGGGAGCACAGTGGGAAAGTCCAAGAGGGACTAGGACTACGCCTTGAGGAACCCCAACATTTAATGGGCACGTAAAAGCTATGAGATTTGCAGAAGAAACAGAGAAAAAGCAGCTCCAGGTAGGGGGACAGAAAAAATATAAAACTCCCAGAGTTATGGTGTGGCATAAGCCAAGGGAAGAGACAGGTTAATGAAGGAAGCTTTTTAACAGCACGGAGAGGTCAGGACAATGAGAACTCAATTTAGTGGCTCTAAGTTATTCATACCTGAGTGGACTTGCTTAATTAGAATGCTTTCCTTTTAATTTTCAACAGAGGTTAGAATGTAATGGTATAGATTTGATTAGAGATCAAGGCATGATACTTTGGAATATGGTAGGTTGTGAAAAATGATATGCTTTTGTAAGAATCTTGGTTGGGCTTGTCAGGGAGGCTAGGAGATGGACTCAGGAAAGTAAGGGGGTAGGAAGCCACAAAATCAAATTTGCTGACCTGCAATATGGTGTCCCTACAGTCCTTATACAGGACAAAATACAGTCCCCTCTCAGGGCCCTATAGGTCTGTGGATATATAAAAAGATTAATCATGGGCCTGATGCTACAAGTTAAAATAAGGAAATTATGTAGTTTAAAAAGTTTCTTAGTCATGAGATTTTATGTCGTCTTTTAGCCCTGAAGGCTAAAAGAAATTAACTGCCTGCCCAAGTTCTACTTAAATACTTGTCTTGTTATTCACTTTGCTCAGGCTGTGTCCTACATCATTTCCAGACTAGGTGCTACTGTGAGATTCATTACTGTGCTGAGGGCAGGTGTGGGAGGAGGCGTCTTCGGTGGCTATATGTGAACCAGTCTTTATTGTATGCATGTTATTTTTATTATATGGCTAAGATATTATTAAACTGTGCACCTGGAATGGATAGAGTTTGCAAATCTGTCTCTCTCTGTGTATATGTGTGTTGTGGTGCTTACCTTACTGAGTTATGCAAGACACGCTAATCATCTGAGCCAAGAAGAGCTACAAGGCTCCTTGGGGCTCATCACAAAGGGAAAGTAGGTACATTGAAAATTTTATTTTCTGTAAGAGCAATTGGAAATGAGTGCAAAGTTGAGTTCCCATCACAGACACAGGAAAAGGTTCTGTTTTGGAAAATTAGACTGTGTCCTTGAATGGAGTAAGAAATTCAGGGAGACCAGTTCCCTGGTGCCTGGCGAATAAGACAGCACTCAAACAGCTGGGAGAGAGGAAATCAGGCAGCTAAGGGGGCGGGGTTCAAGTTGATATTTTAAACATGACAGTAACAGTAATGAAAGTGGTAAGTACAGTGGAGCTCCAATACCCTTTTCTTAAAAGAATTATTGACTTAGAAAACAGGGACACTGCTTTTTATGTTTTTTGGGCTTTTTTCTTTCATCTTTTACTTTTTATTACATTTCATTTAAGAAATGCCAGACTAATTCAGACTAAACAATACTCTTTGGGTCATGATGGACCCAGGCTCAGGGTGGAGGTAGGGCTCTTGAGATGAGCTGGAAAATTAGCAGAGAAAGTTGCCTTTGCTGATTCATGCCCCGTTCCGCTGGTGGGTTTCTCTCAAGGTCTTTCTTTTCTCTCTGAAGAGCATTTTCTTACATAAAATACATTGTTTGCTCTATAATCGGTTTGCAAAACAAAATAAAACGGAACCTTCTGTATGTTGCAGTGCTTCTCGCAGGGCGTTTGGGCGGCAGTTGTTATCCTGAAGAGGTCGTTTACACAGAGACCCAGAAGGCCAAACCTTCCAGAGAAAGGCAGCTTTCCTCCTGCTCAGGACCACTCCAGGGCACGGCCGGGGCGGGAGAAGGCCCAGAGCCCTTCTGAGATCACTGTGCTCTTCTGCCACTTTTTGTGCCTAATGAAACAGTGGAAACTCTTGACAAGATGGCAAATGGGTCTATATTCTACTAGAGTCTTCATCAACTTGCTACATGTCTTACTACAAATGTCTTCTGCTTTTAAGGGGATGATCATATTGGGTTATTTTGCAAGGACAAAGACAGAAATAATCAGTGAGGAGAAATAATCCTTAAGCTTTTTTGCAATAAAAGAATGCTGGAAATAGTTTGCAATGAAAATAAAAGAACAGAAAAGGATTAAAATGCTGAACATATCAACTTAGTTGTGGTGAAGAGTAATTTTGTAAACAAGGAGCAACTTCTCTCAAACATTTTCTGTAACATGTTTTTGTAACTTACTGGGCAGAGAACCATTATGTGGTTATAGAATTACTTTCAGGGCCTCTGGCTGGACTTTTTAAGATGCATGATCATGAAGCAAAATTTCCCTTTGATGAAGCTATTTAAATGTGATCATTTGCTTTAAGGACACACATCCCAATGGAAATTTTCCAGATATAAGTAATTGTTTCCAGTTCTAATCTCCCTTATCAGAAGGTCAAGGAGAAACACATATTTTAAGCTATTTAGAGAGTCTGTTCCAGAGGGTGGTCAGTTGTAAGAAACAGCAAATAGGGGGTATTTTAAAGACAGAATTACAGAAATTTCAAATATTTGCAAGAGCTATCCTAGCCACATTCTATGACCCAGTATGACGTTGCAGACTTACATGAGCCCCTATTAATTTTTACCGGTCCCTCCTTTCTAATTGCAACTTCCTGGGTTGTGACCAGGTTAGATTCAGAACTAGAAATAGTCACTGGCACATTTTGTCTCGGACCCTGCAGGGAAGAAAGCACGGCTTAGTAAACTGCCACTCAGTGGATGTCAGACACTCGGGAGCACTGGCTTTGCCCACAGTTCACTGTGAGACAGACGTCAATTACAGCCTGTCTTCTTCTCTTCTGCAGAGTGGAGCTACCCCACTGCATTCTCATTAATTAGTGCAAAAGATGTTTACTGAATGTGCATAGCACTATGCTGGTCATGAGGAAGTTGTAAAGAATTAGCGCTTTCTCAACTTTCAAGAAATTTCCCCCTTGCTGCTTGGAGGAAAGGTCCATTAAAAAAGTTTAAAACTAGAGAAATTCTACTTCAGCCAGGTAATCAAGGTTGATATCAACAATGATGTCATGTTGATATCATGCACCCTTGATATGATGTGATGACAACGGCACTTCATCTCTGGGGTCTTCCTCTCAAAACTCTGTTACCCTGGTCTGATCTTGAGAAAAACATCAGACAAACCCAGTTGAGGGACATTCCACAAAATTCCACAAAATACCTCACCAGTACTCCTTAAAACTGCTGAGGTGATCAAGAACAAGGAAAGTCTGAGAAATTGTCCCAGCCGAAAGGAGGGTAAGGAGACGTGAGGACTAAATATAGTGTGGCATCCTGGATAGGATTCTGGAACAGAAAAAGGATATTAGGCAGAAACTAAGAAAATCTAAAGTTTGGACTTTAAAGTATGGACTGAATAATCGTGTGCCAATATTGGTCATTAATTGTAACAAATGAGCAACACTAGTGTAAGATCTCTATAGAGAACTCCCTGTACTATTTCCAGTTTTTCTGTAAATCTAAAACCATTCTAAAATAAAAATATTATTGAAACTGAAATAAAAATGACAAATTTGGTCAAGAAAGTACAAGGCAACATAAATTATAATAGCTAACATTTATTGAGAAAGTGCTTTATGTTAAGAACAAAAATTGAACTGAGTAAATTTGAAGATCTAATTGGCTTTATTCAGTGATTCATGACTTGGGCAGCCTCCCATCCAGCAAATAGATGGGAGCTCACGGAGCCGTACAAAATGGAAGGTTTTTATAGGCAGAAAGAAGGTGGAACAAAGAAATTAAAAGAGTGGATTATTTTGGGCAAAGTCACTTTCCCTTAGGGGAAGGCAGGGGGTCTTACCAGGCAGATTACCTCATTAGTGTGAATCAGGAGATTCTAGACTGATTGGTTTAAAATTCCGCTCCTGGGAGAGGCTGAAACTGCAATTAGGCTGGGTATTAAGTCCCGGTGGAGCTTAGCATAGATGACTCCATTTTGGGTCTATTATTTCTTTCTAAGAATTCCCCCTGCTTTTGATCAAAGTCTCAGCTTAACTGAGAAACGTGACCAAATTTAAGGCTTTAGCGCCACTCTCAGCTATTGCTCTGTAGTTCTTACAGCTTTCATTGATCCCGGGTTTGTTTTCTGTTTGTTTGTTCGTTTTTGTGCTGAATCTCTGTAGTATTTACAGGTCATAACTCAGGCTCACAAATTTTCAGTTGATCATTCTCTTCGTTCCTTCTCTGACGTTCTATCTTAGGGAGCTCATTTGCTTGGTGGTTAGTGCCTGTGAACATGCATTTAAAGCCTTTGAGAGGATATAATACACCAGGGAGATTGTTATGGTAACTACAAGCAGGATAATTCTGTGTTTGCAGTGCGCTTTGGAGCCATGGTCCCCAAGATTGAAACCAGTCAAAGAAAGACCTGTTGAAGGAATCACCCTTTTAAGCCAGGTGGCTTGACCAATGATCTTATGCAGCTGAGCTTCAGCTGCCCCAGAAGTGTTAATCCAGGTACAGTAGGTAGTGTTGGTCACAGCACAGACACCTCCTTGTTCAGGTAAAAGATAATCCTGTTATCAAGAACAACTTTGACCAGAGAGTCTAAGACTCTTTGCTGGGAAGCAAGTGTCTTAGCAATGGAATCCACAGTGTCCCCAAGAGTTAAGGAGAGGTTTCTAATAATTTTCTCCTTTGTATGTGCTCCTAAACCAGGGGTCAGTCATGTGGGGAGAGAATCTCCTAGCCTGAAAAAAAAAGTCATCCTAACTGCCTTACAAACATGGATGTTACTGGTGAGACCTCTTAGTGAGGTGGGAGCAAATCTGATCTAGATCATCACAGGAATTTGGAGGTGCAAATGCACTAAGATTTATGTAAGAAGATGTATCAAATTGGGTACAGACAGTTAGAACAGGTTGTTCTGGCCATAAAGGTTGAACTCAGAGACTTCTAAGGGGGTTCAATTATAGTTTGCAGTGACATTGGGAATAGGAGAGAAATTGGTCACAGGGAGGACCAGGAATTGCTCATATCATGAGAAATCCAGCAATCTGAAATCACCCCCTTTAATGGTCTGGGAGAAAGAGATAAGGGCATTATCTTTCCAGGCCAATGCCGGAATAAAGGAAAGAAAAGAAGAGAGGGTTTCATGTTTAGTTTAAGTAGGAAGTCTTGATCCATCATTTTAGAAGGAAGCAGTCTACCTCAATGTCAGTGACTTGTTCTCCTTGTCAGTTTGACTCATAGGTCTCCGGTGTCTGTACAGGACCAGATGTCAGGTGGAGCTTTCTTTAGCTGTGAGATAGGTACCTAAAATTCAAGCCCCTGAAGTTTGGCTGCCATCTGGATACTGAAGAGGACCTGGTATAGTCCCTTCCAGGGAGATTCAAGAGGAGTCTTTGTTCTTAGTGACTTGCCAAAAGTCCTTTTCATGGATCTTCTTGAAGATGAATTACTTTTGCAAGAATGGTTTTGTAAAAGTGTTGGAGTAAGCCAACAACTACCTGTGAAAAGATTTAAACATGCTCATTGTTGAAGATCTGATGAGAGTTCATTACAGTGGAATTGACTAAGAAATCTGGTTGTTTCTGTAACACACAAGATTTTAAGATAATAGCTAGACTTATGACGGATAACGTTACACAAGGACACATTAGAATTTCAGAAATTTCATATAATTTCTAGAACACCTATATTAATAAGATTCACTCATACAGTATAACATAAGAAAGCTTATCATCACTTATTTGACAATGCTTCCCATATAATTTAACATACCAAATGAGCCTAATTAGTGTAACATCTCCCTTTTATAAAGAGAACAAGTCTTTTGAGATGTTCCAGGGGCCCTCTGGAAAATCCCAAAGTTAGTCTGAGGTCAGAAAGACTTCATCTAGAATTTGATTTTGGGAAGTTTGTGAAAAATATCAAAAGATTTAAAAACACTTGGTGAAATAGGATCACAGGTCATAGTGAAACAATACTTAGTTATCTATTTAACCAAAGCAACAATTAGAGACTTCACAGGCAAATATAGAAGATTACATAGTTTTTTTAAAAAAAAACACTTAGCTCTTTTGGTAGAGAAGACTCAGTTTTCTTTTTTTTTTAATTTTTTTAATTTTTTTTAAGATTTTATTTTTTCCTTTTTCTCCCCAAAGCCCCCCAGTACATAGTTGTATATTCTTTGTTGTGGGTCCTTCTAGTTGTGGCATGTGGGATGCTGCCTCAGCGTGGTTTGACGAGCAGTGCCATGTCCGTGCCCAGGATTCGAACCAACGAAACACTGGGCCGCCTGCAGCGGAGCGCGCGAACTTAACCACTCGGCCACGGGGCCAGCCCCAAAGACTCAGTTTTCTTAAGTAAAGTCCTGGTAATAAAAATAACATGAAGCACAGTAAATTATTTTGGTAAGATACAAACTCCTTGCTATCTAGGTGTATGACCCAAAAGGTAAAGAAGGCTTTACAATCTGTTACCAAAAGCAGACCAAAGTCCAAGAAAACTTTGTCCTTTTAACAGAGAGAAAACCAATTCTAATTTTACATCAGTGTACTTTTGATATTAAAACTCATTTAACTAAATTCATCCCAATCTTAGCCAGTCCTGACCACACATAAAATTGCTTTCTACAGATCTATTTTCCATAAATCTTCTACAACCTTCTTTTTCACATTCATCTTTTGTCCTGTGCTTTGCCTGTTTCCCAGATCACATGAAACTGAAATTCATTTGGGTTAGTTTCTATTTCTGAGAATTTTAGCAATAGTTAATTTATAAGCACTTAATTTTAAACCAATCAAATAGAGCTCTTTTGAAAATTAATTTTGGTAATTCTCTCCAGAGGTAGAAAATGCCACACATATACAACACATATATAGACACACGTGAACATAGAGACAGACATGAACAGAGACCTTATACTTTTATTTTAAAATTTTAGTCATGAGGCAGGAATAATAATTTAAAGAACAGTTGAAATAAATTAAGTTCATCTGCTTAGATGGTTAAAGCTTTTTCTACTAATATTTGTGGAGAAGACCCATGATTCACTATTCATCTAAATTTCAAATGACCTTCCCCCTTTCATTCTACTTCTGATAAGAATTACTTCCCTGAAGTTCATACTTTGAAGAGATGGATTAGATAAGAGTTAACATTTGCATCTCAAAGGCACAGGGAAAGAATGCAAGTTCCTCCAAGAAGGACCTTTGTTCCCTTAAGGCCAGAACTTTTACAATGCTTACAAGTCTTTTGAAATAAATAGGGGAGGTTTGGGGACTGGTAAAAAGAATTGGTGGGCTTTGAATTTTTTCTGGAGTCATACCTCTGGTCCTGTAAAGACTAGATTTATCAAACAAGGACAGCTGTTTTGTTTGTTTGTTTGTTTATTTATTTATTTATTTATTTATTTATTATTTATTTATTGAAGAAGATTAGCCCTGAGCTAACATCTGCTGCCAATCCTCCTCTTTTTGCTGAGGAAGACTGGCCCTGAGCTAACATCTGTGCCCATCTTCCTCTACTTTATATGTGGGACACCTGCCATAGCATGGCTTGATAAGTAGTACGTAGGTCTGCACCTGGGATTTGAACTGGCGAACCCCAGGCTGATCAAGCGGAACGTGTGAACTTAATCGCTGTGCCGCCAGGCCAGCCCAGGACAGCTGTTTTCAATTCCTCAAAGAATTGAGTTGCTGCTAAATGATATCAAAGGATGGATACAGCCATCCACCAATGTTAGAATGTTTTTCTTCCTCTCTGGGTGCATTTACCCAAGGGGAGAAGGCCTAAAAGAAATTCCTATCAGGCTTTGAATAATTTTTGTTTTCCCTGGCTATTTAAGGGAATAATGTAGCAGTTTACAGAGAACTCCTCTGAGTCCCATCAGCTCTGGGAGGGGCCTGTATGAAGGCTCTCCCTTGAATTTGCATAGAACCTTTGAAGACAATCTTTTTTTCCAGTGTCCCAGTTGATTGCAATTGAGACATCAATTTCTGGGGCAGTGTTTTGATACTGGACCCCTAGGAGAGTGTAACATGGGAGGCCAAGGTGTTGTTTTAGGTCTCTGGCCTTGGAGCTGTCGCAGCTGCAAGGCCAGCAGCTTGGCAGGCTTTCGTTTATGGTCTTGCTCCAAAGTCCTTTCAAAATGCCCAGCTTTGGTCACAAGTTCAGTTAAACCAATGGTCTCCCCTCCTATTTTCTGCCTTCGTTTTCTTTTAAACCATGTAGGCCTGAAACTTTCTTTTTTTTAAAATTGGCACCTGGGCTAACATCTGTTGCCAATCTGCTTTTTTTCCCCTTCCTCTCCCCAAAGCCCCCCAGTACATAGTCGTATATTCTAGTTGTGAGTGCCTCTGGTTGTGCTACGTGGGACACCGCCTCAGCGTGGCCTGATGAGCAGTGCCATGTCTTCATCCTGGATCCAAACCGCTGAAACCCGGGGCTGCTGAAGCAGAACACACGAAGTTAACCACTCGGCCTCGGGGCTGCCCTATTTTCTGCCGTTTTATCAGTCCACTGATCTCAGGAGACCATCCACTTACCAATAGGGCAGCGAGAGCAGATCGGTGACCTTATTTACTGTATTGGACCCGGAATGCATAGGAAGAGAGCTTTGAAATGGGCTTTAGAGTCTGTCACAGATTCATCTTCCTTTAGTTCAAATAATTGAAGAATAGACCAATCAATCCAGGCAGGAAGGACTCTAGGAAAGAATTTTAAAATCTCAGTTGCTATATTTTGAGGTTTTTCTGGGCCATGAAGGGATCATGTAGTAGATCCAGGATCTTGAATATCATCCTTGGGGTTTTGCCATTTTGCTTCCTGCATCCATTTTTGGACTTCACCAGGTCCTACCAATATAGGAACAAGCTGATAAAGATCTGGCAGCCCAGGGTCATAAGCCCCTATAATGACTCCAGATTCTTCAAAAAACTTTGAAAGGCTATTTTGGAATCTTGAAATCTTTTGGAAGCTTCTGCATACCAGTTAAGGCAGGCATCCTCTTCTATCTGTTTAGCTTTGGATCCCTTGCTCTCAAGTGCAATTCTGGTCTTGGATTAGAGCAACCTGGTCTGATTGGAACATTCCCTGTGATGGCCATTGTAACGCTAGGTTGTCTTTAGTAACATTTGCCATTCTTGTAGATATCTACAGCTTCCTGGACTCTGGTTCTTAAACATAAAATAAGCAGCTGTGCTGGAAGGTGGTGCGCCTCACTCTTTGGATGTAAAAGATCGCATTTCTCTTAGCCCCGTCTCTGGGTTTCCTAGAGCCAAACTAATACCTACGAGGGGCACGCCATGGAGTCCTGTCACGGGAGGCTTTGGGTTTGGTGGCAAGTGCTGTATAGCTCTTAAGTACTCAACCAGCGCCCACCAGTGCTTTTAGCTTTTTCGTTTCTGAGATTACCATCAGCAATTAGCCTTTATCTACAAGAAACAAGACAAACAAACGTGCACCTTAACCCACCAGCGGTAACCAAATAAATATTACCGTGGACTGACCAGTAGAAAGCCTTGTACACTACTGGCAATTCCCAGTGTGGACTAAACCAGCAGAATATAGTAAATGGAAATGTGGACTAGAACTGGGGAAAGGACTAAATCAGCAAAGCCCGGGAAATGGGGACTGTGGACTGGAACTTGGGAAAGGGATTCCAAGCAACTGGGAAATTGCAGACTGAGCCAACGGCTAGGGACTCATGTTCCAGAGGGAACTGTCTGCCAGCTTAAGCTGACCCATTAAGACCTGGCATGGAAAGGCAATTAGAGTGGGAGCTCAATGCAAAGAGAACAGAGCTCAGCACCCATGGAACTTACCACGGCCCTCAGAAATGGTGAGAAAGACGGCGAACTCAAATGGTTCATGGGGTGCAATGCCTGTGTTTCTCGTTTCCCTGAACGCTGTCAGAAGTTTGCTTTGGATCCCACCACTGCCACCAAATCTGCTAAAGAACAAAAATTCAACTGAGTAAATTTAAAAATCTAATCGACTTTATTCAGTGATTCATGAATCATGCAGCCTCCCATCCAGAAAATAGACAGGAGCTCAAGGAGCCGTACAACGGGAGGTTTTATAGACAGAAAGAAGGTAGGGCAAAGAAGTTAAAAGAGTGGATTATTTTAGGCAGGGTCACCTTCTCTTAGGAGAACATAGCGGGTGTTATCAGACAGATTACCTCACTGCTGTCCGCCAGGAAATTCCAGACTGATTGGTTTAAAATTCCACTCCTGGGAGAGGCTGAAACTGCACAGAGGTCAGGCATTGAGTCCCTGTGGAGCTTAGCTTAAGTGACGCCATTTTGGGCCCGTAGTTTCTTTTCAACATCTGTAGCTGGCACTGTTCTAAGTATTTTACAAAAGTTAATCTGTTTACTGCCCACAACAATCCAGTGAAGTAGATGTTATTACTTTCCTCATTTCAGAGCCCAAGGAACTGAGGCACAGAGCAGTGCACCAATCAACTAAGATCTCAAGGACATTCCAGCGGAGGCAGGCTTCGAACCCAGGAGACATGCTGACAGCCAGACATTACTTCACTTCTTAGCATATGATCAAGTGCTGGATGAGCTGCCTGGACAAGAAATGGTTGGTGGTCAGAGGATAGAGCCATGCTGTGGCCTTGGGTAATGAGTGAAACCTTCATGGAGAAGGCAGGACTTGAGTCAAGCTTTGAAGTATGGTTGGAGGGAAGCAGAAGTGACGTTCCCAGAGGGGAACAGAGAACGTAAATTGGTCTGACTATAGGAGAGACTGCAGGAAGGCAGTGTGGCCTGGTGGTTGAAACCCAGGTTTAGCACTTCCAGCCTGACTGAGTCACTGTTTCCAGCTAGCATGCAGTGAGAAACTATAAAACTGGACAAAATACGTGAGCTGCTGGACGGCAAGCAGTGAGGGACTGTGACTCTTAAACGAAGGGGAGCATGCAGCGAGTCACTTTTACCCTGTCTGCCTGGGGGCACTTTCAAGGTTGTAGCACAGGGAGATGAACACAAACAGAACACAGCATCCTGCTGCACTGAGGAGGCGGAGAGAGAGCTGAGAAATGGGCTGGGAGGCATGGGACAGGCTGCTGCTGAGGAGGGGCCCAGAGGCCTGTGTGGAGGTTGACCAGGTGTCCTTGGTGGGGGCTGGGTTGTACTTCACACAGTACGAGATTCCTTGAGGCCTCCAAGAGTGAGCAGCTGCTGTGGGGCTGAGGGGCTGATGGAGCCACAGGGCTGGGAGACGCAGGGGGTCAGCTCCAACTGGAGGGGAGGGACCACACCGAGCACGCTGGGCATTCAGATGAGGCCACAGGAGCAAGGACCACAATCCAGAGAAAGGTCCACAGGCAAGATTAAGGACAAAACTGAATCATGCAACTCCAGAAAGAAAAAACGAAGCCTGGTAAAATCATGAGAGACAACCAGAAATTTAACTGCTTGCCAGAATGAGGTGTTAATACCTGTTAAAGAAAGACAACGGCCACATGAAATAAAAATACACACACACACGTACACACACAGCACACTGGGCTAAACAGTTACTGTTTCAGCTACTGAAACAGCTACCACAAATACGTTTAAGGACTTAAAGCAGACAAAGAGAAATTATTTAAAAAAATCTAGAACTGAAAACTACAATATCTGAAATTTAAAAAGTCTTAAAAACACATTAGAAAGAATAGAAGAAAGATTTAGTGAACTTCAACACAGTCAATACCAATGATCTCATCTGAGGAACAAAGTGACAACAAGATTTAAAAGTGAACAAGCCTCCGTGACCTTGGAGACCTACCATGCAGTATAGCATCCATGGAATAGATTCCCAAAGGACAGGGGGTAAGGGTGGGGTGCAAAAGCATTCGAAGATTAATGACTGAAATTACTCCAAATTTATTAAAAAACATTAACTCTTCTAAGTCTAGGAGCTCTTCAAGCACCAAGCAGGATAAATACAAGAAGATCATGCTATGCACATAAATAGTCAAATTCTGTAAAGGTAGTGTAAAGAGAAAATATAAAAAGCTGCCAGAGAAAAACACACACTTCCTACAGAGGAACCTACCAAATGATGCCTGATGCTTGGCAGCAGCCACGGACTCAGCACCAGTGGAAGGATCTTTAAAGGGCTGGACAGAAAAATAAAACTGTCAACTCAGAATCAAATCAACAGCATATTTTTGAAAAAGGTAACAGGTGAGCAAGTTGTTATTCTACAAATGTAAGTCCAGTTTAATATGCAAAAATCTATTGACACAGTTGAAGACATTAACAGAACAAAGGAGGAAACCATTTGATCATTTCAATAGGTGCAGAGAAAAAGCATTTGACAGAATTAAAAACTTGCTCATACTCTATACTTTCAGCAAACCAGGGTGTAAGGGTACTGTTCCAGTCACCATTAGCTAATGTATACAGTGAATTCTTTCTTCCCAAGTTTAGGAAATGCAAAGATGCCCTCTGTTCACATTTCTAAGGAAGAAAAAGGATATAAAGAAATAAAGTTTGGAAAGGAAGAAGTAAAGCTGCCTTTTTACAGAAAAAAAATTTGTGTATACAAAACATCATAAAGAATTTACAAAAACCTCTTGGTCTAATATGTTTATTTAGCAAACTCACAGGACACAAAGCCAGTACATAAAACGTATTTGCATTCCTATATTCTGGCAACAAACAATAGGAAAATTAAATTTAAAAAATAAACTTTGCAATAGCATCAAATATCTAGGAGTAAATTTAAGAAAAATATGCACAACAGCGACACTGAAAAATACCAAGCATTGCTGAGAGAAATCAAACAAGGCCGAAGTAAGCGATGCCGGTGCCATATTTGCATTGAGAGACTCAATATTGTTAAGATGTTAAACCTCCCCAAATTGGTCTGTAGACCATCCTTAATCAAATTTCCAGCTGTTTTTTGATATTGACAAGTAGATTCTCAGATTTATATGGAAATGCAAAAGAATAAACAAAACTAATACTTTTTAATAGGAATTTGAATAGTAGTTTCCTCAGGGGGCAGGGAAGCAGGGGTGGACTAGGAAGACACATGAGAAAACCTTCTGAAGCTCTGGAAGCTTTTGCATCTGAGCTGGGTGATTCTTATGTAAGCATATAAATAAATAAAGATACATCAAACTACACAATTAAAATTGATGCACCTTGAACAATTTGTAAGTAATTCAGGACAAAAAGAATAGACAAAAAGAATAAAGAAAAGATGCATAATGTAATGTAAAAATATTTAGTATTGATCCGTAATGAATACACTGCATCACAAATCTATGATATAAAGCTAAAGCCATACTGAAAGGAATATTTATAATCTTAAATGATGATATTTGAAAAAATGATTAATGAGCTCATATTCCTATTCCAGAAAGTAGGACAAGAATAACCCAATAAATCCAAAGAAACCAGAAGGAAAGGAATCATAATAATACAGAAATCATGAAGTGGAAATGGAAAGAATAACATAAAAGATTAACAGTTGAAGATCTGTTGTTTTGAACAGGCTCATGAAATAAACAAACCATAGGCACGTATGATCCAGACAGAAGAGTGAAGGTTCGTGTAAGAAATATTAGCATCGATCGGGGCTAGAGGAGTGCAAACACAGTGGAAATGGAAACCACAAGCAAATATAGATTAATCTTAAGCAAGTTAAAATGATAACAAAAAACAAATGAGAACTTTCGTAGAAAATATATGGCAATTCCCCCTTGCCCACAGTTTCGCTCTCTGCAGTTCCAGTTACCGGTGGCCAACCGCGGTCCAGGAACAGATGATCGTCCTTCTGCGGTATTGTCAGAAGGTCACTAGTAGTCTAACGCTACGTCACAATGCCCATAACATGCCCCCCACTCCATCTCATCAGGTGGGCATTGTGTCATCTCACATCATCACGAGAAGAAGGGTGAGTACAGTAGAGTAAGATATTTTGAGAGAGAGAGAGAGACCACATTCCCATAACTTTTGCTACAGTATATCACTGTAATTATTCTATTTTGTTATTAGTTATTGTTGTTAATCTCTACTGTGCCTAGTTTATAAGTTAAACTTTATCATAGGTGTGTATGTGCAGGAAAAAACATGGCATATATAGGGTTCGGTACTATCCATGGTTTCAGGCATCCACTGGGGGTCTTGGAACGTATCTCCCTTGGATAAGGGGGGACTTCTGTAATCGACATATTTTGTTAAAGATAAACTAGAAAGTGGTCTCTGTCAGAAGTGCAGCAAACTCAGCACTTAGTAGTGAAACTTTAGAAGCATGTGTTAACGTCAAGATGAGACAAGCATGCTCATAATTACAGCTCATGTATCACATTAAACTAAGTCCTTGCCAAAGAGTGTAAGACAAGATAAAGAAACAAGAGTTATAAGAACTGAAAGGAAGAAATATGAATGACATTATACTCTGAGTTCACTGACTTTACTGAAGAACCTATCAAAATTCAAAAAACAATAAAATCCCAATATATCACCAATTTCAGTCAGAATATTTGAAGAGCTAACAGGAGAAAAATCCCATTCAGAATCATATCAAACATCAGGATGTGCCCACCTCTGTGTACTTCCTGTATACAATGGCCCTGTGGGGCAACATTGGATAAGCTCGTGAAGTAAGGCCCAGAATCAACGCTGATGACGCGGAGAGTCATCGTCAACACATAAGCAATTTCCCGCAAATCACTCAACAAATTAAATGCAATTCCAGCAGAATAGGAGTTTTTGTAGAACTTAGTAAGCTCATTATGAAATAAATATGGAAAAGTAAAAGGCCAAGCCGAGCCGAGAGAGAATTTTAAAGAAGAACAAGTGGGAGTCATCTTAGGAGATGTCCAGACTTACGAGGAAACGCACCAGAGGTTTAAGCAAATGCAGGGCAAACACAAAGTAAACGAGGCGCCATTCATGTGGAGGTGCCGGGGGAGGGAGGTGGGAAACGGGTTGTGGACGTGTCTAGTTGTAGTGTAGTGTGACAACTTTGATGTCACTCAGACCATATCTAGTAAGGCTGAAGTTGCATGTCATACACAACGTAGAAATTCCCCTTCCAGGCCTGTGCCTCAGAGAAGCCCTTCCACCTGGCACCAGGAGGTAATACGAGAACATGCAGAACCCTGATGTTTTAAGGGAGGGGACACATCACCTGTAGTTTTGAAATAACACAGCAGTTAAAATGAATGAACCAGATCTACATGTTTCAGCATGGATTAATTCAAAGTGCTAAATTTTTTAAAGCTAGTTATAAAATGTTATATGCCATGTAATCCAATTTATGCAACATTTAAATACATGGAAGAGTATATATTGGTTTTAAACACACACATATGATGCAAAAGTCCAAAACATGTGTGGAATAATTCATACAGCTTGAGAAGGTGTCTCAGGGTGGAGAGGAGGCAGGTCAGATGGGCTGTCTGTATTTGCCTGTATTGGTGATGCTTTACTTAAAGAAACCGGCCTGTATCCGACGGTAGAGTACAAGGTTGGCTTCTGTTCAGTCTCAGTGGAAGCTGGGAGTTGTCTGCTGCATTATTCTGCTTTTCCGTATGTTTGAAATGCATCACAACTCTAAACAGGGAAAAATGGAAAGCAATAACCAAATACTTTTACTATTAATAATTAGAGGAAGTGAAAGATGCTGAAAAGCAAGAGCTTAGGGACTCTGATTTATTCACCGAAAACACATTTCTCTGCAGCCCAAGCAGTGCCCAGGGCATCGGGGTTACCAACTCAGGACAGCACCATCCATCCTGGGGGCCTGGCCAGCGTGCAAATGGGACCACGTGGTGGCAGCCGTCGGGGGCCACGGGGCGGTCAGACCCCAGAGAGCTCTGTCCAGGGGGTGCAGGGAGGTTTCATCAAGGAGGCTGCAGAGGAACCAGAGCCTGCAGGATGAGTAAGTGCTGGCTGGAGAGACCAGGCAGGCATGGGGGAAAGATGGGTATGTGGAGCCCTGTTCAGACAGCTGGATGTCTGAGCCACTCAGCACGGACAGAGCAGCCTTTGGGTGACAGGGGTTCTGCTAGGTGGGCTGGCAACAGGGTGGCTCTGACCTCAAGCTCCTGGACTTCCCCTCCACACTAGAGAGTCCGTGTGTGCACTGTTGTGTATGACTCAGGCTGTGAGAGGAAAAGTGCAAGAAATACACGGCTCAACTCTGTCCCCTGAGCTTCTGCATTAAGGGATTGATAGTGGAGGGTTTGGAAGAGACTGTTAAACATGGAACATCTGTGTGCCTTGTCACCAAGGCCCCTAGAGGGGATGGGAAGAGAAACACAGGAGAGAAGGCCGGAGGCAGGGGGGCCAGAGAGAGCAGGCCCTCTATGCTACAAGGCAGCTTTGTGCAAATTAGAAAAACGAGGATAGAAAAGCACCCCCTTTGTCAGAGCGCACAGCTTGGCAAGCAGAGTGCAGGATGGACTTCAGCCTGGTGCCTTTGTTCAGTGTAAAACCTGTGCAACCGTATAACAGCCTGAGCAATGGCTCCTTAGACCATGCTCAGGCAAGACAGTGAAAGCAGCCTGCCTCTTGGTTGTCTGGGTGTGTGCCCAGCATCTGCTTGGGACCCAGAAGGGACTGCTGCCCAACTCTTGATCTAGAGACAGCCTGAATGCCCTTGAGTCTTGCCCTCATCGGGGCTCCAACCCACATCCCTCAGGAGACCTGACAGGGGCTTCTGTTCCACCCTCTTGGGCTGGGCTCCTGGTTTCCTTGTGTCTCACTTGGCTCGGGCTGCTATGACAGAAATCCACAGGCTGGGCGGCTTGAACAGCGGACACTGATTTCTCACAGTCCTGGAGGCGGGCAGTGTGAGATCAAGCGCTGGCCACTCGGTTCCTGCGGAGCGCTCCTTCCTGGCTTGCAGACGGCCGTCTTCCCGCTGCATCCTCCCAGAGAGGAAGCTACACATTCTCAAGTTACAGTCGTTTCCTGGCCTCTGAGAGAAACTGTCCATTTCAGCCGGCCTTGGTGAATTTATAGTAAGATGGTAATTAGCCAGCATTAGAGGAGGATCTTTACTACGCAATTGAAATTTTAATTCTATTCCCAGTTAATTTTTTTTTATTAAAGGACTTTTTAAAAGCACAATTTTAGATTCACAGCAAAATTGAGAGGAAGGTACAGAGATTTTCCACATACCCCCTGTCCCAACAGGCACAGGTTCCTCCACTGTCACCGTCCCCCACCAGAGTGGTACACTTGTTACAGCTGACGGACCCACACTGGCACCTCACCATCGCCCGGAGTCCAGAGTCTGCGTGAGCTCTCTCTTGGTGTTGGACGTTCTGTGGGTTTGGACAAATGTACAGTGACGTGTCTCCAGCCTCACAGTGCATGTACTGAGGACGAACAGAGTAGTGTCACTGCCCCAAAACCCTCTCTGCTCCATCTGTTCATCCCTTCTCCCCACCCCTGTACCCACTGAGCTTTTACTGTCTTCATAGTTTCCCCTTTCTGGAGGCAAATAAATTTTAATAGGAAAACTTCAAGGAGCAGCAAAGTAATCCAAACAAAGGGGATACAAGATATTTTTAGGTCTGAGGAAGAGAGAAAGGAATTGCCCTGTGGGCACGTGGCCACCACCATGCTTTCTTGCTTTTCCTACTTCTCTTGCTGTTGGATTCATGTGTTCTCTGTAAGGCTTCAAGACATGTTGATGTGCCTGCTGGCACCAGACTCCAGGGAGGTCAGAGGCCACGGTCACTGTGCAGCCTAGGTGGGCAGATGCTGGGTGAAAGCCCAGGGTCGTCTGTGCCAGAAACTCAGGGCTGAAGAGCTTTTAAAGCCACCTGAGATTCCTAGCGGGAGCTCCGCCGGTTTGGAATTCTCTGCCAGGCGCTGCTCAGCCTCCTCCTTATTTAGCACAAGTATATTCAAAATTCTCTGCCCTAGTTGAAAAAAATAGGTGGCTTCCCAAAAACTACTTTGGAAAAAGTGCTAGGTGGAGACCCGTGGACAGGAGTCCACACACCTGGGCCTCTACCCTGAGCCCCCACTGTCTGGGGAGACAACACACATGCATGGATCAGCTTCCTCACTCACACCGGGAGTGACGGTCTCTCCCGAGGATTTAGGGACTGTAAGGCAGAAGGAAAAAGCCACAACTCTTTTTTTTAATGCATCAAATATCAGGAGTCATTCTCTGGACTAGATTAGTGATAAAAATCTGAAAACAGGCCAACAACCACCCCAGCCCTGAAGGGCAGGAGGGCAGATCGCTGCCCTGCTGGGAACGCTTTTGGGAGTACTTTTCTGGTGGAGAAAAGGTGCTTTCGGGCACATTGCCTTCGGATTTTTTAAAACCTTCCTTTTGACCAGCTCCTGTGATCAGAGTCTGTATGTTAATAAGTAACCATGAAGTCTTTGCCTGTGTGCATTCACGGAGAAAAGGTCATGCATTTACACCAGGAAGGATCACAGTGAAGGAATGAACTGGAACTTGGGAGACTCTGAAGAAATGAAACTGTGGCAAGGCAGCAGGCGGTAAGCCTCTGGTTACAGCCTGCGCCCGAGGACTAGACGCCAGCGTGTTGCAGGAGGATGTTCAAGACCCTTTTGCTTCCCAAGCAGGAGAAGGATATTTGAAATCATTGCTGTGTCTCTCTAATACCTTTTGCAGAAGCATTACTCTGCGGTCCTGCAAATGGAAGGCTCAAAGGAGCAGTCCGAGACTGCCCTGTGCAAACCCTCCTTTTACAGAGAGGGCGGCAGTTGGGAGAGGCTGATGGCTTCCTGAGGTGGTAGGGCCCGCGTTGCTGCCACCCCAAGGCTGGAATCAGGTCCTCAGCGCCAGGCCAGGACTCCTTCCACCGTACCATGTGTCCCTGCTCTTAAGGAGACAGCATTTACAATCCAATGGCTGTTCTCAACACAGCCCTGACCAGCGTGGCTTTTTTCTATTTTTAGCCCCAAAATGCTAAGTAGGTAGAAGAGCGATCATTCCCTGGACTGCACTGCAGCACGTCCCTTCCTGAGATGATGGGGCAATGTATTCAGCAGGTTCTGGCCGGTCTCTGTGCTCAGAGATGCACAGCGAGGTCACATGGCAGATGCTTCCCGAGTGGACATTCTGAGATCTCTGACGTCCTCCTCCACATATAAGATGCCAGGGGCTCAGAGGGAACCTGCCTCACTCAGGCTTTGCTTTTCCCAAGGAGGCTGCCCACTTTCAGGAGACCACAACCCAATGGTGTCCCCCAAGCAGAATTTACCAAGGCCTTGGACACCTCATTCTAATGCCAGAGTGTGTGAGCCATGTCTTTTATTATCTGTCTTCTGGTCCTTTGACATCTGGGGTGTTGCTGACCCAGGAGAGACTGCCCCTCCCAAGGCTGGTCAACTCCTAGAGACAGTAAACAACTCAACTTTTCAAGTGAAAAACAACCAGTCCGGAGGCCACCCCCCACCACCTCCTTTATCAGTGTCACACCTCAGGCCACTGTCTCCCTGCCCTGATCACCGCAGAGCCACGCACCAGACAGCTAGCGATGTCCCTGTTTCTCAGAGCCCACCGAAATGATTCCAGTGGCCAATCCTAAGCCTCCTCGCCCTGCCTCACCCGTTCCTTCCCGAGGAAACCGCAACAAAGCGCCAGCCCATGTTTCCGCCTCGCTCCCTCTGCCTGCTGCTTCCCTGTGTGGCCCTCCCTGGTATGGCGTGCCCCTCCTCTTGGGAATTGTGAGTAAGAAACTGTCTTTTCAATGGCCATCATTTCCTGATCTCTTGGCCTCATTATGCCCCAAATTTTCTGTTCATACACTATATTTTAAAACAGAGATGCCAACGTCCAGATCGACAATTCGTTTGTCCCTGTGCTTGTGCAGTTCACGGTCACACCAGGCTCCTCTCACTGGGCAGGTGCGGCGTCCAGGCAGGCTTCTTCTCTGGCTCACCTGACTGGGCGGGATCAGCTGCGCTTCTGAGCCCACCAGCGCGCTGTCCCTGAGGGGGCGCATCCACACATGGGCAAGTCCTGGGGTGGGGAAAAATCGCTTCAAAATCGACTGCAGTTGGACTTTTCCACCTTCAATCTCCTGGGCTCATAATTTAAATTCCTTTCTTTTAGTGGAGCCGGGTGGGGACTGAAATCCTGGCCCTGACTCATCCTGTCTCCGCCTGGACTCGGGTGCCCGGCATGAATAACGTGCTCCCTTCTCATTACCTCGGAAGGGAGGCTGCCAGGCTCTGTGCACAGGCAGGCTGCAGGACACACTGACCTGGGGTCAAAAGACAGGGAATCTGCTGCTGGTTCTTCTTCCCAAGGGGCCAGGGGAGAGGATGAAGAGAAAGTCATACGGAGTGAGCAGATGAAAGAAAGTTAATGGAGACCACGGACAAGGGGCCAGACAAGCCTTACTTCAGATCCTCACTCTTTCTCTTAATAGCTGTGTGATCTCAGGCAAATTGCTTGACCTTTCTCTTCATCAATAAGAAAAGGAAAAAATAGCAGGTAACATTTACTGAGCAATTCCAACATGCCATCGCTTTCAGTGCTTTATATTGTTAAGGAATATAATCCTCCAGACTCCTGATGGCCCGTCGTAGAGACGAAGCAGCTGGGGAGAAGAGGACAGGACGTATATCCAGGCAGCCTGTGTCAGGGCCCAGCCTGTGACCGCAGCAGCAGCAGCAGCAGTGTGTACTTAGCATAATGCCAGCCTGCGGTCAGACCCGGTGCTGTTGTGGACCGTGGCAGGGAGTGGGGCTGTTCCCATCCATGAGCAACAGCTGCCAGTGCTACGAGGGACAAAGTTGCTCTCACTGCTGTGGTCACACCCAACGTGCCACCTCCTCCTCCTCCCTGCACCAGGAGGGCAGCCGGCCAGCACCTCAGGTAACTGCTCCTGTTGCGGGCTCACTGAGGGTCCAGGGCTCAGGCCTGGCTGGGAGCGGGGCAGGGTCCCCACACCCTGACCTCGGGAGGGATTGGAAACACACAGGTATCACCCTTGGCTGTCACCTGGCCCCGAGCGCATGCTACCCCACACTCATGGTCCCATGGCAGAAATCGTCCCATGGTGGTTCTCAAATTCTTCCCTGCCTTCGTTCAACTTTGAACTGGACATGGCCCTTCAGTCAAATTTCGTTAGATAAGCGAGTCTCCTGAGGCGGAATGGGGCGGGGGTAGCCGAACTTCGGGCGGAGTGGGCTGTGCAGCACAGCTCCAACCCAGCCGGGGTGCGCGCTGGGGGTGCTCGAGGCTCTCGGGCCCCTCAGCCTCAGCAGGCCTCGTGCTGTCTTCACGGCAGTGGCCAGGCCGGCGCTGACCGGAAAGATGCGACCACACGGCAGGTGGGGAGGACACCCCAAATGTGTGCTGCAGAAATGAGATGAAAACAAAAGTCCTATTAACTGGAGCATGAGCTCATTCTTCCACAGTGACGGGTAGCTGCGGGGATGCGGCGACAAGTCAATCAAAGGAAGATTCTCTACGGGCTGGATGAGTTGAGGTGGCTTGGGGGGTTCCAAGCATTGGAAGAGGAGCTTGTATTTGACCTTTGGCCCCACCACACCTGTACAGCTGGGCTGTATCCCCTTGATCCCTTTGGGGTGCTGAATTCTGGATGGAATGTGCAGCTGAAGGCCCGAGGGTGCTGGCCTTCCTGCAGAGCGTCAGAAGAAGGTGGCCAGATAGGCAGTGCCTGGGCAGAAATACGAACACCTGTGTCCTTCTAGCTTCACGCTGGCCTCATAGGGCCTGTTTCTCACCTTGAAAACGGGACCATGTCTGCTGCTTGTTGGTATGGCTTTCTCATCAGTTTGTAAAGAGTTAGGAAATACTCTGGAGAGCTGTGGGAGGAAATCAGATTTTTGGAAATTGAATTGTATTTCAAATACATTGCATCAGCCTCTGTTTACAGGTTGCCTTCTAGAAAATTCTCCTATAATGCAAGGAATCATTTCACAGCACAAGTAGGAGCTCACTCCTAAAGACATAACTCACTGCCATGAGCTAAATTTTACCAAATCTTTAAGACTTCCCAGATGTGACAGCATATAAGCTACTCAGAAATCACTCAGAGTGAAAAACTGGAAAAACGTGCAAAAAGTTCTTGTCGCTCCTTTTCTTATTAACAGAGTGGATCCTAGAGTTACACTGAGTGAGTGGGAGGCGGCGTCCCCGCGTCTCTGAGGCTCTCCCTGCTGGCGTGCATGTGTTTTAGGGGACACGGCCGCACGTCCTCGAGCAGGGAGCTGTGGCTCAGGGAAAGACAAGGTGTGTGGAGTCAGCAAAGATGGCTAGCGGGATTGATGCCCACCTCCGCCCTGAGTGGCAGGCGTACATCAGGCAAGTTTTAACTGAGCCTCAGTTTCTTCATCTGTAAAATGGAAATAGTAGTTCTCTCTCAAAGTTGTTTTGAGGATTATAATCAATAATCAAGAAGTGCTCAATTAATATTCGTTTTCCACTCCTCCCTGACTACCCACATTTTAGAAGAAACACTGGAAAGAGGCAGCTTGGCCTTCGGAAGGCCCCGGCTTGCTGTGGGGCGGGGTCTGTGGTGGGGAAGGCTGCTCTCTCCTGGGATGCCAGCATAGTTTTCTTTTCTTCTCTCCTGCTTCTTGCAGACCAGATTAAGTGAATATTGTACTTATTAAGTACTTCCAAGGCACACAAAAGAGAGTGAAGGAAAAATCCCAGGTAGGAAAGCGCCCGAAGTCCCTGGTGTTCCTCACTGGCCCTCCACTCCCTGGGCCTCCGCACCCTCGGGTATGAAAGGGTCCCCGAGAGCTTCCTGTGATCCAGTCTCCCTCTCTCCCACCCAGGCACTGCTGTGAGCACTTTAGTTCTTTAACTCTCTAGATCCCGATAACGACCCCGTAAGGTAGGCACTGTTCTCCCTTTCACGGATCAGGAAACTGAGGCACAGAGGGTTGAGCACAGTGCTCAAGGCCACCAAGCGAGTGAGTGGCAGAGCAGGATCCAGGTAGCAGTCTGGCTCCAGAGTTCAGACCCATTCTGCTGTGCACTTTTCCATGTTAATCACCTAACCAAGCTTAAACTAAAGTCAGAAAGACTGGCTCCCAGACGTCAGGCCCTTGTCCTAGGCAGGGCACTTTAACCACAGATCCTCTTAGAGAGTCCTGTGACCCGCGGGCTCTTTCAGACAATCACTCTTTCCCTCGTTTTTCCTCCTCCAGAGGAGGATTTGGAACAGAAATTCTAGCACCTGTCTCTTGGTCTTGGGACTGTGACTGTGCCTGAGACCCTGGAACACAAATTCGGTGGGAGGAGGACAAAGTTAGGAAGGTTCTGAATCCACGTCCAGGGGCTTTGGCTGGGCAGAGCCTGGGGACAGGACAGTCGGGCTCTCTGAGCCACAGTGCATAAAGGGGCTAGTCAGACAAGGCCACCACCCAAAGTGGCAGATGGAGTGGAGCCTGGCTGCTCAGGATGCCAGGGAGCCAGCTGGGGTGTTAGTCAGACGTGGGGGGCCCACATCCTGATCAGCAGCAGGGCTACCGTGAGTGAGACCCCGCAGGAGGGTCTTGTTCTCTGCTCTACCATCAGTGCAGCATGGTGCCTATGGTGTGCTGAGCACCAAGGAGCAGTCTGCTGGGTGTGTGAGAGACAGGAGGACCAGCAGGATCCAATATGGCTCCCAAGATCCCAGCTACTTTTGGGGATCCAGGGCAGGACCTCAGGTCTAAAGAACAGGGGCTCAAGGGAAGTACTGAACAGAAACCTGTGGATGTTTGCAACTCGTGGGCTACCTGGGCCCTGAGGACATGGGAGGGATGAGGCTGGGCCTCCTAATCCTGAGTCTAAGGCGAATGACTCGATTCCCCACTCCACTGAATGGTGGGGCTAAGATTTCTGTCCACTTTCCTCTTTGGTATTGGCCCAAGGACTGACAGCATAGGGATCTGCACCAAGGAAGTACCACGGGGTAAATGTAGGCAACCGGAGAGGGCAGACTAGAAGGACCTGTGCCTGGGTGACACTGCCGCGCCTTTGTAGGTGGGCGATAGGTGGTGGGAGGTTGATGGGAGAGACGTAGTAATGATTCTTACCTACTTGGAGCGAGCATAACAGATCCCAAGGAAACCTGTAGTCACCTTTGGCAAAAGACTATTTTTCCATTGTACCGATTCTAAATAAGCCAATTAACTGATCATTAGCAGGTGGTTAACTTCTATAATTTAAAAGTAGAGTTCATTAATAAGTTTGAAATCAATTTAGTGGCCTTGACTAATATTTATAAAAAAATGAAATAGAGTACATTAAGAAATATCCATGTAGTGCATGCAGGAAGATTAAATCCTTTTTCATGAAACGTTTGTTCTTATAGAGAGAGGCATCTGTGTGTGTCTACTGAGTTGCACCCAAAATGTACCTGTGACTGCGAATTTCAGTCAAAAAAAGGTTGAGCCACTCCTTCAAGCACGTGCTGAGCAACCAGGAGGAGCCAGGCTCTGTGCCAAGAGCTAGGGCTTTGAAAGCTCGCCTCTGCTCCAGGACAAGCTTGGTGGGCAGAAGGAACTGACGTGTGCCCAGTGGGCTATGAGGGTAAGAGGAAAGCATCATGGAGGCACAAGGAGCAGCACGACGGAGCCTTCAGGATGGAGAGGAGTGCTGGGGCAGCCCCAGCAAAATGTTAGCATCGTACACTGAGTGTATAGTTTGTGTTTACCACCCTGGAACATTCTGGCTACATTTGAACTTTCTTCAGGGCACCAGGTCTTCCGCCATTCCCTTTGAGTTAACTTCCAGTATAATCTCATGGGGGCCCAAGAGCTGGAGCTGTCTGGGAATTGAATCGATGCCTGTGACATCACAAAGACATATTGTTTGGGCTACAATAATTTTTCTCATAAAAGAACGTCAGATATCTGCTTGCACTTGAAGAAATTTAAACAAGTGTCTTGCACAAATGTAGTGCTCTCTTTTGGCATTTTATGTTTTGCAGTGGTGTTGAGACTCTTTCTCTGACTGGAGTAATGTGGTAAAGTCATAATATCTTTGCTTCCAAACAAATATGTTACCAAAAAACAACTTCTGTTTCACAACTAATGTTGCTCAGTCCTTGAGCAGTCAGTCATCATCCTGTGTACCGCTGTAAGTCTTGCTTTGTGTGTCATCCTAATGACCCTCCCAAAGAAGCTCTCAGGGCATTTAAGACTAGCTCATCATTTCAGCTTTCTGGAAGTAGGCTGGAATGTGAAAATGTGGAGATGTCAATCAATCTGAGAAAGACTAGCATGCGTGGGGCCTATGAGTGTGATTCAAAAGATGCATCTACGATACTGAAGGCACAGACCAAGGATTACCATCCACAGAAAGTGAAAACTCACCAATCCACTCTCCCAGGGACAGATGGCAATTTCTAACCGGCAAAATGTTGTCTTTGGTTTATAGTATTCCTTCAAGAAGTTGCTTTCTCAAAGTGAAGAAAGTGGTTTAAGGGAGTTTTGGTATATTTAGAGGGAAATCAGTCCATAAGCTTGCATAAAATTTATACACTTTTTAGTCATTTAGAGCTTAGTGGGTCTAGTGGTTAAAGTTTGGCTCTCTCACCACTTCGGCAGCCCAGGTTCGTTTCCTGGGCATGGAGCCACACCAGAAGTCTGTCCGTGCCATGCTGTGGTGGCAGCTCACATAGAAGAACTAGAAGGACTTACAACTAGGATATACAACCATGCACTGAGGCTTTTGGGAGGAAAAAAACAGAGGAGGATTAGCAACAGATGTTAGCTCAGGACAAATCTTTCTATGCAAAAAGAAAAAAAAAGTCATTTATAGTTTGACTCTGAATTGTAATGGTTTTATATAGGTTTTCTTCCACGTGTTTGCCACTGTGGTACAATTTTGTCATTTGGCTTTAGCCAAAAGTTTTTCTGGGGGAGCCATAAACTTTTCCCCAATTTTTTATAATGAAAAAATTCTAACATATGGAGTGGCTGTTGAAAGAACGGTGCAATGAAAACCAATTTAATTTCTGTATAGAGTCAATGATTTCTACTATTTTGCTATCTATCTATACACACAGATATGCGTATATAACTACGTGTAAATATAGAGATATATGTAAACATGTAAATATAGAATATACAGATATGATACTTATAGTTTAAATAAATGTATTATTTAATATAATATAAATAAAACATTTAAATATAACATAAATATTATTATATAATGTTAACTTATAAACATACGTATTGCTAAATACTTGAATATAAGTTTAGCCGTCATGATAATTAACTGCTAAACACTTCAGAATGTTTGCCCCAAAAGTAAAAACAGTCTCCTGTTTAAGAATACATATCTACTATCCAGTCTATAGTCAAAGTTCTCCAGTTGCTTCAAGAATGTTTTTATAGTTGTTTGTTATTTTTTAAAACAGGATCCAATCTAGGGTCACGTATTGCAATTTATTGTTATGTCTCTTTAGTCTTTTTTTACTCTAAACCAGCATTGTCCATGTATGCCATTTTAGATATTCTAGGAGCCACATTAAAAAGTAAAAAGCAACAGTTGAAATTAGTTTTATTCATATATTTATTTAATCCACCCTATCCAAATTATGATGACATGTAATAAATATACACATAGTAATAAAAAATTATGTCTTCCTTTTTTCTCATGCTAAGTCTTTAAATTTGGTGTATATTTTACATTGGCTGTGGATCTCAATTAGTACCAGCCACACTGATGTGTCCAACAGCCACATGTGGCGAGTGGGGACCGACATGGACAGTGCAGGTCATTCCAACATGACAGAATCTTGAAGGTTTAAATGGTGTTGATTTTCTGCATTTTATTTTTGAAAACAAATTCAAGGTTCCCTTTAGACAGATAAGTGAACATCATACTTTAATTTCAAGATTTGAGAAAGCTTTGTGCTGGCTCTGGGCTATTAATCATAGAACATTCTATGTGTGCAGTGTGTATTGTCTCAGCATCGCCAAACTCCTTGCCACAATGACTGTTTTAGATTGCTGTGTGACATCACAGCCAACAAATGGAAAATGGTCTTGTTGCTTTCCAAAATCTGAGCCCTCAATAGGCACAGGAAACAAATAGCAGCTTTATTAAGTAATTGATAGTTTTTAAAGAAGCACAAATTAGGAAATTCGAGGTTTCTTTTAAAGCTTACTAAATAAACAATTTTTTAAAAAATTATGGGCACTCTGGCCTGGTAACATTACAATGAAACTGGCACATTGCTCTTAGCATCTGTTCATGCATTCATTCATTCATTCAACATATAATTATTGAGAACATACTATAAGTAAGAAACTATTCACAGTACTGGAGATACATCAGTGAACGTACAGAAATCCCCGCTCTCATTCAGTTTACATTACAGTGGAGTCAGGTGAGGGATAGAACATAAACTAAAAAACATGGATCTACCCAATAAGGGATAAGGAGAAAATTAAAGCAGGAAAGAGGACTAGGGTGTGCCAAGATGGAGTGGGGTGGTAATTCTAAATAGGGCATTCAGGAAGAACCTACTGAGAAGGTGACATTTCCACAAAAGTTTGAACAAAAGGAGAAAAAGGGACATGTTGGTATCTGGGGAAGAGTGTCCCAGGTGAGGGGCCAAGGTGTGCCAAGGCCCTGAGCTGGAAATGTGCCTGGCGTGAGGGAAGATCAGAAAGGAAGCCAGAGTTGGGGGAGGTGGTGAGCAAGAGGCTCTCCAGATGGAGGATCAGGTAGACATTTGGAAGACACAAGCTACAGCTTGTTATTAAGATGAGATTAAATGAGAGTACCAAGGAGGTGATTGTAGATGGAGAAGTGAGGACATCTGAAGACTGAGCCCTTGGCATCTGCAGTATTGGGATAAGGGGAAGATGAAGACTCAGTAGAAGAGACTGAGAAAGAATTATGAGGGGTGGGAAGACCCCAGGAGAGTGTGATGTTCTGGAAGCCACACGAAGAAAGCATTTCAGAAAGGAGGCAATGGTCAACTGTGGTTTGATGCTACCAATAGAGAGTAACATGAAGACGGGAATTGACCATTGGACTGCCATGTGGAGACCTTGACAAAGGTGATTTAGTGAAGGCAAAAGCTTGATAGATGCGAGTTAAAGGCTAATGGGGGGAGAGGAATTTGAGACTGAGTGTAGAAAATGGTTAGGAAGAAAGACCTGACCACCCACTTCCAAAAATATTGGCCCTGAAAACCCTATGAATAGCAGTGGAGCATAGTCCGATTTGGAACCAGAGGGTAAGAGGATGGTGCAAAGACTGGGCAGAGTTCTGCTCTGCTGTACCCAGAGTTGCTAGGAATTGGACTCCACTTCATGGCACTAGCAGTGAAAACAGAAAACTATGGAGAAGATTTGCTCCAAAGGGGAAGTGTAAGGACTTGGTAGCGAGAGAGGGAGTTTAGATTAAAAAGATTTTTTAATGAAAGAAATATTTGCATGTTTGTATATTGAAGGGAATGATCCAGTAGAAAGCGGGACACTTGATGCAGGGACAAAAGGGGAGATTCACCAAAACAATACCCTCGAGTGGGTGAGGAAGCCTGGGATCGGCCGTAAGTGGAGCAGTGGACCCTGCACAGGAGAGCAGACAATTCATCCATTCTCTAGCGCTGCGAGGGAGGGCAGAGTCTACTGCAGGCACAGAAACTGGGTGGTGTGTAGATGAGAATGTGGGTGCTTATAAAACTTCTCTTCTGAGCTCTTTGTTTTTTTCTCAGTGAAATAAGAAACAAGATCCTCCTCTCAGCCCCAGGAAGGGAGAGGAGCTGTTGGATGGTGGATGAGAGTAGAAAGTATGAAACAGTAATTTAGGAGAAAGGAGAGTGAACAGAGGACGGAAATGGAATGTGGTGGCCCCCAGCAGTACTAAAGACCACTGGAGGTCTGTGTCATGAATTCAGTGGGACCTGTCAGCACCACTTTGTCATTTTCTCCAGCCACGTTCACCTGCATGGGTGCAGGTTCAAAGCAGACAGTGAACTGTATTTAAACAGAATTGTGTTTTTTCCAGGAGAGGATGATGAACAGCGACATAGGAGTTAAGGGTTAAGGCAATGGTTCATAATTCCTCTAATGCTGGAACCATAGAATTTACACTGGAGAAGAAGGTGATGGAAGGCATGAAGGTGATGAGGAACAGAGAAAGGAGGGAGGCTCTTTTTTGTTCTTGTTGGTTGAAAAATAGTTGGAATAGTGGAAGGAGTTAGGAAAATAGTCGTGACTGGAGAGTGGGATGCTTGAACTTGAGATTATGGAGGGGAAACACTTACTGATATGACAAGGTCTAGCGCGTAATTAGGAGATAACGTCGAGGACAAGATCATTAGATCAGAGAGGAACAAGGAACTGAGAGACCAAGGCATTAGAAGGATCTTCTATGTGGATGCTTACATCACAAAGAAGTGGGACAGAAGCAGCGTTGAAGAAAGTGGCGGAGACCCAGCGGCTGCAAGCTTCAGGGCATGAGGGGGTGCCATCTGGATGTGTAACCTGTGATGTGAGGTTCAAAGTTATTTTCACTTGTTAATTTGTTTTGTTTTGTTTTTAGAAAAGGTTCTGTGAAGAAATAGAAATGCAAATGAGAAGCAAGGAAGACATACATGTCCATTCCCAGTGAGATGAGGGATATGGGGCAAAGGCGCCCTGTGTGTGCGAAGGCGGCCTGGGGAGCACAGGCTCTGGGACAGCAGGGGGAAGGTGGGGTCAGCGTAGCTTCGGAAATCTTTTTTGGAAAGCAATATAGTTCTGGTTTTGTTTTGTTTTACAAGTCAATGATTTTTAGTATATTCACAGAGTTGCGTGACTATCTCCCCAAAAAGAAATCCCATACTCCTTAGTAGTCACTCCCCGCACTAGCCCCCCAGCCTCAGGCAACCATTAATCGACTTTCTATTGCTGTGGATTTGCCTATTCTGGACATCTCATGGGAATGGAATCATACGCTATGTGGTCTTTTGTGACCGGCTTCTTTCTCTTAAGCAATATGTTTTTGAGCACAATTTAAGAACATCTATTAAATTAAAATTTTTTCATACTCTTTAATGCAGCATCTGTGAATTATGGCCTAACTATACAAAGACACCCTTATGCATCCATTAAGGAGAATAAAGGATTAAAATGTGAGTAGACCATGATCAAAATTTCATATAAATTAATAATAATATATATTAGTATATGCATAGAGAAGAAAAAGTAATTTGGAAGACAAGTACAAATTTTTGACAATGATTACTTTTAGAAGCTGACATAATAGGGAATTTTCTTTTCCTCCATTGTGTAGCTTTATGAAGCTTGATATTTGTATAGAGTACATGTAGCTATTTCATAAACAGAAAAAAGTAAAAATAAAATCAACATGGCGATCAAGAATTAGAGGTTGTTAATAAAATTTGATTTTATATCCAGGCAACTTATCCTAAATGAGATAATTCAACAGAAAAAAAAGGGCATATGTGTGAAGATATTTAATGTAGCTTTATCTACGGTGGAGAAAGATCAGAAATAGCCCAGGTAAATGGAATATTATTTATTGTAATACATCAACTCGACGGAATATTTACCAGCTATTAAAATTGTTGGATTTTTTTGAAGACAGTAGAATTATGGGGAACTGCTTGTGAGAGTATAACAGAAAAAATTCAGAGTACAAAATTCCACACACAATCATCACAACCATATGACACATGCATAGATATAGTCAAAGAGTAAAATGGAATATGAAAAAATTAAAAATTTGATTTGATTTAATTTTTTCATAATAAATTTATTTTCTCTCAAAATAAAATGTCTATTATCCTTCTTGCATTCTCATCCCTGATCTAGATGGACTCCAGAACCAGGTTACCAATGGCCTGCTGGGTCTAACTGGACGTCCATGCTCCCGTGCGAGGTTCACTGGGTCTCAAAGCCCAGCCCCCTCGTGCCGTGCTGGCTCCTCCTGGGCTGGACAGAGTTCCTTAGAACCAGAACGAATCAGGTGACTCCTTGCTCCCCACCTTCCGTGTGCCATTGAAAACAATTTAAAATACTAAACCATCGAGTCAGAAAGTCTAAGTTCTAATATTTCCCAATATAGCAATTTGGATGTTTTTTCTAAAACATCAAATTATTTTGTAAAACGTTGGGGCCTTCACTTTGCTGGTACCCTAAGCTCCTGTTCAGGCTGCAAAGGCCTTTACCCAACTTCTTTGCTTAGTTTAGTGAGTCGTAATTGACCCAGGGAACAGACTTGAATATTGCAAGTATTTTCCCTATTATCTTTTTTTTATTTCCTATATCCAAGTAAGTCACTAAATCAGCTCATTCTTCCTTTAACATGTCTCCTGCTGTTATCCTTTATTCTCATTTGCGCCGCCAACGCCATGCTTTCCTCACCTCAGCCTAGGCAGAGAGGGAAGGCTTCTCACTCTCTCTCCTAAGTTCCATTTCTTTTGCCTCCAATGCAATCTACCTTCTCCAAAATGCCACCTTCAGCATCTTGTTCCCTTGTTCAAGAACTCCCAGTAGCTTTCTAATTGCCTACTTCTTAAGTCCAAAGTCCTAGCTTCCCCGTCTAGCTCCCCTTTAAAGAAGAACTTGTTTCTTGGTTCTGGTTCACCTGTCCTGCTCTCTGCCGTAACTTCCTGCTCCAGGAGTCTCCTCGCCCCGGCCTCTGAGCTTTGCTAGACACTGCTTCATTACCCAGCAGGACTTCTTGCCTTTGCAAATCCTGCCCACGCACTTGCCTTCCATTACTCCTTTAGCCTCTATTTCTACCTCTCTTCTGTAATTTATTGATATTGCGTTCATTCTTTTCTTCAACAAATGTTTATAGAGCCTGACTTCTGTAAAAGAAGAAAGATTTTTCTAAGCACTTGGTTAGTTTTATTTTACATCGTTCTCTGATCCTTTAGTACCCACATCTTGCTTCTTCACCTAGTCTATACATTCTTATAATAAGTGTAAATTAAATAGTTAGCTACTTGTTAGATTAAAAGGAGAGAATGAAACCCAAGAGGGAGGAAATTGCACATGAAATATCAAAGAAGAGATACATATCAAAAATATCCTTGGACATGGGACTATGAAACATAAGAAAGCTGTCAGCAAAAATAAATCACTTCCTTTATTGTACTGGCTCAGTTCCTTCTAACGTAGCCTGGCGCCACTGATCATAAAAGTAATCAGATTTTTTTAAGGTGGGGAGGGATAAACTGTACTCAAATCTTAAAATGTTGTATTTCTACAGATCATTCCTTTTATGATATTTAGGCACCGGGATATTCTCAATTGACTTAGCAAATAGCTAATGAGAATTTGCCAATATGTAGTCATATTACAAATATTCACCAGTCTTGCAATCGATGTTGGTTAACAGCCATGAGAAGATGTCAGATTTAGCCAGGAATCTGAGGGCGGAGGTATTAATTGTTTTGCTTTATCCCCTCGCCCTCTCACCGTTTTTTTATTCCAAAGTGGCAACTTGTAATTTCATAATGAAAAATAACTCTCTCAGACATATAGATAGGGTCAACATAGTCTCTTCCCACGTCAAGGTGCACCGGAATGGGTGTCTTTCTTCTACAACAAAGTGTGCATTTTTTTAAGTTTGAGAAACATTAGGGGAGAAATTCAACCCCTGCCTGGCTGCCGACCCAATTTCATTCTGTTGCCTCTTTGCCTAAGTTTGCTGTGCTGTCCTTCAGAGTCTTTATGTTTCTTCAAAGTGCATTTATTTCATTTTTCCTCCTCCTCTTGTATAACTGCATATATACTTATATCTCTTCCTATTTATTTAAAAATTATTTATGTGCTCACGAGAGTAATTATTTTTAGTGGAAGATGTAGACAATATGTAAACTATAAAGAAGGAAATGAAAATTACCCATAACTCCATTACCTTCTAACAATTTTTCTAGACTTGAATAATATTACATAATAGGTCAGTTGTATCATGGCACACATTTATTATCCTGCGGATTTTTCCATGGTATTAAATATTCCTTTAAAAACACGATTTTCAGCTATGGGATCATGTTTTACAATTTATACATTGTATAATAGTATATGATGTATGTATCGTTTAACAATTCCTTTTGTTGACCATCTACGTCATTTCTGATATTTAGCTATTGAAATGTTTGTAATGGCCTTTTTTGAAAGTAAAATCCTGATCATATTTTTGGTTCTTCTTTAGGATAAATTCTTAGAAGTGAAATTCCTAGAAGAGTCTTCATACATCTTGAAAATCTGCTTTCCAGAAACATGGATTGAAGTATTCCCTGTGGACATTTCCCAGATGATGTATTTTCACTGCACTATGTTCCTTCCTAGTATTAGGCAAATAAATATGAAATCCAACAGAGTTATTTCTCTAACATGTTTTCATCTCTTCCCGTGTCTATGGCAGCTTCTTCTAGATAATACGTCCAGGTCCACACCTCCTGCTACCAGCTAAACCTCTTCTCCAGACGCCCTCATATACCATAGCTGCAATTTGCTCCCAAGCGAATCATCTTTTCCCTGTGACTTGTAGCCTTCTCTTCTCTGGCCACTGGGGCTTCCATCCGTCTCGTTTTCCTAACTAGGAATTTGGGCATCCTCCCTCACAGCTACCCCTCTCTCATCCACCTTCAGTTACTCCACCACCAAAGTGTCTTTCGTATCTGGCTCTTCCCGCTGCTGTTCCCACAGGATAGCTTGTCTGAACCCCTGCATTCCTAACTTGTTTTTCCATTACCAATCTTTCCACTTTCTAACTTTGCCTTCTTAGAATCCCTCAAATATCTGTGAAAAATAGATACGATTATGAAATTCTCCTGCTTTATATTCATTGCCTGGAGAATTGTGAGCAGGTTCTTCAACATGGCACAGAAGTCTCGCCACACTTACCGTGAAGTCATGCCCTAGCTTACCATCGCGCAGTTATCTCCAGCCATCCCCTCAGGTCTATTCTGGCCCAAAGCCACACAAACTGCAGACTGTGTCCTGTCCTCACCCTCTCACTTTGTTTGTTGTTTTTTCCTTCGTGGGATTCCCTGTCCCTTCACTCATTGGGGAGCTCATCTTTCAATACTCAGTCCGAATGTCTCTTCTTTCCGCAGCTGACCTGAACTCCTTAGACCACCAGAGTTCTTAACTAAATTTCCTTTTTGTTGTAGTAGCTACCATGTTGTATTGTATCCATTTGTTGATGTGGTCATCTTCTCCTCTGAGCTCTTTTGAGTCCGCAGTTGTGAATAGATCATCTTTGTGTCCCCTGTACCGACCAAGAGACAGTGGCACCCAATCCTGCAGCGTGCAATGTGTGCTTCGACCAGTTTTGCTGTGTCACTCTACATACTCTGGTGTTGCCTTCTGTCTGTGCAGTGTTTTCTTTGCCCGGCCCGGTGTGTGGTAGAATGTGTTGGGCATTGTGTGCATTTATTTGCCATATCTTTAAACTATCCGTAAGATGTAACTTTATCTGTAGCAGATTATTTAGATTGTCTTAAGAATCATATCAACGCCATTTCTGATCCACTGCTTAGAAGTAAAGCATTTTAACAATCAGAAAAATCGGAAGCTTGAAAACGTTCTGTCCAGAGGATCCCAGAATAGGCATAACAGCTAAGCTTGCTTATTATTCACGGTCAGTTGATTGGCTATTTTGCCTCATCCTTAGATATGTTCAACAGTTAAAAACAAGCAATTAAATCACGAGTGCTTTGGAGAAACTAGGGAGTTCTAGAGGTAGCAAAAGACAGTGCCTTCTGAGGTAATACTGAAGACTCCAAACTGATACATTGAATAGCCCCCATTGTATTGGGCGGCCATCAGTGGTTTTTGGCGAAGGATCATTCCATGGTAACTTTCACACTGTTACCCACATGTTGGTTCGTCGTGGTTTTGCTGTTAGACCTGAACTTGTTTTGCGGGTGCGGGCTACAAGTGTTCTAGGATGGCTATGATAATATGAAAGGTTTAATGTTTCTACAACAGGAAAACCAATTTAAAATATTTCCCTTTAGCTAGAATTTCTTTTTTTCTTATCACTAGTTGCAGCGAAGTTTCGGATTTCAGCGTCTGGTTTAGTGCACAGAACAGGAAAGAGCTTCATCGGCTTTAATTCTGGTGAACAAATCAATGACCTCCTGGCTGCTAATATCCTATTTTAGATTAATACTCTAAATGAACGAAGCTGTCTTATCAGATAAGTTAAACAAGCAGTCTCTCTGTGCACTAATTGCTATTGAGAGTTAATGTTATTTATACAACGAAATCAATATCAACTCTATTGCTCATTAACTCAGATGTTCTGGGCTCAATTCTGTTTTATTTTCCAATTAAGTTCTATTTCTTTTCCTTATTGGCCCTTGAAAAATAGCTCTGGAAACAAACTTAATGGTTCTGAAAATGTCAGAGTCAACAAAATGCCCTAATGAAAAATCCTATGTGTTTGAATATAAAAAGCAATACAGCATTCACTCACTGGAAATTACAAGATAGTTTATTATTAGATATCTATCCTTTATTCTACGTTCTTTTTCGAAGTGAGTGACTTAGAATCTATGGGTCAGATCGAGGCTTTCTCTCAGCTGATCATTTCATCTTCTGAATAAAAGCAAAAGCCTCGTGGTGCTTTTGCTATTGCTGGTGATTGTGGGACCCACGGAAAGACACGCCCTCCCAGGTGGGGAAGGCACACCCCAGGAAGGACCCCACTATCAGCAGGTGGCTGTCCAGAGGGTCTGCTCTAGGTCCAGCTGGGCCCTCTCCTTCAGGTTTTGTGGTTGGCTGAGCAATGGTACCCAACCACATCCACATCCCAGTCCCTAGACCCTGTGACTTGGCACTTTACCTGGCGAATCACCTTACATCACAGGCAGATGCGATTAGGTTGAGGATTTTGAGACGGGAGATCATCCTGGATTATCTGGGTGGGCTCTCAACATAATCATAAAGGTCCTTTAAGGGGGGAGGAGGAGGGTCGGAGAGAGAAAGAGATGTTCGGTATCTTGTTGAGATGTTCTGTTGTCAACAGAAACAGACCGAAGCAGAGGTCAGAGTGTCCAGGGAATGTGGGCGGTTTCCAGAAACTGGAAAAGGGAAGGAAATGGCTTCTCCCCTGGAGCCTGCAGAAGGAGCCAGCCCTGCCACACCTTGATTTTAACCCAGGGAACCCCATTTTGCATTTTTGACCTCCAGAAATGTTAGAAAATAAATGTGAGTTGTTTTAAGCCACAGACTTGTGGAAATTTCTTACAGTAGCAACAGGAAACTAATACAGGCCAAAGGATGCCGGAGGTGGCGTGATTCTGAACTGATCACCAGAGCTGGCCAAGAAAGAAACTTCTTCTGGGCCTCGAGGTGCTGCCCATTCAGTGCCTTGGAAGAGAGAATTTACCTGAGAAGGGTGAACAGTTCACTCCTAAGGGAACTTTTAATAACCCAACTCACAGCTTCTGAAACACACAGTTGAAAGCGCTGTTCCGGGTGTGCACCAGCTGAATGTTCTAGAACTTGCCTTTTCTTAGGATCCTCCTCAAAAGCTGTCCGCTAATAAGAGGCAAGCATGATGAAGTTTTATCATTAGGTTCACCTGGTCTCCAGCTAGGTTTGCTTGGTCTCTCAGGAAACTGCTTTGGCCTGTAGGAGGACTTTAGGTAAGTGGAAATGATGAGGTGTGACTTTCTGGTGATTTTTCTATTCATCATTTTAATTTTTCTTAGGCTAATAAGTTTTCTCTTGTCTACAAACTAAGAAAATTTGCCCTTTTGAAGGGAAGGAACACCTATTACCCCGTATAGCAATCACAGTGTGAAGGAGAAAAAGGATAGTGTCTATATTTATACATGAAAGCTTCTTGACCAGAGTCCTCAGGGAGAGAACTTTCTGGATCATGTTATCAAAATGATGATCAAAATAAAGCAAGATTCAGCCATCACAACCTGGATAAAGTGGCAGCTGAGGTCAGTTTTCAGCTCCTGTCCGTCTGAGCCACATCTTTTGGTCTCTTAGCAGAAAGATCAATGTCATAAAGAGGGACTGGACCAAAAATAAGTAGGTTGTGATGTCAACCTCCACCTCAGCTGGACGGTCTACTTGCAACACTGCCGTGGGCCGCGCCTGGTTTCCTCAGCCACCAGGAGATGATACTCTTGTCAGTGGTCTTGTCAACATACTAAATAGACGTAAAGTGCTCGCTGCCTGAGTTCCAGCCTTGGCTGTGCTGTGAACCAGGCGTGTGACTTTGGACTAGTTGCCGGACCTTTCTAAGGAACTCCAAAATGGCAGGTGTTATTATTACTTTGGTAAGCTATAGATTCATCCAGAGATTTAGAAAGACATTTGTAAGTTGAATTCTTCAATCACCAGAAAATAGCTCACAGAAAATGCTTGTTTGCTGTACGTCAGGCATTGTGATAAACCTTTTCTAATTTCCCACAGCAACGATAGTTTGGTTCTTTTATTATGCCCATTTTATGGCTCTAAGAACTGAGGCTCAGGAAGGTAGGTGATTTGTCTGAAGTTGCACACCAGTTGGTGGCACAGCCAAGACTCGCGCGTGGCAGCGAGACTCCTGCAGGCCAGCTCTTCCACCTCCCTCTGGCGCCGGGAGCAGGGGCTGCTGCTGGTTTGACGATATGGAACGAGCTGGCCCGAGCAGAGCCTGCTGCACCACAACCTCCTCTCTAGCCAGGCCCTCCCTGAGCGCAGGTCCACCCCTTCCTCTGAGGGCACACACGCTCACGGTGCTGATGAATGGCACACTTCTCCTAACACAAATCCCTGGCTGTTGTTTTTCAAGTCAACCTAAGAAAGAAAATGGAAGGAGGAGGTGCCACGGCTGTTCAGCTGCTGCTGCATTTGACCTCCCCCCAGTAGCCCAAAACACCTTTTTCTTTTTTGAGGAAGATTGGCCCTGAGCTAACATCTGTGCTTGTCTTCCTCTATTTTACATGTGGGACACCTGCCACAGCATGGCTTGATGAGCGGTGCTAGGTCCGCACCTGGGTCCCCACTAGCAAACCCCGGGCTGCCAAAGCGGAATGTGCAAACTTAACCACCACACCACTGGGCCAGCCCCCACAACACCTTTTTTATAAAACAAGACCACCTGATGACTTTTGCTTCTGTGTTTGTTTGGAGTGGAGGAGTTGTACAAGGGGTGTGCGGTGCTGGAAAGGGCGAGGCCACGGTAAGGAAATCTCTTCTCGTGCCACCTTGTATCTGAACGTGCAGGGTTAGTGGAATGGAAATCTGATGCCCTTTGTGCATCTGTCCTCAGTAGACGTCAGCTTGCTTTTCATGTAACAGCCCCTGGAAACCAGCACCTGTTTTCCAAATAGCTAATGTGTCAGGAGACAGCCACATACATCCTCCCAGGCATTTACATTATGTGATCTGCAATTCGCACAGGCCCAATGGTGGCATGGCATCACGCTGCACAGAAGGTGGGTACTTGTAAACTTGGGAACGCTAAGAATAAATTGAGTATAGGCACTGACAAAACCGGCTGTTCCGACTGGCTTTTTCAGGTTAGTTTGATTTTGCCTTTTGGTATATAGTCTTACTGTGTACTTTTTCTTTAGTGTGAAAATGACGATGGCTTTTTAAAGCTCATTGGGTTAATTAATTATTAATAGTTACTGCCATTTATTGGTTGCTTATGTGCCAAGTGGTATATGGGGTGCTTTACATACGTCATCTCATTTAATCCTACTAATGATTTCATGATATAAATGCTGTTTCTGTTTTAAGGCTTGGAAAACCGAGGGTCAGGTCACACTGAAGCTGAAAGTTACTCAATTAGAGGTAGGATTTGAAACTGAGTCTGTCTGAATTATAAAGCTTTACTAGCCCCACTTTTACAGTACCTCCTATAAACGAGACTTTTTGTTCTTTGAAATCCTGAGGGTTGGGGTTTGTGTAGCCCAAAGCAACAATTTTCTTTGCTTCCTTGCTCTTTGGAATATCAATGTGGTTACATAATTGATTGGATTTTTTCTTTTAGATCCAGTGATCTCCAGAAACCTAGGAACATGAATTGTACTCAGGTGTCCAGAGAGACGCGCGTGGGCTTCGCTCACTCTACAGGCAGCGCGAGACCTTTAACCACACGTGCAGCCGGCTCAGGACCGGTCGTCAGAGTTTCCTCTGAAAGACTTTCCATAGGAAACAGATGAGAGGGATGAGTAAGAACTGCATCAACCTCATAAGGGCTGAATCTTTCGTTCTAAACAGTCTGTAACCCACGGAGCCAACCCCTCAAGTGAAGAGATCATAAACCAGATGGAGTAAAACTTGCCCTTCTCTGATCTGATGGCCAAGTGTCCTCCGCTGGACAACTGCTCTACTTAGTAGAAAGCTGGGAAGGGAAGTCCTCCAGTTTACCATTTAATATGGGATACAAATGAGGACTGTCTTGCACAGACACTATTCCTAAGATTACGTTTTATTCATGTATTCTGTATTTTTTATGGTAGACTTTAATTTTTTCCATGTAGATATCATAGTGTCTAGCATTTCTTAAGGCTGTGTCTTAAGGCATGTATCAGAAGCATCTTGCTATTCACAGTTTTAGAAATTATTTCCCACTAAATTCTAGCTGTCTTAAAAATGAATCAAATTGAAGCCTTGAAAGAAGATTGCATACAAATCATTCTAATCAGATGCTTCCCTGTATAGTTCACCTATTTTTGTATGAAAGGAAAGTGATAACAAATGTTATCTCCAGTGAATTATTTCTATTATTAGAACTTGTATTTACAAATATGGTCATATTCTAAAGTAGTAATTAAATAACAGATTTAAACTACATTTAATTACATTAATCTCCCTCAATCTGCTCCTTTTGTTTTCCCACAATAAATTTTTAAAAAATGAATCAATGTTACTGAACACAAACACAGGCTCTTTTACCCATTGCACAGTAGGGCCAATGAGGAAAAACAATGAAACACCAGCTTAGGGCAAAGAAAGAGGTTTACTATCAAAAGGCAGCCAGAGATGGGAGTTAGCACTCAGATCCACCTCCTGAAAGGGAAAAAGGGAGGGGTTCTTATCTGGGGTTTTAGGTGGGGAGGGGAGCATGTGGTCTTGCTCTTGGCTCCTTCCCACCGGCCTGCGTTTGGCCTTGAAGACTGAATTTCTTTTCTGTATACTGTCTGGACTTTCCTGGTTGGTTTTCATCTTCAGCCCGCATTTGGCCTTGTGAGGCTGAATCTTGCTGTCTGGACCTTGGCTTCCTGGGAAAGACAGCTCACGAAGGGACAGAAAGACCTGGTTAGTGTTCAATAGCAGCTGATTATGCTGAGCATGCGCAGCGGCAGGTAGCAAAGCTTGACTCAGGGTTTTGCTCCAGGGGAGATTTTTTAACCTCATGCTCGGTTTCATCAATAGTCGTAACAGCTGATGTGATTTGTATCTTGTGTCTGTCTTCAATAGCACATGGTTGATCTAGAGCTAATCTGTCCAATATGGCAGCCAGTTAGCTACATGTGGTTTCTGAGCACCTTAAATGTGGCTAGTCCAAATTGAGATGCGCTTATAAGTGCAAAATACATACTAGATTTTAAATGCAAAACATATCAATAATTTTTAAATTGGTTGTATGCTGAAATGATAGTAATTTAGATATACTGAGTCACATAAATGTTTTATTAAAGTTAATTTTACTTTTTCCCTTTACTTTTTAAAAATGTGGCAACTAGAAAATTTAAAATTACACATTTTTGCTCTTGTTCTATTTCTATTAAACAGCAGTCATCGAGAGTCTCCTAATAAATGGAAAGCCCCTTTCTGGTTTTCAGCCACCTGAAAAAAGCGATTCTTTTCACCGAGTCCGACTCTCAAGAATTCAGTGTAACCATCACTTACTAAATTGTACAACTTACTTGTAAATTGTACCCTAGTGGCAAAACCCACTTAATTCACCTTCCAAATGGGCTCCCTTTACAAGCAGGGAGTGACTTTCTTTGGAAAAGTTTGGCTTAATAAATTTTAATAGATAGTAATACTAATAAATTAAGGGGAGAATTAATTTATAATTATAGTTTATAAGGAACAAGTGGTAGAAAACTCTGAGAATGTACCATAATATATACTGCATAGAGCTTAATACTATACTATTATAATATAAAACTACATGATTATATATCTGTCTTCATGCTTGTCTTCTTAGCTACTGGTAAATCGGCAGAGCTTTAAGATATAAAATTAGCTTCTTAACAACTAGGCATAATTAGTTGTAAAATTCTTCTTCTATCAAATCGTTAAAACGTGGACACACGCAATGACTTGTAAAAATAATTTACTCTTGTTTGTGTGTATGCTGGCAGGTGTCTCTTTTTTTCATCAGTTTCCCAGTTTAGCCCAGAACAGCAAGTGTTCTCTGAACTGAAGTGAGGCCAGGCCTTTCATTCCCATGACTACTCGTGATAGAACGATATAAGTGCTTGAAGACAGTGTTCCTGTGCCCATCAAGATGCCTGGAGGGCCAAGTGTGTGTGTGTTTGTGATGTCATCGTGTACATACCATGCTATCTTTGTTCTAACGCTGATGGTTTGTTTTCATGCTTGCACAGTCCAACACGTCATCTTGCCAGTGAGTTTCTTTCCGTTCCTTGTAAGTTTCGTTACCATCACTCACCTTTGCCCTCTGTGGAAAGCTCCTCGTTAACTTCTTTTCCTCCACTGAAGACAGACTTTCAAGGATGCTCTGTTTTCCCAAGAACATTAAGTTGAAACAGAAGAGGACGGAAAAGCAGATCAGTTTAGTAAACATGATTAGTTAACAAAATGAGTATCAAGTGTAAAATATCCAGTGGTGGTTTGTTAAAGACCAGTTTCACGAAATGGCATGCTCTAATGATTTAAACAACCATAAACGCTCCATTAAACAGTAGCGATTCTCATTATAGACCAGAAAGATTATGGCAATAGATTAGGTTTATTTACAAACTTAGATTGTTTTTTGGTTCATTAAAAAATTAGTGTTTGAAGTAGCTGGAATACTGGCCATGTGGTTTACATGCCAGGAAGCCATTGCAAGAGAGGACGTGTGGTTAGGGCAGCATGATTTAGCTGACCAAGTGACATTTCCCTCTGTTTCCACTGGAAAGAGACAGACCCTGTCACATGACTTTTCCAGATATGGAACCAAAATGACAGCATTCTAAGAAGCGCACGGTTGGGTTCAGCACCTTTGAAGTATTCCACAGGACTGCAGCTTCATGGAAACACCACAGCCCGAGGAGAGCATCTGGACTCATTCAGGGAGGAAAAAGCAGCCACTTTGAAGATGTGTGATCTTGGCAGAGGTTTGTCCCCCTGCCTCCCATCAGGTGTGAGGTAAAAGGCTTGGAGCTCTGGGCTTCAACACTTTAACCTGCCAGGTGAGCTCCCCTTTCTCTCCCTGCACTTTTACTCCACTTGCGTGCCCTCGGCAGGCTGGTGGGGAGAAACGTCCCAAGAGCTGGAATGGGAATTGCAGGCACCTGGACCTCGGCAGGTCCCACAGGATGCCTGATAGGACCACAGCACAGCCTCTACCACACTCAGACCTAGAAGGAGAGCCCCCAGCCATGGGCCGCCTGGGCTTTGCCCACACCCAATTGGACTTACCAAGAAGCCTCTTTCTCAGGCTGGTTGGGTACTCCAGCCACAAACGGACCATCTAGTGGGAAATCTCCGGAAGGTTCTTTTGGGAAGGGAGAAGCTGGGAAGACATGCTTTGATCTTTGGCTCTGATGTATTTCCTGATTTTCTTCTGATGTTTCTTTCCCACTTTTCAAACTCTTTGCTGTACATGTTTGGTATACAAGCCAACGCCTCATTCATCAACCTTCTTCACAGACTCAAGCCCTCCTCTAGGCGTCCATTTCTAATCAGGATACTGTTACTTTTCATTTTCACCCCAGATGATCTTTGACACATTCCTTACTTTTTACTTCCTCAACTTCACATCTAATCAATTGTCAAATCTTACAGATTTTCCCTTTACTTTTTTCTGTTTCCTCTGCCATCACTCAGGGGGACCCAAGCTCTCATCTCGTGCTTGGAGCATTACAATTGCCTCCTGTCTCACCTCCCTGCCTTCTGAGAGGTCCCTGATCGAATCCCTTCCTTTCCCCTCCGACAGACTAAGCTTCCTAAGGCTGTAGGGTCATTCTGACATTCCGCTGCGCCCGGACCTTGAGCCTCCTCGGGATAAGCCCCAGCCTGCCATCAGGACTCTCTAATGCAGTCTTGAGTCCTGGCCCTCATGTCTCCGCCGGTGAAGGCTGCGCCTAAATTGCTCTCCTCATGTTCTCCTGGCCCCTGGCTTTCCTTGTGTCTGTGACTTCTTTCACATCGCGCATCCTGACAGAAATGCCTTCTCCCTGAATGTCGCCCACTGCTCACTCATGAACTATGGGCCTGCCTCTTCCCGAAGCTTCCCAGAGGATCCCAGGCTGGAGTGATCTCTTCTTACTCCTGACTCGTGCCTGTTAGTGATCAAACCCTCCTTGGCAAGTGATTGGGTACTGCTTGGTGATGCCTCTTCCATTTCGGTCTGGAGAAATCTCATCATTTCACTCAGGTACTGTTCATTTACTTTTATGTACATCCTTTTTCCCCATAAAAATACACATTCAGAGAAGAAATTCTTTGAGATTCTTAGAGTCAGGGGTCTTTGTTTCAAAAAGTCAAGGCTCACCCTGTGAGTGTCTACTGGGTCTTTCTTCCAATGTTCTTGTTTGTGTTGTTTGTTTCATTTTATTCCTCCTTTAGACATCAATAATAGTTTAATAAACAGATTATTTGCATAATGTTCCAGTAAAGTAGTAAAATTTCTTCTAGTGTTTTGTTTTCTGTGTTAAAGGTGTTTTCTTTTTTAATTTAGTTTTTACTGGCTTGTAGTTTTTGCTCCATTATCCCAATTGCTTTCTAAAGAGAGTGCATTTCATTAATGGGAAGGGTGTGGTCCTCCAGGGCATCTTGAAAGGATTCAGTTTATAATCCTGGGGACAGGAAGTGAAAAAGCTGAATTGGTTTACATAACCAGGAGAGGAGGAGGGGAGAGCCAGTGAGGATGATAATGAGGGAAGAAGAGAGAAAGGACCAGCTGTGAGCAGTGAGACCGAAATGCTGCTTGGGGATTTGTTGGTGGCTGTGATGTGGTGGGGGGGGGGGGGGGGCGCTCAACTCCATCTTTACCTCAAGGACCTTCAATAAAGCTGACATAGTTTACTGACACTCTTGTAAGAATGGGCTATTTTGGGTGAATTTGAAGGGATGTTGAGTTTCACGTCTGGGTCAACAAAGTGCACAGGCTGAGAAGGCTAATTCTCTCCTCTGGATCACATCGCAAGTCTCCTAAAGTTGATAACTCCCAAAGATCCCCTGGTCTTCAAATGGGGACACAAAAACAACTTACATTGTGACAAATAAAAATGGCAAGCAATAGGATATATTGGAGAATATGAGGAAGCCATTTGGTGTAAACCTAATTCGGCCTGACCTTGTCTTTCGAAAAGGGCCTCATCGTGGCCCTTGAGCATGCATTGTATATCTGCTTTAGATATTCCCTATGGCAAGAGCAAAGGCCCTTGAGATAAAGGTTCAACTTCCCTCCCCCTCCCAACGTTGGCATCTCCTTAAGGATTAAGCATCTTTCCTTAGTCTAGAAACTGGTTGCTGCGCTCACCTGTGATCGCCCAGCTCGAGACAATAGACTTGCCTCCTGCTACGCCCTCCAAGATCGCAGACCCACTGCCTGCTGTGTCCATCAAGCACTGTGCCGACAAGGCAATCTTGTGACTATTGTGGGAGGGACATTTCAATCATATGTGGAACAGCCTGCTTGGGGGCATATAACCACTCTGTATACCTCACTTCCCTGGTGCCCTTTCTTCCTTCGGGAATAAAGGCCCCGGGCCATGGTCCTCAGATTTCAGCTCAGAATAAACTCACCCAGATTTTCGTTTATAGATTGGTTATGGATTATTTTCGTCGACAATTGATTTGGCACTTCACAGTTTACAAAATCATTTCATCCGAACAGAAACCCTGCGTGGCAAGTGGGGCAGATTTTATCAATTCTACATTATGCACTTAAAATGGAGATTCAGAAAAACTAAGTTATAGGCTAAAAAGCAAAGTATTCAAGATGACGATCTTTTTTTCTGTAAAGCCCAGCGCTCTCCGCAGGTGCGCCCTCGCCCCACCCTCTCCCTTCGCTATCATGCAGCGGGCTGTGGGGCGGACTTGCTCTTCTGTGATTCTCAGCATCACGCTGTGTTGGCCAGTTGGCTCTCAGAAGAACAGCTGTCATGCTTTTTTCTTGTATATGAGATTTTGTCCTTATTTTTCAGTCATTAAAATGTTTGGCTATCTGGTCACCCTCTAGGTTTCAGAATATATGTCATCAAAATCTGAAATGTACACCCCAAATTACCCACCCGTGGTAGTTTACATCCTGCCTTTGTCAAGGCCCATTCTACGGTCTCTCATAACTTTGTCACTTTCCATCATTAATTTTCTTTATCTTTTTAGTCAAATATACATTTTATAAACTGTTATGACATCATTATTTTTATTCTTGCTGTTATTAGTACTATTTGCTTTTTAAATTCTATTCTACTACGTTGATTTATGGATTGTTTCTTTTCTTCTGTGTCATTTGCCTGTATGTGCTTCTAAAATTTCCTCACTTGCACAAGCTCTTCTTAATTGTACACCTGTGATTCCTAGCACCCTGTTTCCAGCCCTATCTTGTAATAGGGCTTGAAATACATTATTGAAATACATTACTAGATGAAGACATTTAAAAAATTTTTTCTTCACACGATTTAACTCTTTTGGCTTAATCACTGGGTTAATTTCCTCACTGGGGATTGCCAGTTATCTTTTTAAATGCAAATTATTATTTCCCTTTTATTTTTTCCTTAAATATGCTAGAAAGAATCAGAAAACAGACATTATTTTATGCTCTATCACTCATTAAAATAAATGTGCTTTAAAATTAATACTTCTTGGTCATAATAGGAAAATTTCATAAGAACTTAAATGTCCAACTTTGACAGAAATTGTTAAATAAATTATTAAGCTTCATATTGTAAAAGTTTTAAAAAGATAATGAGCCTTATGAAGAGCAGTTTGGCAATGTTTATACTCTTTATTCCAGCTATCACAGTTCTAAAAATCTATTCTATAGAAATTGCCAGAAAGATGGTTAAGGACTTATACACAAGGGTGCTTCCTGAGCGTGATTTATGAAGATAGAAAATTGGAAACAGTTTAAAGAGTAATCATGTAATTAAATCCTGTAGAGCCGTAGAATTGTGTTTTGAAGATTAGATTTAACAAAAGTGCTTGTGATACACATTGAATGAAGAATATCCAGGATATAAAAAATACATTTTTGATATACAGTTTGATCACAAGTTCCTTCTATACTCAATGAATAATATTAACTTAGTATGTAACAAAACTACTTCTCATTATATATATGTGCTTATTTTGCATAAAATGAGAATTGCATTATCATTATATTATTCTGGTTTTCATTTTTGATATAATAATATAAATGTCATCCATTTTATAGTACTTATTCAAATACAGAAAAATATATAGAAAAGAAATGCTGTCTGTGCAACCCTGAAGTGAATGCCCTGAGCACACAGAGAGCAGGTGAAGCAGGGCAAGAGAAGTGGGGGATCTGGGCCAGTGACTCATTCGTTGCAGAAGGGCCCGGGCCCTCCTGGACTCATCTGCCAATTGACATTTCGCTGCTGGGCAGGTGTGTGGTGTGAGTAGAAATGAGGAAGGCATTTAGTCAAAATGTGGTGTTCAAAAAAGAACTGGATTCTGCAGCCCCTTTTGTTAGGAAATGCTTCAGAGAAGGGCGTGGAAGGCTTAAGCAGAGATTTAAAAGACTTCTTGCACTTAACTTCTACCAAAGAGAATTTTGAATAGCAAAGCCAATGAAACAGAAACAGATGGCTCAAATTTTCTTTGAGATGCAGACAGATTGAAGAGGAAGAAGATTGGCAAAAATACATTGAGGGTTTGGCCAAAGTGAGAGCATTTGAGAAATGATATGAAACACTGGAAAAACATTAAAGCGGTTGAACACTCACACTAAGGGCGGCGTGCTGGACACACAGCGAGAAACGGAGCTGGTAAAGGCAGGCCCGCGGCTACGCTCAGCCCTCTCAGCAGCCGTTTCATTCTGGGGCAGGTAGACACTGATGGCTGGTAATTCCACCTGTGAAACTGAAATTACCCACAACATTGACATAACTCGTGCAGCAGAGAGACCTGTGTCACTGAACGCCCCGTGCGACTAAAACAGCGTGTGTGACTGAACTTGCTGAGCCCTATTTTCCTTGTCTCTGAAACAAAGGCATTTTGGAGTAGATGATGTGACATTCTTTAGCAGAACAAGCTTCCCCAGTACCATGTCTCTTCCCCTCTCTCCGGGAGTGGGACACATTTAAGCTGCCTTTTATGGAAAGCAAGAAACAAAAAAGAAATTTCTTTAATATCCTGCTCTCAATAATGGGTAGAACAACTAGTCAGAAGATAAGTAAGGAAACGGAGGACTTCAACGTCACAGTAAACCAACTAGATCTAACAGAGATAGAGACCGTCTACCCAGCAACAGAATACATATGCTCCAGTGCACACAGGATGTTCTGCAGGATAGACCATAAGTTAGGCCACAAATTAAGTCTCAACAGATTCAAAAAAAAGATAGACATCATACAAACCATCCTCTTTTTTCATAAGGATGAAGTTAGAAATTACTAATAGAAGGAAAACTGGAGAAATCACAGACTTGTGGAAATTAAATAGTACACTCGATCAATGGATCAAAGAAAAAAACCAAGGGAAATTACAAAATACTTACAGATGAATGAAAATGAAAACACAATGTATCAAAACTTAAAGGAAGCAGTTAAAGTAGTGCTAAGGGGGAAATTTATAGCTACAAATGCTTACATTAAAAAAAGAAGAAAGCAAGCCAGCCCGCTGGCCTAGCAGTTAAAGTTTGGCTTGTTCCGCTTTGGCAGCCTGGGTTCAGTTCCCGGGTGTAAAACTACACTTGTCTGTCGGTAGCCATGCTGTGGCAACAGTTCACATAGCAGAACTAGAAGGACCCACAACTAGAATATACAACTATATACGAGGCTTGGGGGAGGCAAAAAAAAAAGAGAGGGAGATTGGCAACAGATGTTAGCTCTGGACAAATCTTTCCCAGCAAAAGAATTAAAAAAAAGAGAAGGATCTCCAATCAATAAACTAACTTTACAATTTAAGGAATTAGAACGGTTACTACCAAAAAATCAGAAAACAAGTGCTGGTGACCATGAAGAGAAATTGGAACTTTTGTGCACTGTTGTGCAAATTGTTCAGCCACTGTGGAAAACAGCGCGGTAGTTCCTCAAAAAATTAAAAATAGAATTATCAGGCTGGCCCCATGGGCAAGTGGTTAAGCTCACGCGATCCACTTCAGCGGCCCAGGGTTTCACCAGTTTGGATCCTGGGCGCGGACATGGACTGCTCATCAGGCCATGCTGAGGCAGCCTCCCACACAGCAGAGCCAGAAAGACCTACAACTAGAATACACAACTACGTACTAGGGGGCTTTGGGGAGAAGAAGAAGAAAAAAAGAAAGGAAGATTGGCAACAGATGTCAGCTCAGGTGCTAATCTTTAAAAAAATAAAAAATCATCATCATATCCAGCAATTCTGCTTCTGGGTATCTATCCCAAAGAACTGAAGGCTGAGTCTTGAAGAAATATTTGTACACCCATGTTCACTGCAGCATTATTCACAACAGCCAAAAGGTGAAAGCAACCCGAGTGTCCATCGACAGATGATGGATAAACAGATGTAGTATATACATACAATGGAGTATTATTCAGCCTAAAAGGGGAAGGAAATTCAGACACTTGCCACAACATAGATGAACTTTGAAAACCTTATGCTCAGTGAAATAAGCCAGTTGCAAAAAGACAAATACTGTATGATTCCACTTATATGAAGTACCCACAGTAGTCAAAGTCATAGAGACAAAAAGGAGAATGGTGGTTGCCAGGGGCTGGGGGGAAGATAAAATGAGGAGTCAGTGTGCAGTGGGGACAGAGTTTCCTCTTGGCAAGATGAAAAGAGTTCTGGAGATGGATGTGGTGATAGTTGCAAAACAATGTGAGTGTATTTAACAGCACTGAATTGTACACTTAAAAATGGTTACAATGGCAAATTTTATGTTATATGTATTTTACCACAATTAACAATTTTTTTAACTAATACTATGAAATTTAGAGAATAGTAGAAAGCTTAAGAAATGAAGTCATATAGAACAAAAAGTATCAAAATTAGAGCAAAATGACCAAGAGATGTAAAACAAGAAACAAAAGTCAAGAAAATTATAGGTCCAACATTCAAATAACAGAATTTCCAAAAAGGGGAGTGAAATAATAGAGGGGAGAAAACACCAATGAAGGAATCTTAAGAATTCTCTAGAACTGAAGTACACTAGTTTCTAGATTGGAGACACTAAACCCCAAACAATTCATGAAAATAGATCCACATCAAGCCAAATCATTCTAAAATTTCAAAGCAACGAGGACAAATATCTTAAAACCTTCCAGAAAGAAAACCAAAACAACAGCAGCAACATCAGCAAGAGGTCACAAGAAAGGGATAGGAATTAGAATTCAGCTTCGTCTTTCTCCCAGTAGCAAAATTGGGTAGTAGATTACAAAGAAACACTGCTTTCAGAATTATAAAGGAAGATTATTGTTAATGTAAAATTCTATTCCCGCCAAACTATCCATTGAGTGGGAGAGTAGAGGAAAGACATCTTCTCAGACCCTTTCTTAAGGTAATGGAGATGCACTGCACCAAATAAGGCCAAGAAGCCAAGAAAAAGAAATACAGGGGACATAGAAAATGAGATCTAATGCTTTAGGTGGTGAAACAAGTCTTGAGAAGAATGGAGAATGGCAATCTAAAAATTATTGCTGTGCACCAGGAACAGAGAGCAAATGATCCAACTCGGGGTAGTTCTAATATTTGTGATGTGGGCTCAGTGAGCAGAGGAGTCAAAAGAAAGATTTCTCGGATTCTCAGGGTCTGGTAGTAGTGCTCCTTTATTCGGAGAATAGCATGGAGTAGCATGGGGACAGGGCCTATGGGCAATGAAGAGCTGCAAACATGGGTTGAGGCTATGGCTAAATTTATAAGGCATAGGTATGTGAGTTATTTCTTTACAAGACAAAGGAAAGATTATGTAAAATTGTTGTTAAAATGGTATCAGTGCAGCTGGGGTCTGGTTATTGGGTGGTCCTATAACTTTGGATAAGAATCAGATCGGATCAGGTCAGGACATCCTATACTTCCGGGAGGATGATATAGATCGGTATGCAGGGCATGATGCCTTGCCCTTCTCTCCTTGGGGCAGCCTTGATCCTCATCATTTGTGACCAAGGAACGTGCAGGGCTCTGTGTCCTTGACCATCCTGCAGACTGACATGGTGAAAGTCAATGCAACCTTCTGTCTTATTGATGAAGTTCAGAAGGCTGATGGTGCACGGCTGAGACCAAGTGGTAAGACAAAAAGTGTGTTGCTAATGTAGGGAAGGGAGACATTTCCTCTCCCCACTCTAGGTCCTTCTGGCAAGGCTACGAATTAAATTGACATGAGACAGAATAACATGAGAAAATCGAACAAAGCTTTATAACATGTATACACCGGAGAGGCTCAGGCAAACTGAGTAACTCACCAAAATGGCAGAAGCCCTCACCTTAAATACTATCTTCAGCTCAAGACAGAGGAGGATGTTGGGGGTGGCAGGAGTCAGTTATGGGAGGTCACCAGTAAAGCACAGTAAACAAGAGTAGGGTTATTGTGCAGATTTAAGTCCTTGTCTTCTGCAGTGATAAGAGTTTCTAGAGATAAGGTCATCCCACCTTCTTCCTGGTACAGGGAGGGAGACACCTCTACAGATGGAGATTTCCTTTACAATGTAAATGTCTCTTGCAAAGGGTAATTTCTACTTTTCAGAGTTTCTCTCCTGTCTGCAGGTTTTAAAAGTAACCAGCCCAAAATAATCGTCATGCCAAAGAGAAACATTTTTGGGTGGCCAATTCTGATCCCCCACACTGATATGAGCAGTCACACTGGCACCTGAGGCCTCATGTTGGCAAGAGCTTTCTGATCCCTGTAGACAGCAATGAAAATGAAAATGAAAACCTATCAGAATAAGGTAAGCTTGTGTACATGTGAATGGAATATCTCCAGATGAAAACACAAGAAGCTGGGTGCCCCTGAGGAGCTGAACAACAGTGTGGTTGGGGAAAGCTTTGTACAGGAGACATATTTTTTACACACTTGTTCCTTTAGAAGTTTGTACTAGGTAATGTATTATAGCACCAAAAAAGGAGTAAGATAAATTTCATCCTCTAAAATAACGAGGACAAGGGATAAGAAAAGAGGGACCTGGAACACCCAGAACAAAAGATGAAGTTAGTCAGAGCCTTTTCTGGAGAGGCTGACTTCTTAGTTCACGCATCCTGCAGAGCAAAGGGGTCCAGAGGCTGGGAGGCTGCGTCTGAGACTCCAGAGTCCCATGGTGGGGTCTGAGGAGAGAAGGCTGAGCTGCAGGGAGAGTTTAATGTTTAAAACTACAACAAGCCAAGAAAGTAACTGGAAACTGTGTGCCTGTTGCTCACCTTAGATAAGTGTAGTTTGTGTTCTAAGGTTCTCTCGTCTTTTATAAACTGTTTACCCTTGATCCAGCTGGGCATATCCTGTAAAACAGTGGAGAGCATTGGGAAAGAAACAGGCAGATGAGAAAGGACAGGTTCCCTTTATGAGAACGAGGAGTAAGCTGAGGTCTTTAAGTGACTTCTTCTTGCTCCTGGTGTGGTGGCGGCAAGCAATCGTCAGAGACGATAATAAACAGGCTGAAGTGGGAACCTGTTTCAGAGCTGTGTTTGGATATGCCCACTTCTTACAGGGACCATTTTGCTCTCAACTCACCCTCCACGGGAGCAACCACAACGACGGAAAGTGAGGTTAGACTAGTGACGACGTATTCCCAGGTCTATTCATTATACTCAGTTCCTGGAAGGGGGAAGAGCTTTCACACTCCGCACAGCAAGGCTGCAGACTTAGTGTTTGTTGAATTAGTGTCTCCTTTCTCCTCAAAAGGCAGAGAGCGAATCTACAGGGGACATAGGGCAAACTGCCACAATGATAAAGAAACGTCAACACAGAAGAGAAAATTCTAACACCTCCTGTGCATCACCGAGTGCAAATGTGTCTGTAAGCATGAAGCTGTCTAAGATCATGTACCCAAGCTGGATGGCTTAATTATAAGAGACAGAATAGTAAAGCCAAGCTGGAAATGGGCCTCTATTTACTTATCTATAGGAAGACCACCTGAGAGCCAAGAGTTTAAAATCAACTGGAACATATTGAATGTCTAATTACTATGGACTATATATACATAGCCAGAAAATATTCTCACATGGCACCACTGCACATGCAGAAATATTTCACATTTCAAAGTTAAAAAAAAAAGATACACTTCCACTGTGGATTATTTTAAAATATAGAGGTATACAATAAATTCAAAAATCTTCTGAAGATACTTGTTTTAGCATATTCATGTTTTATCAGTTTGGATATTTTTATTGAATAACAGATCTATTTCTGTTATAATAACAAAAAGTCGACTCAGAGTACCTTAATCAATAGCTAAAGTTATTTTGAAAAATTAAGAGATAGTTCTTCAGGTAAGATTTGGTCTAGCAGTGCAAATGACACGACCAGAAATCAGGACCCAATTTCTCTCTATTTGTCCAGGCAACTATGCTGCCCCTCATGGTCACAAGATGGCTGCAGAAGCTTCCTGGGCTCCATACTTTCAGGCTCAAATCCAACAGAAAATCCAAAGTCTTATCCCCAGAAAACTAAGACAAAAAGGCCTGGGTCATGTCCTCATTCCAGAACTGTGGTCAGGAGAGTGAGGAACACTGATTGGTTCAAAACAATGAGGGACCCACCATAAAGTTGCAGGTGGGAGCTTCCGCCCAATGCGACCTGGGAAAGCAGGGCAGTAGTCAACATTCTGAAGAGGTGATGAGTGTGGGCAAAAGCACCCAATAAAATTCCACAAGTGCATATCCCTTTGGGCTGTTTCTACATAGAGTACATATTTTTTCCAAAATAGGGATATAATAAATATTCTTTCTGGGGGGATCCTCTTTCTTAGTTTAAGATTATATGAAAAATTAAATGGGAAATATTTTCAACCTTTTAGTAAGAAGATGTGATTTTCATTAGGAAATCTGCATTGCATTCCAGTGTAAACATTCAGAATAATACCATACAGTGAAAACTCCTACAGGTGACTTAAGGCTTTTTTTCCAGTTAGAAGCCATGCGGACAGAACGAGACAGATAAACCATAATTAAGTGAATGACATATAGAAAATAACTGGTAAACAATCACAGTGTTCAAGGGGTAAATATGGCCCAAACTATGTACTGAACAGTTAACAGGCATATCATACACAGTCATACACAGAAAGCTTATATTTTCATTTCTAATTGATATGAGATGGAAATAAAGAATCCTAAAATTGAAAACCCAATAATAGATATGGTACAGGCTCTGGAAAAGAAAAAGAAAAAGGAAATACTTGACTTCCATTTAGGAAAGCATGTTCCAGAAATCATGTCTTCCAGAGTAGTAAGAAATTATGTGCTCATGAGTGCCAATTGTGGTATTTCAGTAGGTGCTAGGCAAATGTTTGTTTAAAGAAAATTTCTTTAAAGAACTGTGTACTAGTCTGGTAGGGCTATTCTAACAAGTACCACCGACTGGGTGTCATAAACAACAGAAATTTAATTTCTCAAAGTTCTGGAGGCTGGAAATCCAAGATCAGTGCTGATTTCTTCTGAGGTCTCGCTCCCTGGCTTGTAGATGGCCATCTTCTTCCTCTGTCTTCACACAGTCTTTTGTTTGTGCATATCAGTGTCCTAATTTCCTCTTATAAAGAGACCAGTTATATTGGATTAGGGAGTACTCTAACGACCTCATTTTAACTTAATTACCTCTTTAAAGACTTTGTCTCTGCTCAACATCGTATGTCATTACAGAAATGCAAGTTAAGAAAATAAGATGCCACTCTATACTCATTAGAATGGCTAAAATCAAACCACTGACAACACTAAATGCTGGCAAAGATGTGGAGCAGCATGACCTCTCGTTCATTGCTGGTGGAAACGCACAGTGGCACAGCAAACAAAGGAAATGATTCCGCAGTGATGTGCATGATTCTGCACACTCTGTAGTGTAAGTGCCCAACATGAAGCTTCCGACTGCCAAGGCATCCATTTCAAAGACACGTGTCTCAAATCAACATATTGCCAGCTGTGTGACACAGATACTAGCAAAACAACTAGATAAGAAATTGGGCCACTCCACCCACGAAGTTCCCCTATTAGAAAGCCCTGGACAACCTAGATAACTAACTGCTTGAGTGACCCCAGTCACCCTTCCCATGCCCTAACTCCCACTCTTCTGCTTTAAGTTCACCGGTAAAGAGTGAACCTGCAAAACCCTAAGCACCCCACCCTCCGACATTAATAAAGGCAGAGCTCCAGCTCTCTGCTCTCTCTCTATCAGCCATCTCTCTGGGTGGCCCTCAGGTGTACCCTCCAGGACCTGTAAGTAATCAATCTTGTTCCTCAGAGCTCCCTGATGGTCATTGCTGAAGTGCATCCTGCAGGCGAAACAAGAACCACGGGACCAGTCCAGCCACAACATTGGCTCTGGTTGGGGAAACATCTGTGGGGGCTGCCACAAGTAATACGGGCCCAGGGGAGCGCCTTAGGAATCCTGGCCAATAGCATCACTATCAATAGTCTGAGACCGACACAACACACTCTTTGGTATTTACCCAAATGAGTTGAAAATTTATATCCACACAAAAACCTGCACACAGATCTTTATAGTAGCTTTATTCATAATCACCAAAATTTGGAAGGAACCAAGATGTCCTTCATTAGGTGAGTGGATAAACAGAGTGTCACACATCCAGGCAAGGAAAGGAGCCAATTTTAAAAGCCTGTATCATTTCAACTGTATGACAATCTGGAAAAGGCAGAACTATGGACACAGTAAAAAGATGAAGGATTGCCAGAGGTGTGGGGAGAGGAGAAAGATGAATAGGTGGGACATATAACAAATGTACTACACTAATGCAAGATGTCAATAACAGGAGAAACTATGGGGACACACGAGAACTATCTGTACTTTCTTCTCAATTTTATGTAACCTAAAGCTGCTTTAAAAAAGTGAAGTCTACTAATTAAAAAAAAGTTAGCCTAATAAGTCACTCATTTATTTTCTGAAGTGTCGAAATAAATACTCTACCTAAAAGTAATTTGATTTCCCTTTCTTACAATGTAATTTTTAAAGAAATTAATAAAATTCAGTTCAGTAGTCCCCCTTATCTGTGGGGGATGCATTGCAAGTCACCCAGTGGATGCCTAAAACCGTGGATAGTACCAAACCCGACATCTACTCTGTTTTTTCCTACACGTACACATCTATGATAAAGTTTAACTTATAAATTAGGCACAGTAAGAGACTAACAACAATAACTAATAATAAAATAGAATAATTACAGTGATATACTGTAATAAAAGTTATGGGAATGTGGTCTCTCTCTCTCTCTCAAAATATCTTACTCTACTGCACTCACCCTTCTTCTTCTTGTGATGATGTGAGATGACACAATGCCCATGTGATGAGACGGAGTGGGGGGCATGGTATGGGCATTGTGACGTAGCGTTAGACTACTAGTGACCTTCTGACAATACCACAGAAGGACGATCATCGAGCCATGACTATGTTGATAGTTGGGGATCCAAAAAAGGATGACTCACATCCTGGGCAGGACTGAGTGGGATGGCATGAGATTTCATCATGCTACTTAGAATGATGCACAATTGAAAACTCATGAATTATTTATTTCTGGAATTTTCCATTCAATATTTTTGGACCACAGTTGACCGCAAGTAACTGAAACCGCAGAAAGTGAAACCACTGTGGATGAGGCGGCACTACTGTAGTGCTCATTTAGGCAGTGGAATTAGAATCAGTTTTAACTCAAGATATCCAGCATGAGTAGTTTTCTTTGGACTATTTTAACTCCAAGTCCAAGAAATAGCATACCTACTTTTATTTTTAACCCTCAATGTATTTTTGGCATATAGATTAATTTCCCAGTAGAAATTTATACAGCTATGAGAAGGAGTACTAAAAATTTGTATCAGGAACCTCAAGGTTTGTCAATTAATATATCTACGATGAACATCTACTAGAAGCCAAGCCCCGCCAGGTCGCAGCTGGGACCATTATAGTCCCTATCTCCAAGACGTCTCGTGTCGATTAAGAGAGAATGCATATGACCTTCTAGCACAGCTCCTGGTTATATGGAGGAGTACAAGGAAAACACTCTCCTCTGACTGGACTATACATGCCCAGAAAATTCTGTGGGCCCAGGGGCGATTCTGTGCAAACTCTTCTTCCCTGCTCTGTCCACAACAGCCCCACGCCCCGCTCACAGGCTTTGGCCGGCACTTCTGAATCTTCAGAGACATTGTGTGTCTCTTTCTGGTTACTCTACATTGAGAACCTTCGACATTCCCTCGTAAACGGGCCTGCCGCTCTTCTGGGGATTAGCTGTTTCTTTCACACTCTAGTTAGAGTTTTTACTCTTCTGAGCTCAGTTTTGGTATTTTATGTTTCAAGAAAATCGTCCATTTTATTTCCTTAAGGTTTTGAATTTTATTTGCATAGAGTTGAACGAAATCACATTTTACAATTTTTTTGAAAAGTATTTATTTTTAAGAAGGTAATTAATAGCACATATTACACAATCCAAGAGGTATAAATGGTGTACTGTACGAAAATAGGTCTTCTTTCTACCTCTGTCCCAACCTCTTAGGAGTCCTTCTGGAGGCCACCTTACAAGCAGCTTATTTCTTAACCTTACAAAATATTCTATACAGTTGGCTTGTAGCATAACCGTAAGTACAGTTGTCATGTCAAATCTTACATCCCGGGTGTGAGTTCAGAAAACATACCCATTTCATTGTTCACTCTGAGCGAAGTTGCTGACCCACAGAGCAATTGCATGCCTACTGTGCCCTGCGCAACATTCAAGGGTCAGACTAACTCCTTAGTAATTCTTCAGTCCTGTTCCCAGACGGCTTCTAATTCAAAGATTGAGTCTCAAATGCAACTCAGGGAAATCAAGTGGGAATAGACCCAAAGTTGCTAACTTCACGCAGTTGTATTTAATCCGCTTAAATTTCCCTTGTATTGGAAGGTCAGAAAAGCCAAAGCACTGCCATGTTGTGTAACATTTGGAGGTTGCAATCTGAATGTTTTGAATGGTTTTGCTCAGTTAGGTAAATGGCCAGCATAGGTACCTGTGAATGGGGACGCTGAGGGAATACAGAGTGGGGAGCCGGCCCCAATTATGAGTAGGGTGAGTAGGGTGGGCATCCCAGAGGAGCTGGCTTTTTTTTTTTTCAGCATTTATGAAAAATACACAAATGCTACTTAAATGCACACAACAGTGATAAAAAGATATTTTTTTTTTAAAAAAAAACCTGTAACTGGTAACATGGTGGAATTGTTTTTGTTAATCCTTCAGTCAAACAAGCATTTAACAAAAGATTTAATATGGAAAGAAGAAGAGAAAAGAAAACAGAGGAGAAAAATGAGCCAAGAGGACGTTCCCGAGCGTGAGGGAAAGTCAGGATGTGGTATTTTCCACCTGAGAACACCTAGCACACATTGTTGTATGATGCATTCATCTGAACCAGAGATCCCAAATAGTTAGCGCCCAGGAGATTTGAAAGTCAAAGAGTCAAATGATAACTGGTTAAAATTTAACACGCCAGAATAAATTCAAACTGAAGTAGAGGAAACAGAGAAGTGAGGACTCAAGGCTGGCAGGAGAAACTTGCAGAGATCTCACAGTCTCTGAGCAGTGTAGGAGATCACGACTTCTTTCATTTTGGCAGAGCATTAACAGAGCTACTTGGTAATTCAAATAATTCCAGAAGAGTCTTTCAAATTCTTAAAGGCTTTTTCAGTCTGTAGTTAATCGTTTTATAACTTCTTGATTTTTTACTGGATGTGTTCTGTGACAAATCGGGAAATATATCACACTAGTTGTTCTCTTTGTTTCTTAAAAATTTGTAAAGGGGTACATTTTTGGGGTAACAGAGGGCTTGTGCCACGCGTGTCAGTTTCAGCAATCGGGCTCCTGGTGCACTTTCCCTTTTCTTGAAAGCGCTTCACAGTCTTGTCTATAAGCCTTCTTTGGTGCAGAGAACTGCCTTCGGATCCCCCCAACGCTGGAACCAGAAGTCAAACAGTCCCAGGTGTGGCCCTGAAGGAGCCAACTGTTCTGTTTGTTACACAGAAGGTGCGTAAAGAGTCTTCTATGTTTGTCGCGTAGGACTCTAACTCTGCAAATGCTTCAGGACCCCTTGAATATCTTGAATTCGGAAAGCTGTCTGGAGCCCAGCTCCACATATACCAAACCCCATAGTTTTTGCTCTTCTTTATGGCTCTTTGGCACCAAACAACATTTTCCACAGCCCCATATGTGAAATACCTATTTTTAAATTTTAATCACTTGATTATTTATTTTTTGAACTCAATCACATAATTTAAAAAGTTGAAAAAGGCTGTAACAATGGAAAACCTGCCATCCCTGTCCCCTCAGCCAGGTCCCTTCGACGTGTGAGACCTAACAGCACCCCTTGGATGCTGTGAAGTCACCCGGCCATCATGGCTTTTGAAGATGCATTAATCATGAAGATGCATGATTCCCTGCTGAGGCTGCAGATCAGAAACCCCTGCACAGCGTTAAAAATACAGACACCCAGGCTCCACTGCACAGGCTGGAACGGGCCTGGGCATGCCATGCAGAGCTAGGGTTGAAAAAGATCGCGTGATAGTGTCAAAATCTCCTGTCAATCCAGAGGCTGAACTGATGTAGACCGCGTGATTCACGTAATGTACCAGAGCTGCCACCAGAGCGCGGTTCGCAATGTGTCCAGGGGCGACCATATATAGTGCCTATCTGGAGGCATGCTGACCTGGATCTTGCTGATGATACAAACTGTATCTCAAAGAACAAACTGGAAATCTTGGCAGGTCACTGTGTACTTATCAGGTACTCAACACAAATGTCCCCGTCAGGCATCCCTTAATCATGCCCCCACTTTGCAGCACACGCTCGGTCTGCCAAACGTTGTCCACGCATCACTTATAAGCCACACGAGCACCCCATGAGGTTGGGTATTATTATCGTTCTTTTAGAAGTGAGGACACTGAGGCTAAGAGAGATAACGTCATTCGTTCAATTTCACACCACCTGGAAATGACAGATGTTTGATTTAAACCCTAACCTCTTTGTTCAAAATCTGTTCTCTACACTTAACTAGCTACCCCAGCTTTTATAAAGAGGCTCAGTGGAGAAAAACAAAGCTTCAAGGCTCAAGAAGTAGTAATCCTACTAAACAGGACAGAAACTGGGAACCCTTAGTCATGGCCGCAAAATGAAAGATCTTAAATATGTAACATGCTTTATGTCAGAGATGGTGACCGCTGGCCTCAATCCCTCTGACAGAGCAGAATAAAAGCGACTAACTTGTGAGGGAACTTCGACGGGTGGTGGGGAAGAACCTCCTGTGGGTTGGTTGTGGATGCTCTTTCCTTGGAGCCCATCAAGGACAGATCCCAAGTCTAAGCCTGGGCAGAAGCTGTGTTGCCCAGGAATGTGGGCTGCACAACAAACAGAGTTCATTTTTAACCTTGCTGAAAATGTGGTTTGTTATGTCTCAATTTCCTCATCTGGAAAATGGAGAAAAATATCCAAATGGGGAAAAGAGTCATTTTGGAAACACAATGAAATCACTCCAGGTGAGTGCCTGGCATGCGCCGGGACTCAGTAAACGTGAGCTCCCTTTTCTCCATTTCGTGGAATAGTTGGCATGACTTCTCTGGAGGCTCAGTTCTGTTTGTTGTTGCTTTTGGAGTTAGCTCTAAGATCATGTGAGGAGACAATGACACTTTTGATAAAAAAACCTTTTTGTAAGAGAATATAGTTCTAAGCTCTGGACTCTGGGCGATGATGACTTGTCCCACAGGTTCATCAGTCATAAAAAGTGCCCCTTCTGGTGGGGATGGTGGATCGCGGGGGAGCTGGTGTGTATGCAGCCGGGGAGCATGGGAAATCTCTGTACATGCTGCTCAGTTGTGCTGTGAACCTAAAACTGCTTAAAAACTAAAGTCTATTAAAAAAAGAGAGAAGTTCAATATAAAGAAAAGCTGAAGGGAAAGGTTTTTAGAAAGTAATTTGTAGGGGCCGGCCTGGTGGTGCAGTGGTTAAGTTTGCACGTCTGCTTCTCGGTGGCCCGGGTTCCCCAGTTGGGATCCCGGGTGCAGACATGGCACCACTTGGCAAAGCCATGCTGTGGTAGGCGTCCCACATATAAAGTAAAGGAAAATGGGCACAAATGTTAGCTCAGGGCCAGTCTTCCTCAGCAAAAAAAGGAGGATTGGCAGTAGTTAACTCAGGACTAATCTTCCTCAAAAAAAAAAAAGGAATTTGTAAAAAGATATAATGCGTGAAGACTGATGGAGATGAAATCTCAGCTGCCGCAGGCTACAGACCGCAGACCCTCGCCTCCCACGGTGGGCTGGGGACAGTCACCCGACTTATCAACCCAGTGCCCGCCGCTTTGCGCGGCAGCCTGTGCACACTGGCCCCAGCACTTTAACTCACAGCCTGCGCCCGGCTTTCTGGCGCCTCTTCCGCGGCTTGGTCCCCTTTTGTCTGTGAGAGCTTGGCTGGCTCTTACCGAGCTACAGTCACCTTAGTAACTTGACTTAATTCAATATTTTGATGTTTTTTCAACACACAAAACATGTTCTAACAGTAAAGAATCATGATTCAGTGACTGCCACAAAGCCTCAGGCTAACTTTCGCAGGCAACACAGCTTATGAAGACACAGCTTGAGAGTGGGGTGGGGCTGGCAGGGAGCATCTCGTTGGGTGTGCTTTGTTGGCTAGCTTCATTTTGTTCGAAGGAGAGGGTTTTAGACCAGATGATAATGACAGCGAGCTATTTAACTATGTAGAAGAGTGTTTCAGACGATGTTAACAGACTTAAGCAATGTCTACATTTTATATTTGGTGTACGGTTCCCTGGGAGACAAAGTCAAAGCTGAGAGTTCTGCTGCTGTTCTCTTTCCACCTGGGTCACAATACAATGACACAGGGCGTCAGATGAATTTGGCCACAGAGCCTCTGAGTGTTATGAATGTTTATGTTCCACGGCAGCTGCCTCAGTGTTTCCTGGAGTTTTAATTGTTTTGCTTTTTGGAGTGTTGATAAACTCGAGCCATCATCATTGCAGTATAAAGGTAAACTCCGCCATTATATGCTGCAGTATCACATTTCCGCCTGCCCCACTAAGGTCTCAGAACCTGCGGAAGTGATCTGTAGACAGAGGTCTAAATTTCTTGGTGAAAATATACAAAGCAACACCCCTGACTGCCTCGCGTGAAGCAGATGCTCACGGCCTGCGCGTGGAATGAATAGCGTTCAAACCAGCTGTCAGCCTCTCAGGCTCCTGCTAATCTCCTGTTACATTCACTTTTTCAAGGAGTTGACTCACTCAGACAGCTTCGATCGGTTCCCTCAACCCTCCCCCATCCCCTTCTGAAATGTGCTGTGTAGATATCTGTGGCAGGTGGGTTCTCCGTAAGCAGGGTGCCAGCTGGGGGTGTCTGTGTCCTTATCCTCACACTAGGCAGCAAATCTTTTCTTTAAAGGGGGCCTGGAGAGTGTATCTGTACCTCAGCCACGACATCTAGGAAGTATCCTTTGCACGTCGGTCCAAGGAAGAGCTGTAACACTCTTGGGGGAGCTCCTAACTTCCCATCTGTTCTGAGCCCTCAGTCATCAGCCTTCTCTCGAGTATCGCTAATATCTGCAACCTCTTCCCCTGACTCCTTCCTTTCTGGCAAGAGACTTTCTGAAGCCTTTTCCATTAGAAGAAAATTTTTTAACTATCTCTTTTCTTAAGATACTGCCTTACTACTCTCCTTCTCCCACTGTCAAACTTCTAGAAGGAGTAATATATACTATCTCAAATCTCATTATCCTTTGTTTGCTGTTGGTGGACAGCTTCATTGAAACATAATTCGCATACCACGCAATTCACCTACTTAAAGTGTGCAGTTCAGTGGTTTTTAGTGTGTTCACAGATATGTGCTACGTCACTACAGTCAGTTTTAGAATATTTTTATCACCTCAAAAGAGAAACCCCATACCCTCTAGGTGCACATCCTTATCCCTTATCCCTCCTCTGCGGCCCTAAAGACTTTCTCTGTCTCTATAGATTTCTGAGTCTATAAATCTCTGCATTCTGGACATTCATAATGGACCCGTATAAGAAGTGGTCTTTTGTGACTGGCTTCTTTCAGTTAGCATAGCGTTCTTGAGGCTCACCCACATTATAGGATGTATCAGTACTTCATTCCTTCTTTTTTGGTCATTGAATCCTTAATGTGAATTGGTTTCTTTTTTTATTATTGAGGTATAATTGACATATAACATTATATTAGCTTCAGATGTACAACAGAATGATTCGATATTTGTATCCACTGTGAAATTACCACCACAATAAGTCTAGTTACCATCCATCACCATACAAAGTCACAAAAGTTTTTTCTTGTGATGAGAACTTTTCAGATTTGCTCTCTTAGCCATTTTAAAATGTGCAGTACAGTATTATTAACAGTCTCCATGCTGTACAATACAACTCCAAGACTTGTTTATTTTACAGCTAGAAGTTTGTACCTCTTGAACCCCCTTCACCCATTTCACCTACTCCCCTAAATCCCCTCCTCTCGGGCGATCACCAATTTGTTCTCTACACCTATGCGTTTTGCTTGTTCGTTTGTTGTGTTTTAGATTGCACATATAAGTGAAATTGTATTTGTCTTTCTCTGTCTGACTTATTTCACTTAGCATAGTATCCTCAAAGATTTGTTCTTTTTGAAGGCTGAGTAGTATTCCATTCTCTCTCTCTCTCTCTGTCTCTCTCTCTCTCTCTCTATATACATATATATATATATACACACACACCCCACATCAGCTTTATCTATTTATCCATCCATGGACACCTAGGCTGTTTTCATATCTTGGCAATTGTAAATAATATTGTAGTGAACATGGGAGTGTGTATAGCCATGCGTTGCTTAGCAATGGGGATATGTTCTGAGAAATGCATCATTAGGCAATTTCATCATTGTGCAAACATCATAGAGTATATTTACACAAACTGTGATAGTATAGCCTACCACACACGTAGACTATACGGTACTAATCTTAGGGAATCACCATCGTATACACAGTCTATCATTGACAGAAATGTCATTATGCGGCGCATCTTTTTGAATTAGTGTTTTCATTTTCTTTTAACTTGGAAGTTAATAAAACTTAATAAAGCTTAATAAAGCTTAATAAAGCTGTATTAATAAAGCTTAACAAAAGCTTGGAAGTGGAATTGCTGGATTGTATGGTAGTTCTATTTTTAATTTTTTGAGGAATCTCTATACTGTTTTCCATAGTGGCTGCACCAATTTATATTCCCACCAACAGTGTATGAGAGTTTTCTTTTACCCACATCTTTGCCAACACTTGTTATTTTTTGTCTTTTTGATAATAGCCATTCCAACAGGTGTGAGGTGATATCTCATCATGGTTTTAATTTGCATTTCCCTGTTCATTAGAGATTTGAGCATCTTTTCATGTTCCTGTTGGCCATCTGTGTATGACTTCCTTGGAAAAATGTCAATTCAGGCACTCTTCCCTTTTTTAATCAGATTGTTTGGTTTTTTTTGCTACTGAGTTGTATTGGTTCTTTGTATATTTTATATTAACCTCTTGTCAGATATATGATTTTCAAATATTTTCTCCCATTCAGTAGGTTGCCTTTTCATTTTGTTGATGGTCTCCTTTTTAGTTTTAGCTTTGTTTTGTTTTGTTGATTTTTGGTTTTGTTGCCTTTGTTTTTGGAGTCAAAGCCAAATATCATTGCTAAGACTGATGTCAAGAAACTTACCACCTCCATTTTCTTTTAGGAGTTTTATGGTTTTAGGTCTTAGATTCAAGTCTTTAATCTATTTTGAGTTAATTTTTATGTATGGTGTAAGATAGTAGTCTAGTTTCTTTCTTTCTTTTTTTTTTTTTTTTTGCGTGTGGTTGTCCAGTTTTCCCAGCACCATTTATTGGAGAGACTGTCCTTTCCCCCTTATGTTTTCTTGGCTCCTCTGTCATAAATTAATTGATCATAAATGTATGGGTTTAAATCTGGGCTCTCTGCTCTTTTCCATTGATCTGTGTTTATTTTTATGCCAATACCATACTGTTTTGATTACTATAGCTTTGTAATATAGTTTAAATTAGGGAGCGTGATACCTCTAACTTTGTTCTTCTTTCTCAAGATCGCCTTGGCTGTTCAAGGTCTTTTATAGTTCCATAGAAATTTTGGGATTGTTTGGTCTATTTCTGTGAAAAATGCCATTGGAATTTTGACAGGGACTTCATTGAATTTGTAGATTGCTTTGAGTAATATGGACATTTTAACAATATTAATTCTTCCAATTTATGAGCATGGAATATCTTTATTTGTGTCTTCTTCAGTTTCTTTCATCAATGAGTTTTCAGTATACATGTCTTTCCTCTCCTTGGTTAAATTTATTTCTAGGTATTTTTTCTTTTTGATGAGACTGTAAGGGGTTGTTTCCTTGATTTCCCTTTCTGATAGTTTGCTGTTAGTGTGTGGAAACACAACAGATTTTTGCATGTTGGTTTTGTACCCTGTAACTTTACTGATTTTACTTATTAGTTTTAACAGTTTTTGGTGGAGTCTTTTTCTATCTCTATAAAATCACATTGTCCACAAATAGTGAGAGTTTTACTTCCTCCTTTCCAATTTGGATGTCTTTTTTTTTTCCTTGCCCAGTTGCTCTGTCTAGGACTTCCAATACTATGTTGAATAAAAGTGGTGAGAGTGGATGTCCTTGTCCTGTTCCTGATCTTTGAGGAAAAGATTTCAGCTTTTCTTCATTGAGTATGGTGTTAGCTGTGGGCTTGTCATATATGGCCTTTATTGTGTTGAGATATGTTCCCTCTATAGTCAGTTTGTTGAGTTTTTATCATAAATGGATGTTGAATTTTGTCAAATGCTTTTTCTGCATCTATGGAGATGATAATATGATTTTCATCCTTTTTTTCTTAATGTAGTGTATCGTGTTGATTGAATTGTGGATATTACCATCCTTGCATCCCTGGAATAAATCCCATTTGATCATAGTGTATGGTCCTTTTAATGTATTGTTGAATTTGGTTTGCTAATATTTTGTTGAGGATTTTTGCATCTATGTTCCTGGGATATTGCCCTGTAATTTTCTTATGTTGTGGTGTCCTTGTCTGATTTTGGTATCAGGGTAATGCTAGCTTTATAAAGTAAGTTTGGAAGCATTCCTTCCTCTTCAATATTTTGGAAGAGTTTTAGCAGGATAGGTATTAAATATTCTTTGCATGTTTGGTAGAATTCACCCCTGAAACCATCTGGTCCTGGAAGTTTGTTTCTTGGGGCTTTTGATTACTGATTCAATTCCCTTACTGGAAGACTTTCTCCTTCTTCATGATTCAGTCCTAGAAGCTTCTATGTTTCTAGGAATTTCTTCATTTCTTCTAGGTTGCTCAATTTGCTGGTGTATAACTGTTCACATTAGTCTCCTATGACCCTGTGTATTTTTCTGTTGTCTGTTGTAAGGTCTCCTCCTTCATTTCTGATTTTATTTATATGACTCCTGTCTCTTTTTTTTTCATGGTGAGTCTAGCTAAAGTTTCTCAATTATGTTTATTCTTTCAAAGAACTAGTTCTTAGTTTCATTGATTATTTCTGTTGACTTTTTAGTCTCTATTTCATTTATTTTCACTCTGATCTTTATTTTCTTCCTTCTACTAACTTTGGGCTTCCTTTGTTCTTTTTCTAGTTCCTTTAGGTGTAAAGTTAGATTGTTTATTTGAGATTTTTCTTGTTTCTTGACGTAGGCATATATTGCTATGAACTTCCCTCTTAGAACTGCTTTTGCTGCTTAGATTTTGGTATTTTGTAATTCCATTTTCATTTGTTTCAAGGTATTTTTTGATTTCTCCTTAATTTATTCATTGCCCCATTGGTTGTTCAGTAGCATGTTTTTAAATCTCCACATATTTGTGACTTTTCCAGTTTTCTTCTTGTAATTAATGTCTAGTTTCATACAATGTGGTCAGAAAGATGCTTGATATGATTTCAGTCTTCTTAAGTTTATTGAGACTTATTTTATGGTCTAATGTATGATCTATCCTGGAGAATGTTCCACTTGAGAAGAATATCTATTCTGCTGCTTTGGGATGGAATGTTCTGTATGTCTTTATTAAGTCCATTTGGTCTAATGTGTTGCTTAAAGGCCTTTCATTATTGATTATCTGTCTGGATGATATATCCATTGATGTAACTTGGGTATTAAAGTCCCCTACTATTATAGCATTGCTGTCTATTTATTCCTTTAAATCTGTTAACATTTGCTTTATATATTTAGGTGCTCCTATGTTGGGTGCATAAATATTTGTAAATGTTATAGTCTATTGTTGGATTGACCCCCTTAGCATATAATGCCCTTCTTGGCCTTTTATTATAGTCTTTGTTTTAAAGTCTATTTTGTCTGATATACGTATATCTACCCCTGCTTTCTTTTTGTTTTCACTTGCATTTAAAATCTTTTTTCACCTTTGCTTTTAGGTTGTGTGTGTTCATGTGTCTGGACTGAGTTTCTTGTAGGCACATAGATGGGTCTTATTTTTGTTTTTTATCCTTCTAGCCACTCTAGGTCTTTTTATTTGAGAATTAACCCGTTTATATTTAAAGTAATTATTGATAGGTAAGTACTTACTGCCATTTTGTTAATTGTTTTTTGGCCATTTTGTTCCTTTCTTTTTCTCTTGTATTCTTCCCTTGTGGTTTGATGACTTTCTTCAGTGTGATAGTTAGATTCCTTTCTCATTATCTTTTGTGTGTCTACTATATGTTTTTCCTTGGTGGTGACAGTGAGGCTCACGTGTAACAGTCTACTGTAAGTTGATAGTAACTTAAGTTTGACTGCATTCTACAGCTCTACATTTCTACTGACCCTCTCAAGTTTTATGTTTTTGATGTCACATTTTACATCTTTTTATTTTGTATGTCCCTTAACTAATTATTGTAGTTATAGTTACTTTTACTACTTTTGTCTTCTAGTCTTCATACTAGCTTTATCAGAGATGAACCTACTATCTTTACTATATATTTGCCTTTACCAGTGAGATTTATACTTTCATATCTTTTCTTGTTACTATTATTACACTTTCATTTCAGCTTAAAGAAGTCCCTTTAGCATTTTTTGTGAGGGCAGTTTAGTGCTGATGAGCTCCTTTAGCTTTTGCTTGTCTAGAAAACTATCTGTCCTTCAATTCTAAATAATAACTTTGCGAGGTAGAGTATTCTTGGTTGGACGTTTTTTCTTTTTTTTTCTGAAAGATTGGCACCTGAGCTAACATCTGTTACCAATCTTCTTTTTTCTTCTTCTTCTTCTCCCCAAAGTCCCAGTACATAGTTGTGTATTCTAGTTGTAGGTCCTTCTAGTTGTGGCATGTGGTACGCTGCCTCAGCATGGCCTGCTGAGTGGTGCCATGTCCGCATCTGGGATCTGAACCAGCAAAACTCTGGGCCACAAAAGTGGAGCGCATGAATGTAACCACTCAGCCATGGGGCCAGCCCCAGGAGTTTTTTCTTTTCAGCACTTTGAATACATTATGCCACCTGCTTCGTGGCCTGCAAAGTTTCTGCTGATGAATCTGCTGATAGTCTGATATGAGTTTCCTTATGTATAACAAGTTATTATTGTCTTGCTGGTTTTAAGATTCTCTCTTTAACTTTTGACCTTTTAGTTATAATGCGTCTAGTTGTGGATCTCTTTGGGTTCATCTTCTTTGGAACTCCTTAGGCTTTCTGTATCTGGATGTCTGTTTCCTCTCCCATGTTAGGGAAGTTTTCAGTCATTATTTCTTCAAATAAATTTTCTGTCCCTTTCTCTCTCTCTTTGTTTGCTGCAGCCCCTACAATGTGAATGTTATTCCACTTGATGTTGTCTCACAAGTCCCTTAAGCTATCTTCACTTTTTAAAATTATTTTTTTCTTTTTGCTGCTCTGTTTGGATGAATTCCACTGCCCTGTCTTCTAGAAAACTGGTTCTTTCTTCTTCATCCAGTCTGTTGTTGAACCTCTCTAGTATATATTTCAGTTAGGTTACTGTATTTTTCATCTCTGTGACTTCTGTTTGGTACTTCCTTATATTTTCTATCTCTTTGTTGAAGTCTTCACTGTGTTCACCCATCCTTCTCCCAAGTTCGGTGAGCATCTTTATGACCAGTGCTTTGAACTCTTTATTAGGTGCATATCTTTATTTCACTAAGGTTTTTTTCTGAGGTTTTATCTTGTTCTTTCATTTGGAACATATTCCCTTGTTTCCTCATTTTTCTTGAACCCTTGTGTTTGTTTCTATGTATTAGGAGAAACTGCTACCTCTCCCAGTCTTGAAGGAGTGACTTGTGTAAAGAATGAAACTTATTGTTCAACCTCATCCTAGCTCTTGGTTGTTCTTTAAACTTTGTTGATTGCCCAAGCAGCCAGATTTATTATTATTATTATTTTTTTAAAGATTGGCACCTGAGCTAACATGTGTTGCCAATCTTCTCCTTCTCCTTTCTCCTTCTCCTCAAAGCCCCCAGTACCTTGTTGTATATCCTGGTTGTAGGTCCTTCTGGTTGTGCTATGTGGGATGCTGCCTCAGCATGGCTTGATGAGTGATGTCACATCTGCACCCAAGATCTGAACTGTCAAAACCCTGGTCCACAGAAGTGGAGTGTGCAAACTTAATCACTTGCCCACAGGGCCAACCCCTGGATTTATTATTAACAGGTCCCAGTTGTTGAGGGTGTGCCAAGACCTGTCAGTGTTCCAAAGTGGGGGGATCTCAGTCAGCACCTACTTTCAGGCTGACTGGAAGTCATACCTGCATGCAGCAGCTGTTAAAGTATGCAGCTATATACAGGCCTGTGGGGCTACAACTGTAAATCCTTCTGGCCTCTAGACCAATCAACCTGGAGGTGTCCCATGGTGATAGCTGCAAAAATGGGGGTTCCGGGTGAATGTTTAAGTTCCTCTTCAGGAAGTACCTGCAAGCTATAGCAAGGCCAAGGGAGAGTGCAAAGATGGCACGCCCCTGGCCTGCATCCCCTGAGAGCACCTCTGTAGCCTCTAGATGTGTGGCAGACCTGAAGCCTGCTCCTCGGGCTGAAGCTCCAGGACAAGAAATAGGCCTCTTATACAGGAAGACTGGAGGTGTCTTTTAGTCTGCTGTCTGTACAGTCCTTGGGGGTGTTAGCCTGCTACAAATTGTCTTCCTGATTGTTACAGGCCTGTGGGACCCAAGGAACACAGGGCTCCTGGGTCACCAGAGCCAGATGCTCAAGGAGCACCCCCTGTGCATACTGTGCATGCCTGCTGGCTTCAGCAGGGCAGCAGGAGAGTACAGCGACTGTGCACACCCATTGGCACCAGCCAGGTAGAGAGAGAGTATAAAAATGGTGCTGCCAGCACCTCTGTCCCAGGAGAGAGTGCTAACAGACCCCTGCCCGTCTTGTGCTTTAAGATTGGCAAATAAATCTTCTTCATATGCAGTCTAGGCACTTGTCAAACTGCTGCTTTTGCACTGGGACCTGGGTTGAGTGAGTCTGTGTGTGAGCCCTTTAAGAGCAATATCTCAGTTCCTTACAGTCCTTTGGGTCTCCTGGATGTAACCCTTATTGTTTCTTACAGGCAGATATTTGAGGGGCTCACCTCTTCAGTGTGGGTCTTAAAGGTTGGGGTGCCTGATGTGAGGTATGAACCCCTTGCTGCTCACGGAGAAGCTCCAAAGTGTGAGATCTCTCTACTGTGGTCACCATGCTGGGATGGGAGTGGGGGAGGTTTGGCAAGACTGTATCTCAGTCTCTCCTACCCGTCTTCATGTGGCCCATTTTTCTTTTGCTGTGAAGGAGCTGTTCAGCTAGTTTTCAGATCTTTTTCAGAGGGAATTGTTCATATGTATCTGTAGATTCAGTGGGAGGTGGTAAGTTCAGGATCTCTCTACATTGCCAAACCACCTCTTCTCTCATTCCTTCTTATGGCCAAATAATATTGTATTTTATGAATATGCCACAATTTGTTTACCTGTTCATCAGTTGACGAACATTTAGGTTGTTTCCACCTTTTGGTTATTAAGAATAATGCTATTGGGCCAGCCCAGTGGTGCAGCAGTTAAGTGCACATGTTCCACTTTGGTGGCCCGGGGTTCACTGGTTTGGATCCTGGGTGCAGACATGGCACCACTTGGCAAGCCATCTGTGACAGGCGTCCCACATATAAAGTAGAAGATGATGGGCATGAATGTGAGCTCAGGGCCAGTCTTCCTCATCACAAAGAGGAGGATTGGCAGCAGGTGTTAGCTGAGGGCTAATCTTCCTCAAAATAAATAAATAAATAAACAAAAAGAAAAAAGAAAGAAAAAAGAATAATACTATTATAAGCGTGCACGTACAAGTTTTTGTGAAGACATATGTTTGCATTTCTCTGGGGTTATACACCCAGGAGCCGACTTCCTGGGTCATATTAACTCTATATTTAATCTCTTGAATAAAGGCCACACTGTTCTCAACAGTGGCCATGCAACTTTACATTCACACCACAGTGTATGAAGGTTCTGATTGCTCCACACGCTCATCAATACTTTTTATTATCTGACTTTTTTATTCTAACCATCCTGTGGGTGTAAAGTGATCTCTCATTATGGTTTTGATTTCATTTCTCTGATGATTAATAAGTTCAGCATCTTTCATTTGTTTATGGACCATTTGAGCATCTTCCTTTGAGAAATGGCTATTCAGATTCTTTGCCCGTTTTTAAATGGATTATTTGTCTTTTTTTTTTTTTAAAGATTTTATTTTTTTCCTTTTTCTCCCCAAAGCCCCCAGGAACATAGTTGTATATTCTTCGTTGTGGGTCCTTCTAATTGTGGCATGTGGGACGCTGCCTCAGCATGGTTTGATGAGCAGTGCCATGTCTGCGCCCAGGATTCGAACCAATGAAACACTGGGCCGCCTGCAGCAGAGCGCGCGAACTTAACCACTCGGCCACGGGGCCAGCCCCAATTATTGAACTGTGTTTTTTATATCATCTGGATATTTATCTCTTATCAGATATCTGATTTGAAATTTCTTTTCCATTTTGTACATTATCTTTTCACTTTCTTTATGGTATCCTTTGAAAAATAAAAGTTTTTAATTTTGATGTAGTCCATTCCAGTTTTTCTTTTGTTGCTCATGCTTCTGGTGTCATATCTAAAAATCCTTTGCCAAATCTGAGGTCATGAAGATTTGCCCCTAGGTTTTTTTTTCTGAGATTTGTATAGTTTTAGCTCTTACATTTAGGTTGCTAATCCATTTTGAGTTATATTTTGCATATGGTGTGAGGTAAGGATCCAACTTCATTCTTGTGCTTTGTCTATCTAGTTGTTACAGAACTATTTGTCAAGAAGACTATTCTTTTCCTCATTGAATGGTCCTGAGACAATCATCAAAAATTTGTTGACCATAGATGCATGGGTTTATTTCTGGACTCTCAATGCTGTTGTGTTATCTATATGTCTACCCTCGTGCTAGTAGAAGGATATCTCTTTACTGTTGCTTTGTAGTAAGTTTTGAAACCAGAAAGTGTGAGTCCTTTTATTTTGTTCTTTTTCAGAATCTTTTGGCTACTCTGGGTCCCTTGAAATCTAACATAAATTTTCCATTCACATTGTTGATTTCTACAAAACAGTCAGCTGGGATTCTGATAGGGATCGCATTGGTCCATCTGGGGAGTGCTGCTATCTCAACAACGCTAAGTCTCCCAATCCCCGAATGAAGTGTTTTTCCATTTATTTAGATCTTCTTTAATTTCTTTCAGCAATGTTTTGTAGATTTCAGGGTATAAATTTAGTACTTGTTTTATTAAATTTATTCTTAAGTATTGTAACGTTTTTGATGCTATTGTTTTCTTAATTTTATTTTCAGGTTGTTCATTGCAAATGTTATAGAAATAAAATGAATTTTTCTGTATTGATCTTGTATTATTCAGACTTGCTGAACTCATTTATTGCTTCTAGGAATTTTTTAGTATGTTTAATGGATTAAATACTTAAAAATTGAGCAAAACATGTCTGAATCAACTTTGTCAGAACTCTAGAAAATAGTAAAAAGCTCACAGGAACTAAGTGAGCACTGAATTAAGAAAAAGGTAACTTAAAAACACCTCAGCACAGGCAGGAAGAAAAGGCTAAGGCAGAGTTGTAAACAGCCTGACTGAGCACTGAAATAGTCCCCCAACACATCTGCAAAAACTAGGAAAGGTTTTTTCTTTTCTTTTCTTTTTCATCAGGAGAACAAAGTCCCACAAATACAGACTATTAATAGATAGAAATTATAAAAAAGTAACAAATTAGAAATTCTGGAGCTAAAAGTACAATAACTGAGATAAAAAATACACTACAGGATTTCAATAGTACATCTGAGAAGGCAAAAGAAAATCAGCACACTTAAAGATAGTCAGTTGAAAGTATTCAGTCTAAAGAGCAGAACGAAAGAAGAATGAGGAAAAGTGAACAGGGCCAGAGTCCTGTGGGACACCATCAAGTATACCAACATATGTATAATAGAAGTCTCAAAAGGAGTGGATAGAGAAAGGGGGAGCGCAGAGAGGCTATTTAAAGAAATAATGCTTGAGGGATTCTGGGAATATGGCACAGTAGGAAGCACCAGGAATCTGTCTCTCCACCCAGACAACAATCGCACTGACATAATCTGCCTGATGTAACTATTTTGGAGCTCCAGAGGCTATTGAAGTCTTGCACTTTCCAGGGGAAAATTTGGACAGTTAATTTTTGTCAGTACCAGCTATTAGCACAGTAGCAACTACCTATCCTCCACTTCCAGCAATGTGAAAGGTAGCTATGCACGTGTTCCTGGAGCAGCTTGCATGCAGCTAGTGGTAGCCAGGGTGAGTAAAAAGGACCCTGTCTTCCAAATATCAGGGAACTATGCTTCAATTGCTGCTTGCTGCTTCTACTCACAGAGGCATAGACAAAGAGGCAGGATGCCATTCTTGCTGAATTTCCTTTCATTGTTGCAAGTCCCTACCCCTCCAGCTAAAGTGACTTCCAAGGGATTTAGAGGGATGGCAACCTTTCCCTCCCTCTTCATTTTTCTCTTTTTCCTCTTTGGGGAGCCAGATATCAAAGACTAGAACATTCAAAAACACACCACATACAGGGAAAATTGAAAAGTGTTCATACATGCCTAGGGAAAGGCTCAGAAAAGACCTTAGAAAACCTTAAGTTTATACATAAGGCTGATCCTCATCACAGAAACAGCCTATATAAGCACAAAACAAAAATAATAAAGAAAATAATGAAAAACAGCAAACTCTGAGGAAGGGGGAGAACCTAATTTCCAGAGTTACCACATTATTAAATCCAAATGTCCAGTCTTCAACAAAAAATCACAAGGCATACAAAGAAACAGAAAAGTATGGCCCATATAAAGGAAGCAAATAAATCAAGAGAAACTGTCTCTGAGAAAGACCAGATGGCAGATATACTAGATAAAAAATTTAAAACAACTGTCTTAAAGATGCTCAATGAACTAAAGGAAGATGCAGAAATAGTCAAGAAAATAATGTATGAACAAAATGAAAATATTTTTAAAGAGACTGAAATTCTGAAAAGAAACTAAAAAGAAATTCTGGAAATGAAAAGTATAGTAAATGAAATGAAAAATTCCCTATAGAGTTTCAAAAGCAGATTTGAGAAGTCAGAAGAAAGACTCAGCACACCTGAAGATAGGGCAATGAAAATTGCTGAGTCTGAAGAACAGAGCGAAAAAAGAAGAAAAGTGAACAGAGCCTAAGGGACCTGTTGGATACCATCAAAAGGATCAATATACTCATTGTGAAAATCCCAGGAGAAGAGAGACAGAAAGGGACAGAGGGAATATTTGAAGAAATAATGGCTAAAAACATCCCAAAGTTGATGAAAGACATGAACATAAATACCCAAGAAGCTCAATGAATGCCATGTAAGATGAACTTAAACAGACTCACACTTAAACAAATTGTAATCTATCTTTCAAAAGCAAAGAAGGAATCTTGAATGCAGCAAGAGTAAAGGAAATCATCACACACACAGCATCTTCAATAAGATTATCAGCAGATTTCTCATCAGAAACTTTAGACTGGATACTTACCCTGATACCAAAGCTAGACAAAGATATCAAAAGAAGAAATCTACAGACAAATATCACTTTTGCATATAGATGCAAAACTCAAGAACATACTAACAAACAGAATCTAACAGCATATTAAAACATCATGATCAAAAGGGAGTTGTCCTAGGAATGCAAGGATGGTTCAGCATACAATTATCAATGTAATACACCATATTGATAAAATAACAGGGAAAAAACTACTCATGATCATCTCAATTGATTAAAAAAAAGGCATTTGAGCAAATTCAACACCTTTCATGATGAAAATCATTCAAACAAATGAGGAATATAAGGGTACTTCCTCAACCTGATTAAATACTTATGAAAAACCCACAGCTAACATCATATTCAATAGTAAAAAGACTGAAAACATCTCCGCAAAGATCAGGAACAAGACAAGGATGCCCACTTTTATCACTTCTATACAATTTTGTGTTAAAAGTTCTAATCAGACAAGTTAGGCAAGAAAAAAAGTTATAGGTATCCAAATGGGAAAGGGAAAAGTAAAACTATCTCTATTTATAGATGCCATGATCTTCTATTTAAAAAACTCCCCCCAAATCCACAAAAAGGTATTAGAGACAATTAACAAATTCAGAAAATTTGCAGGATGCAAGATCAACATGCAAAATTCACTTGTCTTTCTGTACACTAACAATGAACAATCTAAAAAGAAAATAAAGAAAACAATTCCATTTATAACACCATTCAAAAGAACAAATTATCTATGAATAAATTTAACCAGGAAGGTGAAAGTCTTGTATACTGAAAACTACAAAACATTGCTGAAAGAAATTAAAAACATAACTAAATGGAAAGATATCCCATGCTTGTGGATTAGGAGACATAATATTGTTTAGACAGCAATACTCCTCAAAGCTAGCCACAGGTTCAGTGCAATTCCTATTAAAATTTCAATGCCTTTTTTCTGAAAAGTGGAAAAGTCAATCCTCAAATTCATGTGGAATTGCAAGTTTCCCAGAATAGCCACACCCCCAAATCCTGGAAGAGAAGATTCACATTTCTTGAGTTAAAAAGTTACTATAGGGGCTGGCTCCGTGGCCGAGTGGTTAAGTTTGCGTGCTCTGCTGCAGCAGCCCAGGGCTCGGATCCTAGTCACGGACATGGCACCGCTCGTCAGGCTACGTTGAGGTGGCGTCTCGCATCCCACAACTAGAAGGACCTGCAGCTAAGATACACAACTATGTACAGGGGGATTTGGGAAGATAAAGCAGAAAAAAAAAAAAAAGAAGAAGATTGGCAACAGTTGTTAGCTCAGGTGCCAACCTTTAAAAAAGAAAGTGACTATAAAGCTACAGTGATCAAAACAGTATGGTATTGGCATAAAGATAGACATATAGACTAATAGACCAGAATTGAAATTCCAAAAATAAGACCATATATCCACAGCCAATTAGTTTTCAACAAGGATGCCAATGTGATTCAAAGGGGAAAAACAGTCTCTTCAACAAATAATGTTGGGAGAACAGTAAGTCCAAATGCAAAAGAATGAAATTGGACTCTTACACCATATACATAAAATTGAATCAAAGTGGATCAACAACCTAAATGTAAGAGCTAAAACTATAAAGCTCTTAGGAAAAAACATAAAAGCAAATCTTCATGACCTGGGATTTTGCAATGGATTCTTAGATATGAAACCAAAGTCAAATTGGGACTCCAGTTTCTGGCTCCACATGTAAGGAGGTTGAAAATTGCTGCTGCATCCTAACAATGATTAAAAAGCTGAACAGACTGAAAAATCAGCAATTCTTCTTGAGTCCATAAGAGGAGCACTTTTCCCAAACAGGAGCAAAGATAAGAATTAAATCTGACTTCTCAGAAACTGTGCAAGCAAGAGGAGAGTGGAGTAAAACATTTAAAGTGTTGAAAGAAACATAAAGCACAGGAAACAAAAAAAAAAAAATAGATAAATTTGGCTCCATCAAAATTAAAAACTTTTGTGCATTAAAGGACATTATCAATAAAGTGAAAAGGCAACCTACAGAATGGGAGAAAATTTTGCAAATAATGTATCTGATAAGTATTCACTATCCACAATATGTGACTCAATAACAAAAAGAAACGACTGAGTTCAAAAATGGGCAAAAAACTAGAGCAGATACTTCTCCTTTTATTCAGCATTACCCCAGTGGCCAGCCTCTCAGAGAAGATGCTCTCTACGTACAAGTATGTGAGGAAGGGGAAAAGCGGACCAAGGAAACTCAATCTGCAGTGTGGAAAAAAATAGGGCGCTAAGAACAGAGGAGGAAGCACCTAAGTCTACCTGGGGTTGGGGTGGGGGACCCAAGGAAGCCTTCTCAAAGGAACTGATGTTTGAACAGAGTCTCAAGGAAAAAATAGGAATTTACAGGGAGGCTGGGGGAGAGAGCACAGACTCAAGTGTAGAAGGACCAACACATGCACAGACTTGATGCTGTGAAACGTCCTGCTGTGTCAGAGGAGGGGATGAGGAAATTCACGGTGAATGTGTAGGAAAAGATGCTGGCTTCCTGGGTCCTCATGTGTCTCGAATGTCTTTATAGTGCTTTTACCCTCAAATGACAGTCCAACTGCGTATTGCGTTCTAGAGTCAAAGCTTTTTCTTCTCAGCATTTTGAAGCCTTATGCCAATCTAATGCTCATTTCTTTGTAGTAAACATTAATTTTCTTTCTAGAAACCTATAGGATTTTCCTTACAGTAAGCAGATTTGAACTCAGACAGTTTAAGAAGTTTCTTAAGAAGGAATATGCTCCTGGTGAAGATGCTGTGGAGATTGTTGAAATGACGACAAAGAATTTAGACTACGACATGAACTTAGCTGATAAAGCGGCAAGCAGGGTGTGAGAGGATTGACTCCTATTTTGAAAGAGGTTCTGCTGTGGGTAAAATGCTCTCAAACAGCGTTGCAGGCTACAGAGAAATTGTTCATGAAAGGAAGAGTCAATCGATGCCGCAGACTTCGTTGTTGTCTTATTTTAAGAAATTGTCACAGCTGCCCCAGCGTTCAGCAACTACACCCTGGTCAGTCAGCGGCCATCAACATCAAGGCAAGATCCTCCACCAGCAAAAGATTAGGACTCGCTGAATTTAGCATATTTTAGCAAAAAGTGTTTTTTAATTAAGGTATGTTCTTTATTTTTTAATTTACTTATTTTTTGTGAGGAAGATTGGCCCTGAGCTAACATCTGTGCCAATCTTCCTCTATTTTATGTGGGATGTGGCCGTGGCTTCACGAGCAGTGCTAGGTTCGTGCCTGGGATCCGAACCTGCTAACTCTGGGCCACTGAAGTGGAGTGCGTCAACTTAAGCACTACGTCACCAGGCTGGCTCCCCTGTTTTTTCAGACATAATTCTATTGCACACTTAATAGACTACAGTGTAGTGTAAACACAACTTTTATTTGTACTAACAAACCAGAAAATTCGTGTGACTCACTTTATTATGATATTCACTTTATTGTGGTGGTCTGGAACCAAACCTGCAATATCTCTGAGGTGAATACAAACAACACAAAATTTAAAATGGAAATAAAGAGACGCCACTTCCAATAACTAATAAAAACTAAAAACAATAAAGTGCCAAGGAACAACCCCAGCAAGAAATAGTCAAAACCTATTTGAGGAAAACTTTAAATTCTGAAAATATGAAAAACAAAAATTGAACAAATGGAAAGAGACACCATATTGTTGGATAGAAAAACTTGACATCATAAAGATGTCCACTCTCCCTACATTAATTTAGAAGTTAAGAATGAATTGAATAAAAACACAATGAGAATTGTTTTCATCTATGAAGCTATTTCTGAAGTTCATTTGTAAAGAAAGAAGACTGGAGCATGGAGTCAGGGAGGCTGAGGTGGCTGGGACCTCGGCAGCAGCTAGCGGAGAGAGTGGCTTATCTTCCTGCTTTTTGCACGTCTAGCAATTTCATTGAAAGCTAGACATTGAGAATTACGCATGGTTGGCTGCTGAATTTTGGTGTATTTTAAATGTATATTTAGTCTTTGTTCTGGAACCCAGTTACATTGCTTAGAATTGGTTTGAGTGCGTTGATAACTTTAAGTTTAGTTAAGGTGGACCCAGAATACCGTAGTATTAAGGGCTGATGTGGGCCCATTTTTCAGTTAATGTCTTTCTGAGAGCTGTGCTTCATGCCTGCATATGAGCAGTTCTTTCCACTCTGGCTGTGAGCGCACTGACTACATCCAGCCCCATCTTTGCTCTGCAGATTGCTCCCCGACTCTTGTCCATTGGTGTTTCATAGCCTTGCTGGTTTTCTCACGTTTGTGCAGCTCATTACCAAGGCAGACCTGAGGAGAATCTCTGCAGATCTCTGGAGTTTATTCTCTCTCTCTCTCTCTCCAGCTGCCTCCTTCCTGGCATTTGGCTTCACAAATTCCCATTGCTGAAAGTGGGAGAATAAATCCAGTCCCTGTTCTTCCATCATGGCTGAAAGCAGAACTCTGTATATCATGATTTTACCATATGGTGGAATACTATGCAGCTCTATAAAAGAAGGAGGATGCTCTCAGTGGGGATACTGAACAATCTCCAAGGTCTTCTGCTAATTGTAGAAGAGCAAGCTTCATAAGAATTGAGGAAGGAAAATGAGAATGTACTTTCAGGTTTTTTTTTGAGGAAGCCCTGAGCTAACATCTGCTGCCAATCCTCTCTTTTTGCTGAGGAAGACTGGCCCTGAGCTAACATCCCTGCCCATCTTCCTCTACTTTATATGTGGGACGCCTACCACAGCATAGCTTGCCGAGTGGTGCCATGTCCATACCCGGGATCTGAACTGGGGAACCCCAGGCCACTGAAGTGGAACGTAGGCACTTAACCGCTGCATCACTGGGCCGGCCCCTATTTTCATATTTTCTTGTATTTACATAAAGATGTCCTGAATGTTTGTAAAAGAATTACTAAAAGTGGCTATCTCTGGGCATGTAGGTGGGAAAATGGGTTGTTGAGCTAGGGGGAAGTAAGAATTGTCGCTTTATGTAGTGTGATATTGCTTCTGTTCTTTTATTCACATGAATGCATTATCAACTCGAAAACATTCAAATCAGTGTTGCCAGTTATCCATATGGAAAAGAATGAAAGTGAATCTCTATATTATAGAAATTCATAAAATCAGTTCTGGGTAGAATAAGTAAATATGGAAAACAAACAAAACTTTTAGAAGATTTTTTAGGAAATTATCTATACAAACTTAGAACAAGGCAGATTTATTATACAAGACAGAAGAGCACAAATATTAAGGAAAACATTTGATAAATTAGACCACATTTAAATTTAAGAATTTAATTTTAATTGATTTAATTATGTATACTGATCAAAGGACACGATAAAAAGGGTGGAAAGAAAGATGAAAACTGGGAGAAAAATATTGTTATCAAATAAAACTAATGAAGAACTTATGTACAGAATACATAAAGAATTCCTTTGAATTTAAAAATAAAAAGACAAAGAATCCAGTAGGAAAAATGGGCGGGCCAGCCCCTGTGGCCTAGTGCTTAAGTTCAGCATGCTCCACTTCAGCGGCCTGGCTTCAGCTCCTGGGCGTGGCCCTACACCACTCCTCAGTGGCCATCCTGTGGTTGTGGCTCACATACAAAAAAAGGAAGATTGGCAACAGACATTATCTCAGGGTGAATTGTCCTCAGCAAAAAAAAAGAAAAGAAAAAGTGGGCAAGAGCCTTGAATAATCACTTAACAGAGGAGGAAACATGAATCTCCTGTAATTATGTGAAAGGATGCTTCCCCTGGTTGGTAACTGGGCAGGCACATGAAGACCATGGAGACAGTCCCTTTCACTTCCACCAGATCGGCCAAAGGTTAGTCAGGTGGAGCTAAGGGCTAGAAAGGACGTGCAGGGATGCCAACTCTGGTCCATTGTACGTGAGGGTTTAAACTGGTGTACTTGACAAAGGTCTGGAATGACTTAGTAACTTAACCATGCTTGAACCCTATGAACCAGAAACTCTACTCCCAGATGCATAACCCAGAGAAACTGCGGCCCAGGAGTACCAAGAGATGTGAGCAGCAGCGTCCACAGCAACGCTGCAGCAGTGGGGAATCTGTGCCATTTATCAAAGCAGCACAGTCAGCGAGAAGCTGGAATTGACGCAAATGTCTGTCAACAGTAGAACGTATAAGTCAAGTGTGGTGAGGTCACAGAATGAGGCACTATGCAGCCATGAAGACAAACGAGCCACAGCTGCGCCAATAACAATTTAGCTAAAAAGTGAGTCACAGAAAAATATATAATATAAAATCCCAATTAAATAAAGTACAGAGGAAAAACAAAAACTAAAAACTATACTGTGTATGTACATATTTATATATCTATATGCACATCTATCTATCTCTATCTGTCTATCTATCCAGCTACCTATCTATCTATCTGGAAAGCAAAAAAAAGGATTACCAAAATATTTAGGATAGCAATGAAGGGTTGGAGGGCAATACAGACAGAGAAAGTACAAAGGAGCTTCATTCTATGTTGTTGAGGACATTCTATTTCTTAAGCTCTTTGGAAGATTCGTGGGTATTTGTTTTATTATTATTAAATAGAACATGAATATTATACTTAATCTGTGTGAAAAGTGTATCTTACAAAAATAAAATAATTAATAGGGTAAAGTCTTAAGTTTTCTCAGTGGGTAAGTTTTTTCTCTTCCTTTTCAGGTTTTACACCATTATTTATTTTATAAGGAGACGTCTGAATGGAACATTTACATATTCACAAATTTAAATAAACTGGAAGGTTGAAAAAAAAGACAATTGATCTTCAAGCCAGTGGAGCAGTAAAATTTATAAATTAACTGGCTATTTTAGCCAGGTGATAATGAATAATTTTATTTATGAGAAAAGTTTTTCTTTCTGAATTTTAAGTTTTCAGTCAACACTTTCAACAAATTCGTCGTTGTCAATGACTGTTGCCTGTCAGGGTTCCCGGGCAGCAGGATGCCTGCTAGGGATGGGATCAGCCCGACACCTCCAGGGAGGGCAGGTGGCCGGAGGGCGGAGGGAGAAGCCGGGTTTGGTGCCGTCTCAGCAAAGGCATCAACTGACCCCAGGGGAGGATCTCTGGAGCTGGGACAGCCCTTCTCAGTTGACTCAAATTGGGGTGAGAAGGTGGCGCCTTCCTATTGTGTGACATCATGGGATGTAGGCTGCTCCCGTGACCTGTGTCAGGGTGGGTCCCTTCAGCTAGGGCAATGCCTGGAGTGGGGGACAGGAGAGGGAAGACAATGGCAGCACTCCCAGCAGAAGGGGCATAAATCTCTCGGTCTCTCAGATCTGAAGGGAAAATGGTGGTGCAAGCCAGCTCCAAACCTGCTCTAGGTAAGGACAGGTGTTAGGTGCTATGGGTGCCAAGATAGATACTGTCTGTTTCTTCCTCAAGAAGCACCCACTGCAGCACTATGGGGGTGGGGTGGGAGGATCATCAGGAGAGTGATGTTGACAATCCACGTGCTGGAAAGGAGGGATAAGCTAATAAAGGCAGAGGGTGCAGATGGATGCTCAGGAGCTGCAGCAAAGGCTTGAAAAGGCTGCTTCAGGGATGAGCTGGAGGCAGGAATCTGGAGGGAGGCTGTCTGCATGATGATTCTTTGCGGAAACTCGTGCAACCGGGAGTACCGGGTGGTGTTTTCTAGGGTTAGGATTGGCAAGGGGAGAAGAGTATGAGGCCAGGGAGCAAAAGAATTCGAGGATTCTGCATCTCACTGGCTGTGCTATCTGTGACCCCCAGCCCCTCTGCCTCCTTGACCCTCTGCCCACACTCCCTTCCTGCCAGCTTCTGTGTAGCAGGAGTCCAGGAACAGGTAGAGGGCTGAGGAGACAGAAGAGGTGGATCGTGCAGGGTCACTAAGATGGGGAATTAAATGTGAGGCAGCCAATGCATAAACTGATGAGTGGATAGACAAAATGTGGTCCATCCATACAGTGGAATATTATTTAGTCATGAAAAGGATTGAAGTACTAATATATGCCATGACATGGATGAGCCTTGAAAACATTATGCTAAGGGAAAGAAGCCAGTCACACACCACTCACCGTATGATTGCATTTATATGAAATGTGCAGAATAGGCAAGTCCATAGAGACAGAATGTAGATTAGTGGTTGCCTAGGGCCGGGTGCTGGGGGTGCTTGGGGAAAACAGGGAGTGACTGCCAATGAGTATAGGATTTCTTTTTGGGGTGATGAAAATGTTCTCAAATTGATAGTGGTGATGGTTGTACAACTCTGTAAATATACTAAAATCCGTTCAATTGTATGCTTTAAAAGGGTGAATTGTGTGCTATTTGAATGATATCCCGGTGAAGTTATTCTTAAAAAGAAAGTGAAGACATGAGAACAAGGACTGCAGTGGAGATGTATATAGAGAGCTGAATATTTTTTCCCCTCCCCTCCCCTCCTCTACTTCTCCTCTCCTCTCCTCACCTCTCCTCTTCTCTTCTCTATTCCTTTTTCTTCAGTCCAGGTTCTTCTAGCATATTAATCTCGCATTCACACAGGGCATTGCTGAGGGACCGTGGCCCATTTCAGAGCCAGGAAAAGTGGTGGTGGTTGGCCACTCCCTTCTGTACATATCTTCCATATATTCTCCATCCAGCCACCCCTCAAATCACCCCAAAGAAACACGTTCAGTAACAGTATAGGCATAGTAACAAAGGTATCAGAACAGCATTCTTGATATGAAACTATAACTTCAAGATAACTCCCCAGTGCCCAATTCTAGGCAGAATGCCCCTAAACCCATTTTATTTGGAATCTGTGGAGCTGCCTTGCTTTCAGAGGTTCCCAGCTGGACTTTGTGTCTTGTGCTTTGTCATCTTGCACAGCTGAAACATGACATTATTTTCTTGCACATCCTCCAAAAACCACTTGCTCCTGTCTGAAATGAATGCTGGGTGATTTCACCACGCCCACCTTGTTGCATGTCCCACTCTGCTGGAAGACCAGCCCCGAGACACTGTAGGCAGGGCTGCCTGGGCCTACAGCACTGCCTGGCACAGGCTGGGGCTCAGTGAGTACTTGCTGCGATGATGGCTAAACCATGCCGTCTCAGTATCTCTGGAGCCACATTTACCACATGCCTCCGTGAGTGCTGCAAAGACACCCAGACAGGCTTGACGTGGCCTGGGGTTCAATAATGCCCATACAAGGAAACAAAGACATTATCAATGACTCGTGCTAGCTCTGACTTTAGATGTTTTCTGCACATGGCAATTTATTATCTATATCATTAATTCAAACGCTACTCTACCAAGTACAAGATGAAACAGGAACCTTGTAGATCATATGATGCTGGTTTGGGGAATCTCTCTCTTATTTAGCCTGCATTTACTGTGCATTACTACATGCCGGATGGGCATTATCTCATTCAATCCTTACAACACGCTATGAGAAACACACTATTGTTCCGCTCATTTTCAAGACGAGAAAACTGAGTCTTCAGGTGAAGAGAACATCCCTGTGCTCCACAGCCAGCAGGTTCCGGGACAGGGTAAACCCAGGCCTCTCTGTAGCTTGCAAGGAAGAGAGCCCCTTCTCATTTTGCAGATTGTCATCTCCCATGCGCCTTTGACTTCTAGGTGTCTTAGTGCTCACCCTAGGGGCTGCTGACATCCTTGGCGTCCCCCTGCCACTGCAGCTCCAGGTGTGCCTGCACTCTGCGCTCAGTGTCCCGTCCTGCATCCCACCTGCTCACCACTCACCTGCAGCCTTGGGTCAAGGCACGTGGTTTCTCTGTCAGGCAATGGGAAGGGGCCCACCTGTCTGCTCACCTCCAGATGGCCCTTACTTCCTCTTTCCTTCCTACCTGCAGCAGAAATTTCACTGTTTGTTGGAGTTAAACGGCTCTGGCCCAGGCTCCCAGCCAGATCACAGCCACGGCCCGGCCAGAGGAGAGAGTCTTCCTTTCCTCTTCCCCCAGCACAAGCCCCCACCAATCACTTTCTTATCTCATTCTGTGCCAGAAACTTACCTTTTCCCTTTTGGTTTTCCACCAGCCAGCTTCCCCAGAGGAGTTTCATCAATGAGTCGGCATGGTCTAGAGCTTCTCTTTGATGCTTTCTCCATGCGTGCATACTAAAGAATAAAGGGGACAGTTCAGAAACACTTATCAACACATGAGGATTGGCACATCGCTTTAAGTGTCAAGACGTTTACAGTACTGATGAGTTAAGCACTGTGTTAGTTTGCTAGGGTTGTTATAACAAAGTACTGTAAATCGTGTGGCTTAGCAACAGAAATTTATTGTCTCCCAGTTCTGGAGGCTGGAAGTTTGAGATAGAAGTGTTGTTAGCGTTGATTCCTTCCCAGGGCTGTGCGCAAAGACCTGCTCCAGGCCCCTCTCCTGGGCTTGTAGTTGGCCATCTTGTCCCTGCGACTCTTCACATCATCTTCCCTCTACATGTATCTGTGTGCCAATTTCCCCTTTCTTTCAGGATATCAGACATATTGGATTAGGTCCCACCCTAGTGACCTCATTTTAACTCGATTATCTCTGTGAAGAAATTATTTCTTCCAAATAAGGTCAAATTCTGAGGTACTGAGGGTTAGGATTCAACATTTTTCTTTTTTTTGAGGAAGATTAGCCCTGAGCTAACATCTGTCGCCAATCTTCCTCTTTGTGCTGAGGAAGACTGGCCCTGAGCTAACATGTGTGCCCATCTTCCTCTATTTTATATGTGGGACACCTACCACAGCATAGCTTGACAAGTGGTGCCATGTCCACCCCCGGGATCCGAACTGGCGAACCCCAGGCCGCCGAAGCAGAATGTGCGAACTTAACCGCTGTGCCACCAGGCCAGGCTCTCAACGTATTTTTTTGAGGGGACACAATTCAACCCATAAGAAGTATCAATAATGGCTTCCTTTTGGTGTGGCTGGATCACGCTTCATTTAGAATTGGCTTTGGGGTACACTTGAAAGAGGCACCCATAAACCCCTACACACATAGACGTAAGATCTCCAGTGTCGCCACAGCCTCCTGAAGACTTGCCCCTGTGGCTTTCCGCTCAGAATCTGGCCATACATTAGTAGGGGGAAGCTGCTAGATCACTAGAGGCCCCCACACAGGTGACAGGCTACATATGGAGGAGTAAGAGATGGCTCCTTCAGCGCTTCCTGGGACAAAGCTGACATTCCGAGTAGACACTAGTGACTGCCTCTCCTTCTGCTCCACAAGCGCTGTGAATGTGGGGCCAGCTTCAGGAGGCTGGGTGGAGGTGAAGTAGTTCACTAGATCTGAACAGCGCAGGATGGGGTAGTCCTGGTGTGTTTCAACTGTGAGGTTTTCTCAGTTTCTCGCAGTTTATGTATTTCTTCAAGGGGAAACCCGACAGAAGCTTTTGATATGCCCTTTGCTGATGTCCTTACCTGAAGCTGGCCACAGAGAAACATGAGCGCCTTGGCCGGGCACCGCCCATGCCCGACTTACTCATACCCAGAGCCCAGCAGAGTCAGAAACGTTTGTTAGCAAGACTTTTTGAAGTCTGTTCAGAGTAAAACCATACTGAATGTCCTTTTGTGATGTGTTCTCTGGGCTGGTTCACATTGTCTTCTGGGAAGCTGTCCATTGACAACGGGATTGCCTTAGCGAAATGATCAAAGAAACCATCTCTAACCGTATGGTCTTCATTTCTGAGCAGCAATAATAGGCCTTCCAGCCCGTGCTATTGTAGGAAACTATAAATAATGCTGTTTCCCTTTGATCACCAGCTCTTAATTCTGATCTTATTTACTTTTCAGAAACAAGTACTTGACAATAATGGTAGGAATACTAAGCTGCTTATATTGGTAGAAAATCCTTTTATTTTAGACTGCATGGGTCTATAAGTTTGCCCCTGAACTGAACTGTTAACATTTTTCAGAAACACATAAATATTTTTAGAGCTGTGCCCACAAGAACACAGAGCTCTGCGGGAAGAAGCTGAGAGAAAGTCCCCGCGGGCTCCGGCGGCTGGCGGTTCCCAGGCGGGGGAACACGGCTTCACCTTTGATCTTCCAGTTCATGCATCAGATGTACAAACACACATAACTGCATGCCCTTATGCCTGGTCCTATCAATTTCTGTGACAATAATTTTTATCACTCTCTGCTCCAATAAGTCTTTGTAAAAATTGGGCGGGTTTGTCTGCATCACGCAGCAGACTTGGAAATACATATTACACTCATTGTTCACCTGCCCTCTGACGACCCCAGTGAATCTTGCTTCCATCCTTTTGGAAAACAAGCAAACAAACAGACCAAAACAAAAACTTGCTATTAACTTTCTAAAACAGCTGTATGATGTTTTAACCTACTCCCCTCCAGCACGACTCATTTAAAAAATGTATTCTTTTAGTCACAAGTCTTTCTCAGTAGCGTTGTATCTGTGCTGTGCCGAGTCATGGTGACATCGGATTGGACCCAAGGTAACAGTGATGAAGTCTCCACTCTGGGTTCGAACGGTTAGATCATTTGTGGGGCCACTGTAGACAAGCAGCTGACCCCCTACAGGTGCAATGCCAGAGGGAGTCAGTCTTCTTTTTCTGAACCACAGAGAGGTCCCCTTCTCGGTCTGCATCTCTCACATGACCAGAAGTAGTATGAAAAGATGAAGGCCCAGATCTGCGTTTCTGCAGCCCGCCGTCCACCTCGGGCCATTTGCTGTCTGCATTCCTGCCAGCTCTGTGTCTGTGAACCTCTCTCTTGACAAAATAATCACTAGGTTCTCTCTACACCAAGCCTTGTCTGATTCTGACCCAAGTCTATCACCAGTTTGATTAGGGAAGACATTCCAAAAGCATTCTTAAAAACAAAAAAACCAACAAGAATCTTCTTAAACAAAAGACAAAAATATGCCATCAGGTTAGGGTTGGGGATAGGAGGCTGAGGTCCTGAGGTGACCGCTCTGCAGAGTTGGGGCCTGTGTCTTATGTGGAGGGCAGGCACAGCTCCGCGTGTTGAATGAGACTCACACTCCCATTAGGTAATTCTAAAATAGTTGTTCTTACTGTTCTTAAGTAACAGGCCCTGTGTTACTTCAGAATATTTCACAAGGCTATTCAGATTCTTTGTTGCCCTATAATTTGGTTGTGCAAGAAACCGATTAAAAGAGCAAGGTTACTGGAGGTTGAGATGCCTTTTGTCAAAAGCAGACATTATTTCCTTTACTGTACTGGGAATTGATCTATAGGCCCCGTTCCATGTTCATGGTGTGGCAGAAGCTTTGGGAAGGAGCACTATGGCTTACCTAAAATTCTGGTGTGCAGGGATCACTTGAAGCTTTGAAAACATACAGATTTCTTCTGAGGTCAAAATTAGCAGCATTGAAATCCTCTGAGGTGGTCTATACTGCTGTTTCTGAAAGACTGGAAAGGAGAAGTCTCATCTTCATGTAGGGTTTCCAGTCAGTTTGATTCTAGACCAATGATGTTTGTGTAAGCATCTGAAAGTCAGAATGGTTGTTTGGCCTGGCTCCCACCTCATTCAGAATCTTTTGGTGTTCACCGTGATGCCCACTAACCATGCCATGGATTACACTAGTGTAAACTCCACAATGAAACCTAAACTAGCAGTGGTGGGTCTAGAGACCCGAACTTTGGGCCAAGAAACTAAAGAGCAAGTTGTGTTCTCAATGATCCATGAGTTACTGAACAAGCTTCATAAAAGGAGGACAAAGAAGCCGGAAACCCGGAAGCTCAGACACATATTTGCAACTGTGGCTACTAAGCTCAAATCACTTTCTGAACAGTACGGGTTCTCCTCCACGTTGACGGGAATTTAAGTTTAACTCCTGAGAATTACATGAAACAATGGTTCCATAGGCAACCAAATATCATTATTTCCAAGTTTATAGCAACTTTTGCCTCACATAATCCATGTTAGTGTCACTGACTAGTTGCCCTGAGGAACTCAAGGGTGGGTTTGGAAGCATTTAACTGTTTTCACAAATTGTTCTTTTTCCTTTTGCTATGTTAAGGAGATGCCATCACCAACCTCCCTGAACTAGACCAAGCCTCACCACAAGAGCTACACTATGACTTTTGCCTTGTTTTTAATGCTAAGATCTCTCCAGGAGGAGCTAGCTACTTTATTAGTGTGGGGGGCTGGAGTTGGCCAACCCAAGATGTGTCTGTTTGGCATGAGGATTATTTTGGGCTGGTTACTTTTTAAAAAACTGCAGACAGGAGAGAAACTCTGAGAAGCAGAAGTTACCCTTTGTAAGAGACATTTACATTTGTAAGGGAAATCTCCATCTGTGAAGGTGTCTCCCTCTCTGTACCAGGAAGAAGGGGGATGACCTAATCTCTAGAAACTCTTATCTTGCAGAAGGCAAGGATTTAAATCTACATGATAATCTTAGTCTTGTTTACTGTGCTTTTCTGGTGATCTCCCATAACCGACTCTCCCACCCTCAACATCCTCCTTTGTCTTTAGCTGAGGATGGTATTTAAAGGGAGAGCTTCCACCATTTTGGTGAGTTTCTCAATTTGCCTGAGCCTCTCCCATGTGTACATGTTATAAAGCTTTGTTTAATTTTCTCCTGTTATTCTGTCTCATGTGAATTTAATTTGTTGTCCAGCCAGGAGGACCCAGAACATGTAGAGGAAATGTCTTCCTCCCCTACAGTTTGGTGACTTGGATGGGATAAAATTTCACTGGCTGGACACTGCTCACTCCTGGACTGCTGCGACCGAGAGATCCTGGACCCCTGATGAGAGGCAGCAAGAGGTAAGAGTTCTTACCACATCAGTCTCGCAGATCTCTGCCTGCAGGGTCCAATGGAAGCAAGAGTGGTGAGGGTTTTTTTGCTTTTCTAAATTTAAATTAGCAGGAGAAAATGTTGGTGAGGCTAGCTTCTTGGATTCAGTGACTCTAGGATTTCATTGAGTACTGTGGGGGACTGGTCTTGGCCACGCCAAGATATGTCTCTTTGGCATGAGGATTATTGGGCTGATTGCTTTGGATAAACTGGGACAGGGAAGGAGGCTATGAGGGGTGGAACTTGCTTGCCCTTTGTTAGGAGACATTTACATTTGTAAGGTAAATCTCTATCTGTAAAGGTGCCTCCCTCTCTGTACCAGGCAGAAGAAAGGGGATGACCTTCTCTCTAGAAACTCTTAATCAATGCCAAAGGCAAGGACTTAAATCTGCATAATAATCTTATTCCTGTTTATGGTAACCTCCTGTAACTGACTCCCCCCACCCTCAACACCCTCCTTTGTTGTTAGCTGAGATGATTTAAGGTGGGGGCTTCAGCCATTTTGGGGAGTTGCTCAGCTTGCCTGAGCCTCTACCATGCATACATGTTATAAAGCTTTTTTTAATTTTCTCTTGCTATTCTGTCTCATGTGAATTTAATTTGTTCTCTGGCCAGACGAACCCAGAGAAGGTAGAGGAATGTCTTTCTCCCCTACAGTACTCATTGGTTCTAGATCCTTTTCCTCTCAGAGACAGTACTTTTCCTTGTCTCTGTCTTTTTGTTGTTTGTCATAAGACACAGGCATCTCTATAAGCCTGTTGTCTGGGCCTTTTGTCTTGTTTTATGTCTTGAGAGCTTGGCTTTGTGACCTTTCTCGTCTCCGCCATCGGAGGATGCATGTACTGGCACACATCTTGGCAGCCAGTCGGGTAGACTGGGGTTCTGGGACACTCTCTTTGTTCGGCTGTGTCGGCTCTCAGGGGAGTTTGTCATAAGGGGTCCCAACTGCTTTCATTAAGGGGCTTTCGTCATCTCAACCTTAGTTGCTTGTTGTGCAATGAAGGCCTTCACTTTCTTAGACAATTTTTGGGAGTGAACTTTCTGAATCTATTTTGGGGATGTTTCTTGTATCCATGGTTAAACTTGTTGGCTGAGTCACTGTTGAGATCCTGCTCATCAATGTGGCCAGACAATGGATTGTTTAAATCAGGAAAACTTCTAAATTGGGGGGAAAAGTTTGTGTGAGTTTTCATCATAATTCTTATTGGTTCTAATGAAAAGGCCAAATTAAAAAGGAAACACACGCACAAGAAAATAATCACTAGGCTTAAGACTCTAACTCAGGTTATAGTTGAATTGATGAAATATAAAAGTATAAGTGTTGATAAGATTATAAAGATTGGAATGCTTGAGCTGATTTTATATAAGGAGGTTATATCAACTTTGCCTGAGTGTGTTTTGAAATGTCTGGCTGGGAATACTTCCCTATCCAATATTATAAAACCAAGACCTATTGATAAAGTCTGGCCCATACGTCCTGTCTCCATGCTTGCAGCTGTTCACTGCCCATGGGCCCTGTCCCCACACTATTCTCTGAATAAAGGAGCAATACTGCCAGACCTTGAGAGTCCAAGAAATCTTTCTTTCACCTCCTCGGCTCAGCAAGCCTGCTTGCTTAACTGGCTTGTGAGCTGAAGTTCTCATCTTCCTTGTGCCTTTCTCTTTTTCAAGGATGGATCTAAATTCACTTCTCCATCAGGAACCATCTTGGACAGTTGTATGAATCCACATTTGCTGCCTATGGCTACTCTATGGGGCAAACCATGGCATTCAGCCTGAAGAGAACCAGTACCTTAAGCCTGAGGGTGATGAAGAATGAATGAATCCATTCCTTCCTAATCCCGTCTCTAATATATAAATTTTACATGGATGCGGATGACCACTTAAGTCATTAGGACAGTCACCAATCTCCAAGACTCCTGTGGCAGGTTTCTTTTCCTAAGGCTGGGTTGGGATCCCTCCCTATGGCTCCTGACCACACTCTGAACCACGGGAAAGTCCCAGTCAGGACTCTGGTTCAAGGAAAATACCAAACTCTAACCTTTGGTTGAGTATGGGAACCTCTTCTTGGGAGAATGGCTCCAGCATGCAATTGGGAAGAATGTCCTCCAGACTGGCGGAAAACTCTCCACTGTTTTTCTCTATTCTTTTACCTCCAGGACAACTCACCAGGCACCTATTACTTCCAGGCATAGTAGGGAAGATATACAAGGGATGCAATGCAGGGGGACGCTCCCATCACCCCTTGCTATAGGAACCCCACAGGAGGAACAATGGGTAGGATGCTACCCTAGGTTCAGGGGGGATTTTCAAGGTAGTGGACCCTTTTCTTTCATCTCTCAAAGTTACAGTGGCCATTTTGGGCTCCTTTTGAGTTTTTTTAAACTTATTTTTATTTTTATTGTTTACTGTAGCAATCCTTTTAAACTTTACAACTGAGAAACAAAGAAATCTTTAAAGTGTTAAAGGCTCCACCCCTGGTAGCCCCCACTCTGGTTTCTGGGTCTGATTCCCCCCGGCGACTCCAAGTAGGGTGCCCTCTCTTCGTGGTTGACTTGTTGAGTATTTTAGCGCCTACTGAGTCGGTTATGAGGATAGGAGACCTGTGATTTATTCTGTGAACTGTTCTGCCAGTGTTGTGTGCCCCGGCGTGAGAGCTGTTGTGTGAACCTTATCTTGGTAGCCCTTAGGAAGAGGCCATGAAGGCGAGGCCTGATGATCTCCTCTTTTCCTTTCTTTATCTGTCTGATTTGTCACTCCCACTGTTGTCACCAAGTCGTGGTTAAGTTCAGGCTAGACCTGAGCAGAGCCTGGACCTTCTGTAAAATTGAAAGCTTGAAACCCTTTTGCCAGGGACTTAACTCTCAATCCTGGCACTGGGATCCCCAGGCCCCAGCCAGCCTTTGCCTCCTGCTTCTCTGGCTCGTCTTGTGCTGGCTCAGGGGCAAAGTGCCCACGCTGAGTGGGACTTGACTACATCTTACAACTATATCTATGCCCACAGTTGGCTCTGCACCTTTTCTCTGGCCTGCTATCAGTTAGACACCAGCTTTACTGCCATGGGGAACACCCCAAGCATTCCCGGAGACTCACTCCTTGGGTGCATTTTAATTTGAAACACTTTCAATTGGATGGGTTATGCCCCAGAAACTCCATCTTGGAGAAAACTTGAGGGGTTTCTCTGTGCCTTTATCATGTAGTTGGCCAGGTAGATCAATCTACAGTGTCATTCGAGTTACAACCCAGTTTCTGGCAAATCAAGAGCAACCGTCCTTAAAAAACCCTTGAAAGGCTGGAAAAGCAGCTCCAGAGGCAGTTCAGATTCCACCCATCTTGAGCGTCTTCTCCACAAATATTAGTAAAAGGCTCAAAACAAAATCTGGATTTATAACTGGTGAGCTTTGTATTACTGTACCTGATTCATGGCAATAATTTTAAAACAATAGCTGTGGAGAATCTGTGTCTGTGTGTCTATATGTCTGTTACGTATGTGTGATATTTTACCTCTGGATGGTAAGGCCAAAATTAAGGGCTCTGTTTAATTGGCTTAAAGTAAGCACTTATGTAAATTCTAAATGTAATAAAAATTAACCCAATATCTATTAAGTTAAGATGATATAGGTTAATCTCTGGTTAATGAAAGTTCAAGTTCGTTGGTTTGATTAAAATGGATATGTCCTCCATAGTTAGCACTGGATATGATGCAAACATGCAGGCTGGGTTTACTAGTTTAAAAAGAAGAAAAAAGTTCATGTTATCCCTGTTACAAATTTGTCAGCGTAATAACTTAGAATGATACCTAATTTTGCCTAATATCTCATGAAGTTTTTGTGGGTAATCTAAACATCATTATTGGGAACAAATGATTTAGATATAAATGAAATAAGAGTTTATAGATAAACTTTTAGCAATAATTATAGTTTATGGCATGTGTATTTAAAATAACTTCCAAAATCTTTTTGGTAACTTGAAACTTTAAAGTTTTGCTAGGTTAATTTAAATGATAAAATTCATTGAGTATCTAGATTATTTCCAAATAAGATATTAGACATTAATTATTAAGCATAAGTTTATCTACTTTTGGCTCCTTGTTGCAAAGAGGCTAAAAGCGTTTGGGTTTATTAGAAAGCATGTCTTGTGTTTTATTATTGTGAAGTGGTGTGTTTCTAGAAATTATAAAAAGGGTTTAGAATGCTGATATAAAAGAAAATTCATAATTGCTTACCTTTTTAGTGTTTACTAGGGTCTGTTAAGGGTTAAAAGTCCTAATTAACATATGCAATTAAAGCTACTAAAAATTAATAAGGAAAAAAAGCTCTGTATTCAAGGAAAGTGAAATGTATGTTTTCAGTAAAGAAAGTATAAAGAGTGGAAGTATTTTTTTTTGTTGGGTTAAGGAAGATAAATTTGTCCTAAAGTACTAGAAGGGAAGAAAGCAAGCATGGGACCAATTCTGAAGTAAAAAGAAAGTTGTATAAGGTTGTGAAGGAGAAATTCTGAAAGGGGTTTTAAGCTGGTCAAGTTGACTAAGATTAACTAAATCAAATTAAGTAAATGAATTTTAATGTTAACAAATGAGTGGGTGCAAAAATTAAAATTTGGTTTTCTCTCTCAAAAGGATAATTTTCTTAAACTTTTGGTCTGCTCTTTATAAAGAGGTTATAAAAGTTTTTTTTTTTATTTTTGAGTAAGTCTACCTAAAAGACAGAAAAGCTATGTTTTGCTAAAATAATTTCCTCTGTTCAGAAAGAAAGAGGCCTCTCTTAAGATTTTTTTTGACTATTTTAACTTCTCTTGACTGTTTCTGTTGTCACTTTAAATAGATACCTGAGCATTGTTTCTTAGTGAGTGTTGCTTCCTACCTGAACAAGAATTTTAAAGCCTTTTGTTTTTTTGTTTTTTTCTTTTGCGGAAGACTAGCCCTGAGCTAACTACTGCCAATACTCCTCTTTTTGCTGAGGAAGAGTGGCCCTGAGCTAACATGCACGCCCGTCTTCCTCTACTTTATGTGTGGGGCACCTACTACAGCATGGCTTTTGCCAAGCGGTGCCATGTCTGCACCTGCAATCCGGACCAGCGAACCCCAGGCTGCCAAGAAGCTGAACATGTGAACTTAATTGCTGTGCCACTGGGCTGGCCCTGCCTTTTGGTATTTTTGACAAGCTTCTCCCTCAAAAAATATTCAAGTCCTGAATAACGGCTTTCTTTTGACCTGGATGAAGAAAGAGAATTTCTCTAGGGATTTTCAGAGGGCCCCTGGGACTTCTCAGAGAAATTTGCTCTCTCTTCCTATAAGGAGAAAGATTCTAAACTAATTAGGTTTATTTGGTCTGTTAAATTACATGGGAAGCATTGTCAGATAAGTAATGATAAAGTTTCTTAGGTGGTATTATGTGTGTAAATGTTATTGATATAAATGTTTTGAAATTTATAATATTCCTAAAATTCTGATTAGTCCTCGTTGTCAGCCATAATTCTAGTTATTATTTTAAGGTGTTGTATACCACAGAAATAACCAAATTTCCTTGTGAATTGTCATTAAATCTTTTGTCATTTACAGACAGTTATTGTTTTCCTTTGATGCTTTTGCTTTTGCAAATATGTCTTGTCTTCTGAGAGATTCATGGAAAGAACTCTGACACTCACTCTGGAATGCAGGTTTCTCATATGCTTTCTGATTATAAAACTGAACTGGCTACAAAATTAGAGAAGTCTAGTGGAGAAACTGATGACCCCGTAAAACTGCTAAAGAAGATTAAGACCAAAAAGAATCAATTACACAGGACCATACGAACTGATGAGTATGATGATAATTTTTATGACTTTTGTTTGAAATGTTGATTTTTTGATGTTTTGCTTTGTTTTCTCAGATTTAAGAAAATGTTTTTCTCTTTTCTCTTATGCTAACTATGACTTATAGCAACTTGGTGAAATTATACCTTTGTGAGCAGAACTGAAACATTTATATTTTTCTCCCTACCTGATCCCTCCAGAATTTGGAAACACTTTGTGAGTGAGTATGTTTATTTTGCGGCAATATAGTTATTTGTATGGGTTCGATAAGAATCTGTTCTCCTTATAACAGGACACATTGGTTATATTACAAAGGCTTTGACTGGAATATCACATTGGAGAGAAACACACAGGCTCAGATATGACAAGACAGCTTTTCAGGAACAAAGATTGGACCTTGTGGAATAAAGCCACTTGGAAATATTGACCTGGTACCTTGTTTACAGAGATTCCAGCAATCTCACCTGGTAAGTAAGGAGGCTCACTTGTCTGGCAGGTGCCTGAAATCACAAAATATTTTGGAGGACCTCAAGAAGAGAGGAATCCACCCAAACCTGTAGGTACTGCCGGCAAAATCTGATGGCAAGTCCTTGGGTTGGCTTTTCTGGCCTTGAGAGACTTCAAAGTTCAATCTGAGTCCTCATAAAAAATTCCAGCAAAGCAGATTTAAAAGAACCTATATGATCAATTGCTATTCTTGCTGCACTTATGTAAATGATTGGGCCAAGTTTATTAAAACTAAACATTTTGCAAACCAATGAATCTTAATTTGGCTATCTTTGGTAAAAATGAGGGTGACTTTAGAGAGAAAAATTGTGTTTCAGTAAAAAACTATAATACACGTTTGTAGATATTAGATCCTAGCTCCATTAATTGTCTTTGAGGTTTTTGTTTTCTACCTGTGAACTGGACTAGATGCTGAATTCTTCTAGTCTCCTGAAATATCTGGCTGCAAAGCTCCAAACTAATCTTTTCAGTTTTTTAAATCGTTTTCATTCAGAATCATTGAGAACTGAACCTGACCTTTTTCCTGAAGACTTGCAAACTGAAGCTTAACAACTTGATACAAACTTAAGAGAGATTCATGTGTGAGGCTGTGTAAGCTGTAAGCCACTCTGAAAGAAACCCAAATGCCTGATGACATCATCAGAGACATCTTAAGCTGCAAAAGATGCTTCAACTCTGACATCTAGAGATCTTCTTGACTGGCTACCCCCTGGGCTCAGTAGCTCGTTTATAATTTGCTCCACCCATTAACCTTGTTTTTATTTTTATTTTCATAGAAATACTTCTTATTAAACACCTGATTGTTTGCTTCCGCAATATAGGCCTCACTTTGGGAGCCAACCTGCATCACTGCCTTCTAAAATGAATTTAACTGGACTGATCTATTATCAGGACTAAGAAATGTGTTCAGTGGGATGCAACAATCTGCCACTCAGCTTCTGGACTATGAAATTTCTTAAAGTTTCAAAGAACTGTGAAACTTAAAAGTTTCAAAGGCAGGACTGTGGGGGACTGGAATTGGCCACCCCAAGATAAGATATGTCTCTTTGGCATGAGGATTATTTTGGGCTGGTTACTTTAAAAAAAACTGCAGACAGGAGAGAAACTCTGAGAAGCGGAAGTTACCCTTCGTTAAGAGACATTTACATTTGTAAAGGAAATCTCCTTCTGTAAATGTTTCTCCCTCTGTACTAGGAAAAAGGGGGATGACCTCATCTCTTGAAACTCTTAATGCAGAAGGCAAGGACTTAAATCTGCATGATAGCCTTACTCTTGTTTACTGTGCTTTTCTGGTGATCTTCCACAACTGACTCCCCCACGCTCAACATCCTCCTTTGTCTTTAGCTGAGGGTGGTACTTAAGGGGTGAAATTCTGCCATTTTGGTGAGTGTCTCAGTTTGCCTGGGCCTCTCCCATGTATACATGTTATAAAGCTTTAATTTTCTCCTGTTATTCTGTTCATGTGAATTTAATTCATTGTCTGGCCAGAAGGACTGAGAGCAGGTAGAGGAAACGTCTTCCTCCCCTACATTACCATCACCTGCAGTGTGTGTAGAAGCATGTTTTCCAACTGAGCCTGTGCAAGCAAATATCTACCTCTCCCATTTGAATATTCATTCCCCATCCCAAATAAACATCCCTGCTTCCCACTGTTCGGGGATGCCATGACTCTGGAAATGATTCCTCATGGTCCCCTATTTGCCTCAAATATACTTACTTTGTGAGATAACAACTTCTACTTCTGTAGAGTCTCATTTAACTCACCAGGAGGGAACCCACTTCAGTTTCTGTAACAAGTTGGTGCCCAATGTGGGGCTTGCCCCTTCATGGTGCATGTGCCGGCAGCTTGATGTCGCTGTCCCCTTAGGAAAGCCAGTGGCTGCACTGAGTGCTTTGCTCGGTGGCACTCTCCATGTGAGGTGCCAACCCCATGGCAAGGCTATAAGAGTTTTTTCTTTAAGTTGTCTCACAAAGCCTGCCTGTTGGGGCCTGGCTTTGGGGTTTGAGTTCCCATCCAGGGGTGGCCTGGCTCGGGGCAGTAAGAGTCCCCTCTAGGTGGAAAGATTGCACAACCCAGCCACTCTAGCTGGCTGATGCTTGGCTCTGGCAAGATGGGAGCAATCCCTGTTGACTAGTCAGGGGTTCAGGTCCCCTCTGGTGATTGAATCCCCTCTGGAGTGAGGAGGTGGGGGTTTGAGGTCCCCCCTGAAGTCACTGAGTTTGTCTTTGTGTTGGGCCTGTGATGGGAGGAGGGGTCCCCTTAAATAGGGTCAAGCTCCATCTGGTGTTGCCAAGTCTGTTTTTCATTTGTTTTTGTCAAGGACGCTCGACATCAACCTTGTTTGTCCACGGTCTGGCTTTCCTAGACCTCCTTTCTTTCTCCCTTGCCCTCACTATCAGTGGTCCCTGGGTGAAACCCAGCGTCCACCAGTTTTATTTTCCCTTTAAGGATTTCATTACTCAGCCTGGGTCTTGTTTCAGGATACTAGGGTGCTAGATCTCCTCTGGGCACAACCTTGTGGCTTCTGTGTCACCACTATCTGTTACAAGTTGCACCTGGAAGGTTGGAAAAGACACTAGAACATGGGGGGAGCAAGCTCCATCCCAGAGGAAAGTCCATTGTGCTGCATCCTCCAGAGCTGGAAAGCCTTCAGGTATTCCCCATTGACCCGAGAGCAGATGACGCTTTCCTGTAACTGAGCCTGGCTGCAATATTCACTGGAAGATGGGGAAAGATGGCCAGAAAATGAGACCCTAAGTGTTAACTCCATACCACAATTATATCTAATTTTCAAGAGAACAAAGAAAGAGGAAGACATCCCCTATGTCCAGGGCTTCATGGCATGTGTTCCAATGAAGGGTTAAAGGTTGACTCTAAGACTTATCTTTCTGATAAGGAGGACCTGCTCCTCCAAGTCAGGAAACGTGGGACTAAGGAAAGCCCACCTCAGACACCTTGCTCACATACACCAGCTTATTAGTTAGACCAGCTGGTGAGCCCTGGGGGACCTCCACCTTATCCTCCAACCTCACCTCTGCTTAAGCCAGAGGCCAGAACAGGGCCAAACCCTTTGCTGTTCTCGCCCAGCGATCCCAATACAGGGAATTGGACTCTGCCACAACCAAAGACCCCTCACGCTCCTCTCCCAGACAGTACAACTAGATTAGGAACCAGTTCTTAATCCCTATTTCATATCTCATAGTGCTCCAGTCATCCGTAGGAAACTCTGAAAGTTGGCTGTCAGTCCTGATACCAGTCCTGCACAACTACGAGAGGCTGCATTGAGGGTGCTCCATGACCAGCATGAGGCTGAGGATGAAAAGGAAGACAAGAAGATGAAAAGGTAAGTCACTCTGCCAGCTGTGGCCCGCCAGTCTCCTCAAGGTAACCTGACGGGGAGGAGGAAAGTGACATGGGTGAGTAACCCCGGCCCCCACCGAGGGACCCGGAGGCCACCAACAACGTCAGGGGCTAATTGGTGTGTGAACTGCCAACAGGAAGGGTGTTGGTGGCAGGATTGTCTGAACCATCCCCAGGGAGGGAAGGGATCGAACAAGACCAAGCCGTGGCAGTTTCCCTTGACTACAGAGGAGATGTGACGGGGCTGTGGGGCTCCCTGGCAGACTCCAGGAGGCCCAGGTGACCTTGGCAGGAGGAGAAGAGCAGGTTGAATCTTTGCTCCCTAGTGGAGCCTTGTTCTCAGTGCTGAATGCCCAAAAGGGAAACCTTTCTGAAGGAAAGTGTGACCTAAAAGAGGTCTCAGGGAAGGGAGAGGCCCAAAGATTTCCGGAGCCCTGGAGCTGTGAAACAGGGTCAAAACTGCTGAAGCATTCTTTACTGTATTTACCAGAATGCTCTGTTCCCCTTCTAGGGAGGGATATGCTATCTAAGTTAGGGGCCTCAACAAGCTGGGAACAAGAGAAAATCGAGATCCAAGTGCCCAGGAGTCGGGGAGGTGAGCAATGGTCCTCTTACAGGATACAGCAGCTCCTGAGAAGGAAGAGATTCCCCTACATGTCTTAAGCTGTGCTAACTCGGAATTATGGGCACAAGGACAGGTGCAGTGGGCAGCTGGTGCCACGCCAGGAAAGGCAAAACGGAAGCAGGTAGGTCGTTGGCCCCGGGTAAAACATATACCCCTTAAAGCCAGAAGCCATAAGAGGAATCCTTCCTGTAATCAATAGGCTTTTAGAACAGGGATTGTTCAGGCCATGGAGATTCCATGGAACACTCCTATGTTACCTGTTAAAAGGTTGGGAACAGGGGAATATAGATTTGTTCAAGACCTTAGTGCTGTCGGTGCTGTACAGTCCTGGAGTTATAATAGTAAATTTCTTCATTTTGTTTCTGGTCCAGAGCTCCTGAAACTCCTGTAATTACCCATATGACAGCCATATGGGGCATCTTTTGTTATAATAATTATTTTAGTGCTCAGTTCCTGAAATAAGTCCAGAGCCATAAAGGTGAAACAGTTTGTCTTGTGTGATTCCTAACAAGCTCATTTCAACCCCACCTGAACTGATGTTAATAAGGTGAGTTTTGGAAAGGCTCTAAGGGTGGGGGCTGGTTGCCAGGGAAACCAAGTGTGTGATTTGGGGGTTGCAAGTTTTAGCCCCATCTCCCTCCCCACACCTTCAGGTGGGGAGAGGGGCTGAAGATTGAGTTCAATTGCCAACAGTCAGTGATCTGATTGATTATGCCTATGTGATGAAGTCTCCATTAAAACTCAAAAGGATGGTGTTCGCAGAGCTTCCACGCTGGTGAACACATGGAAGTTCTGGGAGAGTGGCACACCCAGCGAGGGCCCGGGAGCGCCTTGGCCCTTCCCCACATATTTTGCTCTATGCATCTCTTCCGTCTGGCTGTTAATAAGTCAAAGGTTTTCCTGAGTTCTGTGAGCCGCTCTATGAAAGTAATCAAACCCAAGGAGGGGGTTACAGGAACCTCTGATCCTGTGGCCGGTTGGTCAGAAGGTGACAACCTAAACTTGCAATTGGCATCTAAAATGGGACATAAAGGGTAATCTAGTGGGACTGAACCCTTAACCTGTGGGATCTGATTCAATCCCCAGGTAGATAGTGTCAGAGTTGAGTTAAATATGTTAAACTTCTAGCTAGCAAGGGATATAAAGTGTCTAAAGAGAAGGTACAAATATCTGAAGAGACTGCAAGGTACTTGAGCTTCATCATTTCAAGGGGACAACACAGCCTTCCCCTAGAGAGGAAAATGGTAATATTGCAACTTGCTTCACCAAAAACTCAAAGGCAGCCACGAGGATTCTTGGGGATGGCTGGCTTTGGCTGCATTTGGATCCCTAACTTTGGATTAATTGTTAAGCCTCTCCAGGGTAAACTACAGGGGCCTCTTTCAATTGGATGCGCTATGTGACTAAGCTTTCAATAATCTTAAAAACTTGCTAATGGAAGCACCTACACTGGCCTTACCAGACCTGAGCAAAACATTTGACCTATACGTCTATGAAACACAGGGAGTAGCTATAGGAGTGCTAACCCAAACGTTGGGACCCTAAAAAGAATAGCGGCCTATTTCTCAAAGCAGCTAAACACTGTGGTGAAAGGATGGCCCCCATGCTTGAGATCTGTAGCTGACATCTGCCTGTTAGTCAAGAAAGCAGACAAACTGACTAAGGGCCAACCTGTGATGGATGTGGACACCCCATCAAGTCTCTAGCCTACTAGAGACTACAGGACACCTCCGGCTATTAGAGAATAGAATACTACAATATCAAGCTATGCTGCTAGGTTCCCCTCAGATTTCTTTAAAACCCTGTCATACCTTAAATCCAGCTACCCTGCTCCCTGATTCCAAGGGGCCTATTACCCATGCTTGCCCAGAAGTGATTGATCAGATTTTCTCTAGCCACAGAGATCTCCAGGGTGAACCATCGCCTAATGCAGAGGAAGTATGATTTGTAGATGGGAGCCCTTCATGAGTAACGGACAAGGAAGAGCAGGTTATGCAGTAGTGTCTCTGCATGCAACCATAGAAGCCAAGGGGCTGACACCAGGCACCTCGGCCCAAAAGGCAGAAATAATTGCATCAACGAGAGCTTTGGAATTGGGAAAAGAAAAAATTATAACAATATACACAGAGTTTAAATACGCTTTCTCTGTAATTCACACTCACGGAGCCATTTGGAAAGAAAGAGGACTTCGTAACAGCAGCAGTAAAGAAATTAAACATGGGCCAGAGATCCTTAAAGTGCTAGAAGTGGTGCAGAGCCCCAAGGAAGTAGCTGGACTCCATAGTCAAGGCCATCAAAGTGGGGAATCAGAGGCCACAAAAGGAAGTAACTGGGCAGCTGAAACTGCAAAAGGGGCCCTCCATCAGGAGAGCTCCAGTTACCATGAATTCCCACTCTGCCCTTCCGTGAATTTACACCTTCCGTGAACTTACCCCGGATGAAGTAAGGGAAGCCACTACATGGGGTTATCAGTGGTCCCCAATAGTCAGGGCTGGATGATAAACCAATGAGGGAAGATTCGAGTCACCAAACCAACAGCTTGGGGTCTCCTTAAGCGTGCTCGTGCTGTCTTAAAACTTGGAAAAGCAGTTTGTCGCAAAATCTGCTACATCCTACTTGGGTAAGGCCTCGCATGGTGTCACTAACCACATATTCTTCCCTAAATTTAGAAGGAATCACCCCTTGGATCCACTACAGAAGGGTTAAAAAAAAGCAAAGAAAAAAGAAAGCTGTCCAGCTCTGAACATCCAGAGAGATCATCACAGACAACTGAGGACTCTGAGTTTTCCTGCAAACCACCCTCTGATCTGAAACTCTTGTTTCAGCGACACTATCCAGATAAGTAAATCCCAATGACCTGTCAACCTTTGAATGACTGGCTATCCACCCCAGGCTCTGCCCTGGGTCCTAACCAACCCCATGCCACTTAGGCACGGTAGGCATCCAAGGAGGTTGCATGTTCCTGGGCAGCAAGACTAGGTCCATCAGAAAAGGATGGGTGACAAATTGAAATGGCAAGCAATAGGATATATTGGAATATATGAGGAAGCCATTTGGTAGAAACCTAATTCAGCCTGACTTTGTTTGTTCCAAAAGGGCCTGACTGTGGCCATTGAGCATGCATTGTATATCCACTTAGACATTTTGAGATAAAGGTGCAACTTCCATCCACCTCCCAATGTTGGCATCTCCTTAAAGATTAAGCATCTTTCTTTAGGCTGGGAACTGATCGCAGTGCTCATCTGTGACCGCCCAGCTTGAGGCAACAGACCTGCCACTCTGCGTGGTTCACCAAGACAGCAGACCTATCTGCTGTTTCCATCAATTGCTGTGCTGACAGAGCCCTCGTGACTATTGTAAAAGGGACATTTCAATCATATGTGAAACATACTCTTTGAAGGTATATAACCACCCTGTATACCCCCACTTCTTGGGAGTGCTCTGTTCCTTTGTGGAAGGACTCTCCCGGGTTATAATCCTCAGATTTTAGCTCAGAATAAACTCACCCAAATTTTCATTTATAGATTGGTTATGGATTATTTTCGTTGACATGGGCAACCCAGTATGGAGACTATAAAATAGCTGGTGGAACCTGGAGGGAGGGGGCAGGTAGGCCCAGTTCCTAAATGGATACTGAAGGCATTGAAGCTATAAAATTACAGATGGTTGTTACAAACTACTCAGGGCTATGCGTGAGTTTGGGGCTAGGCCTCAAACCTATTTGAGATTAATTGGAAATTCTGCTCCTCTACTGGTCCCTATGTCAAAGTGAATGCTCAGCAGGAAGTAGTTACCAAAGATGGACCTTCGACCTGTGCCCCTCGAGAAGGAGGAGCATGATAAACTAGAGGAGGGATTTTGTTGCTGACTAGTTGCCCCAGGGACTCAAGGGTGGATTTGGAAGCATTTAACTCTTTTTCCAAATTGTTCTTTCTCCTTTTGTTGTGTTAAGGAGATACCATCACCAACCACACTGAACCAGACCAGGCCTCACCATGAGAGCTATACCTGTGGCCTTTGCCTTATTTTTAATGCTAAGATCTCTCCAGGAGGACCTTAGGCCTTATTACCATCACCTGCAGTGTGTGTGGAAGCATGTTTTCCATCTGAGCCTGCGCAAGAGGATACCCACCCCTCCCTTTTGAATATTCACTCCCCATCCGAAATAAAAAGTCCCTGCTTCCCTTTGTTCATGGAAACCATGACTCTGGAAATGATTCTGCATGGTCTCCTTTTTGCCACAACTATACTTTACTTTGTGAGACAACTAGTTCTGATGGGGCGTCTGGTTTAACTCGCCAGAGAGAACCCATTTCGGTTTCGGTAACATTACTGAACTCTCTCTAAATATGTGGTAAACATCTCCCCTTTGCTCCAGGCATGATTTCTAGCCACGGAAGTAAATACATGCGCTGAGTCAAAATAAAATCATGCACAGGATACAAAACAAATCTGACAGCCTCTCTTTTTTTTCCTATGTACCTTAGTTTCATGAAAATGTATGTGGCTAGAGGAAAACGCATTCCACAGTACCTTGATTTGAATACTCTTTTGGGTTAGGAATGTGGTAAATAGATAAAAGATAACCAAGAAGAGTAGGGCTTTTGAGCAAAACTCAACCAAGACATCCTGAGGCTGTACACTACATGTGAAATAAGATGCTTCATTCTGGAAAACACCATTACTGAAGAAAAGAAAGCCTTGAACCTTGTTCCTTTGCATATCAAGTCAAAACATGGAGAAGGGGAGATCCAAAGATGGGGAATCACAAATTAAGAAGAAAAAAATTGATGAGCTGGCCCCATGGCCGAGTGGTTGAGTTCATGCGCTTGGCTTCGGCAGCAGGGTTTCGCTGGTTAAGATCCTGGCCGTGGACATGGCATCGCTCATCAGGCCGTGCTGAGGCAGTATCCCACATAACACAACCAGAGGCACTCACAACTAGAATGTACAACTGTGTACTGGGGGACTTTGCCGAGAAGAAGGAAAAAAGAAGAAAAAATTGCGACATAGGAGAGCAGCCACCCCTCTAGGCTGAGCCAAAAGCCTCAGTAACCCCCTTCTGAGAGCAGTGGGTGCCCACCCATTCACCCCTTACTCTTCACCTTAAGCTTTTGCTTAAAAGACAAAGTTTTCTTTAAAACAATGCCTCCACGCTGAGGATCAACCTGAACATTAGAAGTACTATAAGTGACGTAGTTATTTTTTACCCATCATACTACATCTTGGGTACTTTTCTCTGTTACTGACCAAGACTAACCTGAAATGCACTTTAGACTCTGCAAGAGAAAAATTATGTTTTTTAAAAGTTCACTACGAGCCAATTATACAAAAAGCATTATTTCAGCTTCTATAATTTTTTGCCTAGATTTAAAATTTTTAAACTTCTGATTTTGAAACTATTTCAGATTTACAAAAAAGTTGCAAAAATAGGGTGAAGAATTTCCATTTATCCTTCATCCAGCTTCTCCAAATATTGATACCTCACATAACCATAGCACAATGATCAAAGTCAGCAAACTGCCTAATACTTATTCTATAGATTCATTCACATTTCCCCTTTTCTGGTCCAGGAGCCAGCGCAGGATCACGTGCTTCCTTACGTGTCATGTCTGCTAAGTCTCCTCCACTCTGGGACTGTGCCTCCATCTCTTTGTCTTTCAGCACAAGGATGTTTGTGAAGTTATGTTGTGAATATTCCTGGGCTCAGGTTTATCTGCTGTTTTGTGAGTTGTGTTAGGAGAAGTTGTAGTTTTAAGGAATCACATTTCCAGACAACGCACACCTAGGGAGTGAGCCCAGTGCCCCCAAGAGAGACCCCTACAGAACATTCTTGTACATTCTTCACTGGAGAGGCTTTGAAATGCGATTGCGTATGACCAGCTGGCCTCCTGTTTTGGGCTTGGGAAAACTGACAGTAGGGTGAGATGTTACAGATTCCCGGTCCACCCCTTCCACCCAGGTCTCCCTTCCCATTGGCTCCCTCTCTCAGTAGGTAGATGTATCACAAACTCCCTCTCACAGATGGAGATGGCCCTTGATTGGTCCCTCTTCTAGCCACCATCCATTCTTCTCCTTTCTTTCAAGGTTAATCTTCTTAAAGATATAAGCAAATAACAGCGACACATAGTCATAGCCCTCAACTCTGCACCTTCCAATCATAACTTGACCAGTAGTCATCTGGTCTCCTCCTTAGTCGTCCAGAGCCACCTTGATTCATTCTCCTGTCTACATCACCTCCCAGTGCTGCCTTCCTCCATCCCCTGTTGGTGACAATGGCCTCTGGGCTTTCCTCTTGTGTTTCAGGTTCTTTCACATCCTCCTTAGGCTCCTTTTCTTCTGCCTCATCTTTAAATATTAATCCCTGGGAAGGAACTTTTTCTTTGCTTCTATAGGTGTTCTAGAGTGGGGAACTACTTCCACCCTCCTCACAAAGAGAGATTCTTTTAGGAACATTTGCAGCCCCCCTCCACCTGACTCATTCTTCGTCACTGAAGGGGAGCATCTCCCCCTTTGTGAAGGGCTGCCTCTGGAGAGCCATGGTTCACTACTAATGGGGTCTCTTCACATGGGTGATACAGCTCTACTGGCCCCATCTGTGTTCCTCTTCTTTCTCCCACCCACAGGGTGCCCCCCTACCTGTGAATACCTGGGTGAAGGAGGCTGAGGGTGTGTTGCAGAAAAGACTTTCCCCACTGGCATGCTTGCATAGCACCCAAAAGGGGACCGTGCCACACTCCAATCCAACTTCACTGGAGAGGCTGGTCATGATGGGACATTGAGTTTGTCTGGCCCTTCATAATACTGGCACTTGTATCCTCATGTGACTGACTATCAATCCTTAGTTTAATGCTTACTGGTTAGAGCTCAGAATGCTGCACAGACCCCGAAACCCCTAGAGCTCCATCCTTTCCACTACCTTCTTCTCATCCTACCACAGAAAACCCCCACCAGGGATCTGGTCCTACCACAGAGAACCCCCACCAGGGATCTCGGCCAGGCTCCCAACTTGATTTGATGCAGAACTGAGTGCTGAGGGCACATCCAGATGCTCCCTGAGCTCCAGATCTGTACTTTCAACTGCAGGATGGGTAGTTCTACAAGAATGTTCTGTAGGGGTCTTACACATCTTGTTATGTGCTCCAACTCCTGGCGACCCTGTGAATGAGTGCTGTCCACGATGGGCTTCCCTCAACATCCCTGCTCAGCTTCTGTAAACTCATGCCTATGGCTTCCTTTATGGAGTCAATCCATCTCATATTTGGTCTTCCTCTTTTCCCGCTGCCTCTACTTCTCCCAGCATTATTGTCTTTTTCAAAGAGTCCTGCCTTCTCATGATGTGCCCAAAGTAGGACACCCTCAGTGTTATCATTTTTGTCTCCAGTTATAGTCCAGGCTTAATTTGCTCTTGGACCCATTTGCTCATCTTTCTGGTAGTCGAGAGTATCTGTAGAACTTTCTTCCAACACCATATTCCAGTGAATCCATTTTTTTCCTGTCAGCCTTCCTCACTGTCCAGCTTTCACACCTGTACATAGCAATTGGGAATATGAGGGTGTGGATAACCTTGGCCTTGGTCTCTAATGACGCTTCCTTACACCTAATAATCTTTCTTTCATGGCTGCCCTTCTGAGTCTCAGCCTTCTCTTGATATCTTGGCTACAGTCTCCATTTCAATTTATGATCGAGCCAAAGTAAACAAAACCTTTAACAATTTCAGTGTCTTCCTTGTCTATGTTAAAGTTGTATGGCTCTTCTGCAGTTATGATTTTTGTCTTCTTGATGTTCAAACTCAACTTGTACAAAGCCAAATTTATTATATAGAGTTCTTCTGGTCACAAGTGAGAGAAACATAATTCCATCAAGTAGGGAAAGAAGAAGAATGTTTTGCAAGGAGATTTGGGCATCTGCTTGGCTGTGAGGAGGATTGGGATGAGGTCTCGAGCATAGACAAGAATGTCTCTCTCTCTTTCCTCCCCTCTCTTCTACTTCCTGCTGTGTTGGCTTCGTTTCCTCCTGCTTTATACCATCTTCCTCAAGAAAGTGAGGGGAAGATGCATGGCAGGGGCTGGACCAACTGTTTTCCCTGGTTCTGGCTTCAAAAAATCCCAGAAGGGACTCTGATCCAAAGATAAGCAATGACTCCAGCCAGAGTCAATCAGCTTAGCCAAAGGAACAGAGTACTGGGCACAGACATGACACCGAGATCCCATCTGTACACCCAGGAGTTGCTGTGGGCCAGAAAACCAGCCCATGGGTGTCAATGACACAAGTCATCATCTTTCCTCTCAAACTTGCTTCCAAACTGTGCTGGGTTTAGTATTATCTATAGGCTGATCAATGCAAAATTCATGACTTCAACTCTAACTGCTCACTTGGCCTCTCTTTTGATTTCTTACAGCAATCCAACACTCACAGGTCCAAAACTGACCCCCTGATTCTTCCTGTCTCCATATCTAATCACCCAAAAGTTTTGCAGTTCTACCTCCAAAGTACACCCAGACTCCCCTGACCCCCCAAAATTCTCTCCACATGCACCTAGCCCATCACCTAGTCTAAGTCGTCACAACCCCTTCTCTGGACAAACTCAGTGTCTCCCTCCATTGTCTTCCTGGGTTCACTCGATTCCCTGCAATCCATTCCCCACTCAGCTGCCAAGGTCACTTTTAAAACATGTAAAGTAAATAGCTTCCCACTGTGCTTAAGGGAAATCCAGCTCCTTCCCAAGGACTATAGACCGCCAGGGAGATCAGGACTCTGCCTGTTCCTCCTACCCTGCAGCTCTCACCCCTCCCTGCACCCTGCAAAACCTCATATGCCCCTACCCACCGAGACTGCGGTGTTCCCATCACGCCGGCCTTCTTTCTGTTCTTGCCAAGCTGGTGTTCAGTCTCTGCATTTCTCCTTTCTCTGCGACCCTTTGTCTGGGTCTTTCTCACCTCCTCCATGGTGCAGCATTCATTACAGTTTGTACACGTCCCTCCATCTTTATTTACAGGAGTTTTCTCTAATGGAAATGACCTTATTCAGCTATTTGTTTAACTGTTTTCTGTCTCATCACTTTGAGATTTGGAATGAAAATATGGAGGAAAGAAGAAAAAGAAGAGAACAAGTGAGGAAGAGGAAGGGAGTGAGGGGCTCCAGGAGGGGATTTAGTTTTTAAGGTTTATTTATTTGGTGAGGAAGTTTGTCCCTGGGCTAACATCTGTGCCAGTCTTCCTCTGTTTGAATATGGGATGCTACCACAGCATGGCTTGATGAGTGGTGTGTGGGTCCGCACCCAGGATCCAAACCTGCGAACCCCGGGCCGGCAAAGCAGAGTGGGTAAGCTTAACTGCTACACCACCAGGCCAGCCCCAAGGTTTAATTTTTTTAGGGCAGTTTAGGTTCACAGCAAAAGGGATTTTGTTTTAAAAGTTCATTTTAGAAATTTAGAAGAAGATGTGTGGCACTGTTTGAAATTCTTTCATATGCTCAAAATGGATTTAAATTAACCAGAAGAAAGATTGGTTCCTTAAAGCAATACTTCTCTTATGAATAGTTCTACATTTTGCAATGCTTATTCATGTTTATCAGCAGTTTGAGTTAATTCTTTTACATTGGTTAGTCATTGTTCACAAAGGAAAAAGGAAATTGAAAAGAGAGCTTTAAAACTTGGTCTTTGAATTTGGGAAGAGGGAGTGAGTTAATGGTATCAGCCTTTTCCTCGTGAGGATTAGGGAGCATCACGGCAAGAGTGAAGACAGTCTTTTATGCTTTTGGATCAGTTTTCAGCTTGTTGTGTAGGGAGAGTACAGGAGGGTCACGTGGTAAAAGCAGGCAACCAGAATGTGGGAGGAGGCGATGGTCAGGGAAGCCATACTTAAAGCCAGTTGATGCCTCCAGGGGCAGGCAACGTTCCACGTTAATACAAAACAGCATATGCTTCACAGCGCTGACTGAGCCAGACCCCGTTCTAAGCACTACATATGTGTTAGCTTGTTAATCCTCACGTAACCCCGCTCTTACCCTGTGCAGATGGAGGATGTGAGGTCCAGGAAGCTCAGGGTCCTTCCCGAGGCCACTGCCGGCAAGTGGAGGAGCTGAGATGGAAACCCAGGCCTCGCTGCCACACAGGTTGTCCTCTGAAACAGTGATTCTGGCCTAATTCTAGCAGTTGCTGGACATCAGCAGTTAGAGCATCACATGCTCACAGTGCCGTCCAGCTGTGGGCGACTGGGGGCATTACGGCTGAAGACAAGCTGCTGGTTTTCTTGGGACATAGTAAGTTACACTTGTGATTATTTAATTAGACCTTAACACAGATAATTCTAGAGGAGTACTATGTTTTCCTAGGCTCACTGATCCTCTTCAATCTTGTTTCATTTAGTTCTTCATTGTTCACTTTACAGAATGGTAACTCTCAGTCTGAGACAGCCATCTCCCCATGGTCCCCTTTGCAGTTAACAGAATCCAAGAGGTTGGTTCATATTTAAGAAGCTAATGGATTTGGTAAAGTTACCCATTAAGAGGCCAAATATTAACTTTCTTTGCTTCTGCAAAGAAAATATTGGGAGCAATTATTCTAGGGTGCAGTTAATTTGCTCATGCCATATTAACAGTTAAGTGTTGTGGAATAAGTTTAATCCTCAGTTTGATTATGGAAACATCATTGGGCTATGTATAAAATAAGTTACTAGCCAAGCCTAGCTGCTGGCAGGCACCAGAATCCGTGGCAGAGAGTCAGAGGAGGACATAAGCAGACACCAGGACAGCTGGCCTTGACCTCAGGAGGACTGCTTTGTAAAGCTATGATGACCATGCATCCTGACCCTCTTCCACAAAAGAACCGCAAATTTTCAGACAATTTAAGAGGATTCAGGACTTTCTAGAGCTGCTTTAATAAACATTTGGGTTTATATAACACATTTCAGACTTTAAAATATTCTATTCCAATTAAACTTAAAATTTGTGACCTATGGAAACAGATGCATGAAGAAGTGAAATGATTTAACTGATGTTCTGGGGCAAAATTACTAACATAAGAATCTTCGTAGACTTCCTGCTCACTTACCTTGAATAAGAGATCCTCGATTTCAGTAATTGGCTCCATTTCCCCTTCTCCAGCATCCGAAAGAGGGAATTCTTGCTGGAAGAGAGACTGAGGGGAGCCATGTGGAGCCGCTGGGTGAGAAGGAGGGGGGCGGGATGCGGGAGGCGCTTAAGCAGCATGTTGGGTGAGGAGAGTGACGGAGAAAAGAGCGCTGGAGTAAGTTTGCTGTGGACTCATTAGCGGTCTCTCAAGAGCGTAAAAGTACAATTTATCTTTCAATTCTTTATGGCTGTGGAAAGTGCTTTGAATGCAACGCACTCTAACATCCAATCATGTGGCACCCCAGGCGCCTGAGGACAGTGAGCCCTGAGACTTAGAGACCCAGTTCCAAACAGCGTCTACTATCTTTTCAGGCTCAAACAGGGCCCTTTCTGGACAAGATTTTCTCCCTCTTTCCCTCTCCCCTTCCAAACAAACCAACCAACCCTAGGTTATGGACTTCTGCCCTAGGAGATACTAGTTTTAAGTAAAAAAATTTCCATGATAACTAACATCTAACCTGTTAGATAGTTCCACACCTCCTCAAATTTCATTTCCCTCTGTATCTTTTCTCTCACACACAGCCCTCGCCCCAGGCACTGATAAGGATACAAATGATCTGGGTAGAGATGTGTGTTTCAAGTGATGTGGGGTCTCAGGAGAAGCTGGAGGGTTGCTCCCTTGCTGGAGAAACCATTCACAAGATTCAGCGCTTCTGTCTTTCAGGAAACAGAAGTATCCAACGCTTTCTCTCCTCCGGGAAGGCATGAACACGACGTGGGAGTTTTCTTTTACATTGAGGGTGAAAGCAAGTCATATACTCACAAACTTGACTTTGAGATGAGTCACAATGTGAGCTCAAATGCTTGTGGTTTGACTGAGTTCAGCCCGGAGAAGGGCTGGGTTCATCTGCCTCCTCAGAGCAGACTGTGCACCTTTCACAGAGGAAAACATCCGGGGCTTAGGCTGTGGACAATTTAAAGTTAAAATCCACTGGATATCAAGAAGTTCACCTGTTCTCAGGTAATTTCAAGGCTCTCTTAAGTGAAGTTGAAGTTCTCTTCCTTCCTCCCTCTCTGCCTTTGTTAAAAATATGCCAGATCCACTAAAAGGAGCCAGAGCTCCCTGGGGAAATGGCTGACTGCAGGACGGGAGCAAAAAAAGTATAAAATGAGCCCCCAAAGTAAAGAATTGCTCAAAAAATGATGGGGACGTGCCAAAAGGACACAGGAACTAGTTTGAAGGGGCTGCCACTGGTCAAACCTGAGAAAAATTGAGCATCGAAATGAATAGTGACAGTAATGAATTATAATTGATTGAATAAATAAAGAGGAAAGCTGTGAGTACATACATTCTGATGGCAGGGAAAAAATGAGTAGATAAAGGGGTACGGCAGAGGGAAAGCTCTTCCTTATAGCAGAATGCCAACTAATCCATGAAGAAGGAAGAGTAGAATTAGTAGTTATTGATGCTGGCTTGGCAAGCCCAGGAGTTGAAAGAAAGATTTCTTGGACTCTCAAAGTCTGGTCATAGTGCTCTTTTATTCAGAGAATAGCATGGGGACAGGACCCATGGGCAGTGAAAGGCTGCAATATGTTGAGGGTTAGGGCTAAATTTATAAGGCATGGGTATGTGACATTTTTACCAGACAAAGGAAAGATGATGTAAAAGGCACTAAGTGGTATCAGTGCAGGTGGGGTCTGGTTACTGAGTGGTCGTATAACTTTAGATATGAATTGGGTCATACAGATCGGCATGTAGGCCAGGACACCTCGGGCTTCTCTGCCTGGGGCAGCCTTGATCCATATCATAAAATCCCCCCTGAACCCATTTGACCCTGAAATCCTTTGGGGATATGGACGATGGTAATCTTTTGTCACTAATTCCAGCTGTACAAGGTCATAGAGCTGTCCCTAAATGGGGCCATAGGAGTACAGGCAGGAAGTTCAGTGGACCAGAAGGTTGCGCCCATGGAGTCCAAGGCAGACTAGGTAAACACATCCCCTGGAGGTGAGAGAATCATTTGATGAGAAGTGGTCCAGGAGGTGAAACTTTGTCGACATGTGGAAGGTAAACAATGAAATAGACAATAATTATAATAAGAAATATGAGCAGTATAATTAACCCAATGAATAAAACTTTGATAGTAGTCCAGAGACCTGGACCTGACCAGGAGTCCAACCAATCATTTAGGGATAAGGTAGGGTCAGACATGGATTTAATTTGGTGACTCATATCGGATAGGAAATTTGTTTAGGGCTTTCATGTGCCAGAGGACACTTTCGATTCCCAATTGGGGAAGGAAGATTGAGGCAAGGTGATCATACCAGTGGAAGACAGAACGGGTCCAGCATCATTGTAGGTTGGATAGGTTAGCAGGAGGAGATATAGTAAATGTAGTTCTACCTTGCAGCCAGATGAAACCTAGGGTGCATCGTCCAATCCATCCAGGTGGCAGCCAAGGCCTTAAGTTGGAGCCACATAACCACTGAGTGACACTAGGGGCTAACCAATGTGTGCTGGGCCATCTATCCCAGTCAGTCCCAAACCAATCAATATCTTTTAAGGCTATGATAGGAGAACACACATAACAAGGGATTTGTCCCATAGGTCAGGTGATATTAGGCCACATATCACAAGTGTGATTGGTTTGTTCCCAACATAGAAAGCCCTTTTGACTGAGTTGACCACTAGTAGGAGTGAGCCAAATATATTCATCCCAAATCTGATATAGCCAGGGTTATTTCTTGATTTGCATAAATAGGACTAATAAGGCCTAAGGCTGTGGGAATAGGGAGTAAGCTTAAAAGATTACTTTAGCTGCCTGTTTAGCTTCCCAGTCAGCAAAATTATTACCCTTGCTCTCAAGGGATAAATCCTTCTGATGTCACTGGCAGTGGACCACAGCCACTTGCTTTGGAAGAAGCACATAGTTTAAAAGAGCCAAAACCTCTGTTCCGTGTTTGATAGGGGAGTTCTTTGTGTTGAGTAATCTCTTTTCCTTCCATATGGCCCCACGTGCATGTAGGACCAAGAAGGCATATTTTGAGTTAGTGTAAATATTAATAACCATATCCTTTACCAGGTGAAGAGCTCAGGTAAGAGCGATGAGTTCAGCCTTTTGGGAAGACATATTGGCTGGAAGGGTTTGTGTCTTGATGGCATGCAAGGCATTTACTATAACATAGCCCACCTTGCGTGTGCCCTGTTCTATGAAGCTACTGCCATCAATAAACTAGGTGTCATCCGCATTCTCTATGGGGGAGTCCTAGAGTATACTTGTTCTATGATTTCAGAGCATGTATGCTCCAAATCCTGGACTGCGTAGTTAAGACCAGGCATAAGCTCTGCTGGATTAATTATTTGACAAACCTTAAGGATGACCTCAGGGATGTCTAAGAGGATGGCCTGATATTTAGTTAGATATCCTCTAGTCATCCATTGATGTCATAATCTCCATTTGGCTTCTTTACAGGCAAGACAGGAATATTATAGGGAGACTGACCTCATTTAAGGAGGCCATGACTGAGGAATTTTAATATGAGGGGCTGTAATCCTTCAGTTGCCTCTGGTTTTAAAGGGTATTGCTTCTCATGGGGTACAAGAGAAGAGTCCTACAGGGTACTAGAGACTGGCTGTGCTGTTAGAGCTCTTCCTGGAAGGGAGCAGTCTCAAACCTGGGGATTAACTGCTTCCCATATATGGGGTGCAATATTAGAGGGAACCTGGGAAACAACAGAGCTTGAAGAGAGAGTGGCAAACAAGCCATCCTCCTCATGTGTCAGAATAAATTGGCTTCCTAATGTTTTCATTGTCTCACCCTAATAATGGAGTAAAACAAGTAGGTAGGACTAGGAGAGTGTGGGAAAACACCAGCACCCAATATTGGCAAGATCAAGGGAGAGTTTGGTAACAAAACTTAGAGTCACCCTCTATTCGACAATTTTTTGATGGGACTTATGAGTTGGGCCAGAGTGGCAAACGAGTACAGAGTAAGTGGCTCCTATATCAATAAGAAAATCAATTTGCTTCCCTTCCACTTCCAGAGTAACCTGGGGCTCAGTCTGTTCAATGGTGACAGGAGCCGGACTGGCCTCTGGGCCCCTTCAGGTGGAGTCCTCAGGATCACATCTCTGGGCAGGGGAGTGTGTTCTTGGCCCCTCCTCACTCTGGAGGCGAGGACAATGACACTTCCAATGTCTCTTTCACTTGCAGAGAGGACAAGGCCCAGGAGGAAGATCCTTTCTTGGGCACTTTTTGCTCCAGTGTCCAAATTGATGGCAGCGGTAACAAGTGGACTCACCTGGGCCTCCGGCATTGGTAGTTTGCGACCTGGGCCCCTGGTTAGCCTGTTTCTGTGGCATATCTGCAATGGCGGCTGCTGAAATGTGAGCTTACCCCTTACCCTGTAATTTTGCCCTTCTGTCCTTATCCTGTTTAAGAGTCAAGTCCCGATCATTAAAGACCTGAGTAGCAACCTCCAAAAGTCTCTGTACAGGTGTTTGAGGACCCAAGGCCAATTTAGTCAATTTTCGGCGTATGTCTGGGGCAGATTGACTAATGAAGTGCATGTTTAGAACAGTCATCCCTTCCGGAGAGGTAGGGACTAGATTAGTGTATTTTCCAATAGCTTCAGCTAATCTCCCTTGAAAAAGCACAGGGTTTTCATCTGTTCCCTGAGTTATTTCCCAGAGTTTGTCAAAATTGACTGGCTTTGTATAGACACACATATACAGAGTCTCCACAGCTATTGTTTTAAAATTACTGCCATGAGTCAGGTACAGTAACACAAAGCTCACCAGTTATGAATCCAAATTTTGTTTTGAGCTTTTTACTAATATTTGTGGAGAGGACATTTAAGATTCTAGGCATCTTATGGTCTAGTCAAGGGCATGCTTATGGCTGTTTTCCCCTTTTTCCTTTTTTTTCTTCAGTCTTAGGAATTGTGGTGGACTAGCTAACTGTTCCTGGAGAGGGGAGAAGATAATCCTTTTTGAGATAAAGGAAGTGAGTGGAATCTGAACTGCCTCTAGAGCTGTATTTCCAGTCTTGCAAGGATTTCCTAAGGACAGTTGCTCTTGATTTCCCAGAAACTGGGTTGTAACTCAAATTACACTATAGGTTGATCTGCCTGTCCAGTTACACGATAAAGGCACAGAGAAACCCCTCAAGTTTTCTCCAAGATGGAGTTTCTGGGGCATAACCCATCCAATTGAAAGTGTTTCCAATTAGTTAGAATGCACCCGGGAGGTGAGTCTCTGGGGACGCTTGGGGTGTTCCCCAGGGTGGTAAAGCTGGTGGCTGACTGACTGCAGCTGGAGAAGGGTGCGGAGCCTGACTGTGGGCATCAATATGGTTATAAGTGTTAGTCAAGTCCCACTCAGCCCGGGCACTTACTTCCTGAGCCAGCACAAGGCGAGCCAGGGAGGCAAAAGGCAAAGGCCTGGAGCTGGCTGGGGGCTGGGGCTCCCAGGGCCCAGGGTTGAAAGTTAAGTCCCTGGCAACAGGGTTTCATATTTTCGATGTTATAGAAGGTCCAGGTTCCGCTCAGTCCAGCCTGAACTTAACCTCAACTTGATGACAACAGAGGGGGTGATGAACGAAACAGACAAAAAAAGGAAAAGAAGAGATCAGGCCTCATGCTTATGACTGCTTCCTGAGGGTTATCAGCATAAGGGTCACACAACAGTTCCCGTGCTGAGGCACACAGCCCAGCAGGACAGTTCACAGAATGAATCACAGGTCTCCTATTCTCACAACTGACTCAGTAGGCACCTAAAATACTCAACGAGTCAACCGCCAAGAGAGGGCCCCCCTGCTTGTGGTTGCCAGGGTGATCAGACCGGGAAACTGGAATGGGGGCTCCCAGGGGTGGAGCCTTTGACTCTTTAAAGATTTCTCTGTTTCTAGGTTGCAAAGCTCAAAAGGGGCCCAAAATGGCCACTTTAACTTCAAGAGAGATGAAAGAAAAGGGTCCACTACCTTGAAAATCCCCCCTGAAGCTAGGGCAGCGTCCTACCTACCCATCATTCCTCCTGTGGGGTTCCTATAGCAAGGGGTGATGGGGATGTCCCTCTGCATTGCATCCCTTGTATATCTTCCCTATTATGCCTGGCAGTAACAGGTGCCTGGTGAATGGTCCTGGAGGCAAAAAAATAGAGAAAAACAGTGGAGAATTTTCCACTGGTCTGGGGGACATTCTACCCAATTGTGTCCTGGAGCCATTCTCCCAAGAAGAGGTTCCCATACTCAACCAAAGGTTAGAGTTTGGTACTTTCCTTGAACCAGAGTCCTGACTGGGACTTTCCCGTGGTTCAGAGTGTGGTCAGGAGCCATAGGGAGGGATTCCAATCCAGCCTTAGGAAAAGAAACCTGCCACAGGAGTCTTGGAGATTGGTGACTGTCCTAATGACTTAAGTGGTCTACCCGTGCCCACGTAAAATTTATATATTAGAGATAGGATTAGGAAGGAATGGATTACTTCATTCTTCATCACCCTCAGGCTTAAGGTACTGAGTCTCTTTAGGCTGAATGCCAAGATCTGTCCCATAGAGTAGCCATGGGAAGCAAATGTGGATTCATACAGCTGTCCGAGAAGGTTCTCGATGGAGAAGTGAATTTAGATCCATCCTTGAAAAAGAGGAAGGCACAAGGAAGAAAAGGGCACTTACCAGAACTTAAGCTTACAAGCCGTTGAAGCAAGATCCTCGTACAGGCCACCAGAAGAAATGATGCGGGCTGGGCAAGCCCAGGAGTCCAAAGAAAGAGTTTTCGGACTCTCAAGTTCTGGCAGTAGTGCTCCTTTATTCAGAGAATAGCATGGGGACAAGACCCATGGCAGTGAAGAGCTGCAATGTGTTGAGGGTCAGGGCTAAATTTATAAGGCATGGGCATGTGACTTATTTTTCCCAGACAAAGGAAAGATGATGTGAAAAGTCATTAAAATGGTACCAGTGCAGGTGGGGTCTGGTTACTGTGTGGTCGTTTAACTTTAGATATGAATCGGGTCATATAGATCGGCATGTAGCCCAGGACGCCTTGGGCTTCTCTCCCTGGGGCAGCTTTGATCCACATCAGTTATTACTTTGCAGCCAACATAATAATAATTGATTCAGGCAAGAATTGTCACTGAATTAAAATCACCGGATGAAATGCGGAGGCAGATATTTACAGTCTCCTCGTATCTGCCCACAGATTATTAACTAACCCAAGGTTAGAAGGGACCTTTCTAGTGGAGAAATCCAGAGGACACCACCTTAGCTAAATGACCACACTCAAACGGAGGCAGTCCATGAAACAATGGCCCTGATCTCTTCAGAAAGTCAGTGCCATGGAAAACAGTGAAAGGCTGAGGAATGCTCCAGATTGAAGGACTCTAGGGGACAGGATATCTAGACGCACCGCACAATGCTAGATTGGATCTTGGAATGGAAAAAAGAAGTTGCTTTTAGGACAATTTTGGGACAATTAGCAAAATTGGAATATTTCCTGTATGTTAGATTATAATAGTATTGTATCAATATTAAATTTTCTAAATTTGATAATTGTACTGTGATGCTGTAAAATTTTGTTCTGGTCCTTAGGAGATACACAATATTTATAGATGAAGGGTTGTGATTTCTGCAACTTATACCAAGTAATGAAAAAGCAAGAAGAATCAAGCAGAGGGATGCACAGAGACAGGGACGCAGACACAGAGAGAGGTGGAAGTGGAGAGAGTCACATGGCTAAGTGCTAATGGTGGGAGAATGGGGGTGAAGGGCATATGGACATTAACTTTACTGTTCTTGCAACTTTTTGGTAAGTCTTTATTTCCTTCAAAATAAAAAGATTAATTAAAAAATAACTTCTGACAAGGGGTTAATCTCCAAAATACATAAAGAACTCATACAACTCAACAATAAAAAGCAAACAACCTGATCAAACAATGGGCAGAGGATATGTATGAACAGACACTTTTCCAAAGAAGATACACAGATGGCCAACAGGCACATGAAAAGATGTTCAACATCACTAATTATTAGGGGAATGCAAATCAAAACTACACTAAGATACCATCTTACACCTATCAGAATGGCTATAATTACCAAGACAAAAAACAACAAATGTTGGAGAAGATGTGGAGAAAAGGGAACCTTCATACACTGCTGGTGGGCATGCAAACTGGTGCAGCCATTATGGAAAACAGTATGGAGATTTCTCAAAAAATTAAAAATAGAAATACCATACAATCCAGCTATCCCATTACTGGGTATTTATCCAAAGAATTTGAAATCAACAACTCAAAGAGATTTATGCACCCATATGTTCTTTGCAGCATTATTCACAATAGCCAAGACGTGGAAACAGCCCAAGTGCCCATGGATGTATGAATGGATAAAGGTGTGGTATATATATATATATATATATACACACACACACACACACAATGGAATACTGCTCAGCCATAAAAAAGACAAAATCATCCCTTTTGCAACAACATGGATGACCCTTGAGGCTGTGATGTTAAGTGAAATTATCCAGACAGAGAAAATCAAACACTGTGTGATTCTCTCATATGTGGAAGATAAACACATGGACAAAGAGAACAGATTAGTGGTTACCAGAGGGGAAGGGGGTTGGGGGTGGGCAAAAGGGACAAAGGGGCGCATATGTATGGTGATGGACAAAAATTAGACTACTGGGGGTGAGCACAATGAAGTATATTCAGAAATTGATAAATAATAATGTATACCTGAAACTACACAATGCTATAAACCATTATGATCTCAATAAAATTATTGGGAAAAAGAAATAACTTCCTGAGAGAAGCTAAAGGGAGAATAACTTCTTTCTAAAATTATTACTATTTAACAGTAATGTGTGCTATTTGTAAAAATGTTTGAAAACACGATTCAAAACGTTAAAGTTATCTCTTCTTTTACCACACAGATGTAGCCTTGCAAACATTTAGAATGAATATTGTAAACATACCTTTTTGTCTTGCCTTTTTTTTCATGTAATATTTACAAGAACAATATGCCAGGATTTAACGTTTCTTAATGATTTAAAATTGCTTATTGTTTACCTCATTTGATTTTTAAAAATATTTTGTTTTTATTATAAAGGTCACCAACTTAATATTAAAGAAAATGATATACAGTTCTTTTAGCTAATACTTCTTTTGTTATTTTAAAAAGTGTGCCAAGCACAGTGATAGGCACTGGAGGTATTAGACAGAAGGGTTTGGTCTCGGCCTCATTGAGACCATGAGGTAAATGCAACTAGATCATATGTGACGGGCACAACCAGCCAGATTTCCTTTTTTGAAATATATTTACATATGTTCTCTTTTTCACATATTTTTAAATGCAGGTATCTTCTCTCTCTCTTTCTTAAAAAAGTGAAAATGAAATATAGTTTTAAATCCACGTGTGTCCCACATTCATGTCTGTTTAAAAAACAAAAATAAAAGGCCAGCTTTTTAGTGTTAGAACATTCCTTTATTTTTCTAACTTATCAAAAATAATGAATCAGTCCAGGCTTTACATCTCTTAGCTCCCTAGTAGTCCTCATCCTGTTTTTCCTTCTAATGTGTGGTTGGCTCTGTGGTTTCTGCATCCAAAATTCATTGTCCCTATGGCTCGCTACATGGTGGTCCCAATGATACCAAAGATGTACGTGGCAGAGCGATGCCAACATTCGCAGTTATAAGTTGTTAATTTTTTTTAATGTCAAAGTTGGCGGACACATAGTAAGAGAGTTACATAAAATGGCAGAGAGTACAGTGTCTTCCCAGACAGCGGTGTCTCTTTCTAGGTGACTCAAAGCCCCAGGGGTGGGCAAACAGCTGTGGGTGACCCATCCACAAGAGTGAGGGTTCCACCAGGTGCAAAAAGCCCTTTTGTACTTGTCCCCGGGATGTTTTCAATCCCTTGGCCCTCCTCACGCCTGACTCTTCTGAGATCTTCCGGCTATACCTGACTGCACGTCAGTGCAAAAACCAGTGTGCTGACACCTGAACGCATTCCTGAACGTTTGCTGGAAATGGAGAAGGAAAGTCAAGTCTGCTTCACCAGCAGAGGCTCAGGGTGGCTGACGTACTCTGCAGTGTCCTCACAGGGCAGGTCAATGTTTTAAAGTCAAATAGTGAGATAGGTGCTTAGAACAGTTCTGAAGCCATCCAGTATTACCTGTTTGAAAATGGTGAATCAAGATACCACAAGGTGGGGTGTGGAGCTTAACATACTCACCCAAGAAGAGGCGTGGCCCATCGGAAGGGCCATCAGAGTCCTCATGAGCTTGCCCAGGGCTCCTGGCAAAGCAATGACATGAAACTTTAGGGCCATCGTTCAGGTCTGAGAAGTCAAAATTATGCTTCCCTGACAAGAAGGGACAAAAACTGCCCCCACCTTCAGTGAGACAGAAACTGTCAAAGAGTAACTCAGACATCTAGTCAATTATCATCAGTTGTTTACTTGTCTATAAGTGAGAGAATAATCAGTTTTATCAATGTTATATAACAAAGGAAAAAGAGACGCATATGAGAACAGAAGCAGAGGGGGAAGACAGACAGTTTGCACTCACTGGGATAAAACTGATTTGCAGTCAGCTGGCAGAGGTGAGCAGGAGCGGGTTGACCAGGAGTCCCAGTGAAAAGACATCCCGTTGTTACGGGCTTTCTGGAAACCCTGAGATTAGCTTTGGTGCATAAGTGACAAACCTTCCTAACGTCTGCCAGTGTCCTATCAGCACCTGTACTTTAGCAAGGCCAGCTCTGCTCCAACTCCCTAACTGGGGTTTCTCACTAAAACCTGAGGTAGGTGGATCCCAATGGGCAAACCCCTATCCTATCGACAGTGAGAGTGTCACTGTTGTCTTTCTCAGCAAGGCAGGCAAGGCAGGCGTCTATGCACAGGGGAATGTCACACTGATGGGCATGACTCAGATATAACCTGGTCCCTTGCTGAACTGTCAATACTGGACCGAAGCACTCTTTGTGGCACTCGAAAGAACTGCATTTGTCATAAGGCAGCCTATCCAAAGTCAGAGAGCGTGCCGCCTGGCTCACGGGCCACTGAGGAAGGCCCAAGGGCTGCCTGGACACTGAAGACAGGAAAGGACTGCCAAGCTAGACTTCATCGGGACTGGGACAAAGGAAATGCCTCTGACCCCCATGCCCTCAATGAGCCGTCAGATCGGAAAGGGTCCCGGGGAGTCAGGTTGTTAGCTGATACACCTGAGAAGAGCTCCGTTGTACTAGAAGGCGTTTTTCTCACCACTAGACTGTGGGCTCCGGATCACTCCATCTCAGACAAATTCTGGAATAACTTGGTACTCCTGGACAAGAAGGAAACGTGCTCATGTGGTCAGCATATCAGTCTGAATTAGAAATGTGCCAGATTTGTTGGCCTGGTCACAAACTGTCTCAGAAACACAGAACATTAGAATTAGAAAGGGTCTCAAGGATTATTTTGTCCAAGTGCATGTTTTTACAGATAAGGAAACTGAGGTTCAGAGAGATGCAAGGAGTGTTGTTCCCAAGTTACTTTGTGAGTTCAGGTGGGAAACCAAGGCTGGATTTCAGATCTGCTCATTTTCAGCTGAATTATCTGTTAGCAACATGTGGTTACCTCCCTATTTATTGCTAACTAATTGTCTCCTTAATAAATGACTGTCCTTGTCACATTCATACATTTTATCCTTTCTTTTATTGTAGTAAAGTACATATAACATAAAATTTACTATTTTAACCATTTTTTACTGTACATTTCAGTGGCATTAAGTACATTCATGTTGTTGTGCAACCAACACGACCATGCATCCATAGCACACTTTCCATCTTCTCAAACTGAAACTCTGCACACACTACACAACAACTCCCCTTGACCCCTAGCCCCAGGCCCTGGCAGCCTCCATTCTACTTTCTGCAAGTGCCTCATAACGTAGAACTGTGCTTGTCCTTTTGTGACTGGTTTATCTCACTTGACATATGTTTTCAAGGTTCGTCCATGTTGCACCATGTATCAGCATTTCATTCCCTTGCATGACTGAATAATATTCCATTGTATGTATGTACTACATTTTGCTCATCCATTCTCCCACTGATCAGACATTTGGGTTGTTTCCACCTTTTGGCTATTGTGAATGATGCTGCTGTGAATATTATTGTACAAATGGCTGTTCAAGTTCCTGCTTTTAATTCTTTTGAGTATCTAGCCAGAAGTGGAATTGCTGGATCATAATTCTATGTTGACATTTTTGAGGAGCCACCATTCTGTTTCTCACAGTGGCTGTCCCATTTTACGTACCTGCCAGAGGTGCACAAGGCTTCCTATTTCTCTACATCCTTGCCAGCACTTGTTATTTTGTTTTGTTTTGATAAAAGCCATTCTAGTGGATGTGAAGTGGTGTCTCATTGTGGTTTGATTTGCGTTTACCTACTGATTAGTGAGGTTGAGCAGCTTTTCATGTGTTAGCCTCTGTTTATAATCCATTTTCCAAAAGATGTCTTTTCTCTGTGTGCACAAGTGGCTGCTTGTTTGCAGGGCAAACAAACCAGGATCATGAGATCCGTGAGTCTGGAGTATCTGTTCGCTTGTGGATTTTCTGAGGGGCAGTTTGAAGTAAAAAATCAGTCCCCTGTGGCAGAAAGAGATGAGACGGTTGCTGGACGGGAGTTTGAAACTAGGAAAGCTGGGGTTAGTGAGCCCTGCGTGGGCCAGGTTGTTCAGTCTGTTTCTTCTCCTCTTCTCACTGCTGGCAGCCAGTCAGGGGCAGGTCCTCGAGCTTCACCGAGTCCTTTGACACCCATGGCTTCTCTTACCTCTGCCCCTTCCTCCCACTCTAGCCCCATTCTCCTCACCAACACATCAAATTAGGCATGTAAAAGTGTGGTACAAATGCAAGGAGTTATTCAACAGAGGGTACATGCTGGCCTCAGGTCCTCTCTAACACCATCTTGTCACTCACTCACAGCTCACAAAATAACCCCAGAGACACACCCCCTCTTACCATTTTCTCTCAAGCCTGTCTCATAACCATCCTCCCTTTCTACCCCTCCTCCCTCTCTCTCTCATCTCTACCCTCCCGTCCTTCCTTTCTTCTCTTCCTCCTTCTTTCCCAATCATCTTCTCACTGTCCACTGAACAAGGCATTCATTTTCCTACCCCTGGGGTTTGTTGCCCTGTTTCCCAGGACTGAAACATCTGTCACCTTCTTCTCAAATCATTCAGTCCTACCTGTGCTACATAAACTAGCATCTTCCCTCTTGTCTGTGACTTTCCGGGCCGTTGAAACCCTCACAGCTGCTTCCCCAGCCTCCTGAGATCCGACTGGCCTTGGATTTCAGGAACCTGCTGGTGGATCGCTCTCCTACCGCTCATTCTATTTTGCTTTGACTGCTGCAGTAGCTGGCACACTCCTTGAGGCAGAGACCCTGTCTCACTCATCCAGAGATGCAGGAAGCACAAAGGGCCCCTGTTTCCGGGCAAAGCCTTGCCATCCACTTGCAGCCCTGCTGCTCACTAGCTTTGTGGTTTGGGGTTGTTTTTCTCATCAGTTTACAAGGAAGTGCTACTAAATGATTGTTATTATTGTTTTCTTCTCTGATATCAATGATCTTTTATCTCACATAGTATGGCACCAGCTTCATGAACCTATATTGTCTGATGATCTTCTCGGCTTCTATGTCCCCAGACCAGACTACTGGCTACAAAGCACACACAGCAAGGTCACTCTGCAAGTTCCCACTGCAGAGCCAATGTTCACCACAAGTGCATATTTATATGTGTCTCTGTCCTGTGAATAACCTTAGTTGCTGGTGCTTAGAGCAAATGAGCTACAATTTGTGTCTTTATTACACAGTCAACATGCAGACCCAAAGAACACGTTCTTCCTAGGGAAAACCAAAGACACTTTGTTGCATCCTTAAATGTATGACAGGTACTGTGAAGAGCTTCCTCCTTTAATGAGCTGAATTGGGTGGCATTAAAAACATCCAGTCTATTTGTTTCAGTGATCTGAAATCAGTACAGTTCAACTCTATCTTCCAGGTTGTTTCTAGAGTAATTTCTTTTTTTGCAAATAATGGTCTTTTTTCTTAACCAATTTTCCCTCAGTAATTGCTCATTCCTGGAGCTATAATGGAGTTATCTGCTCTGGTCACCTTCCTTGTATCGGCCTCCCTCAGGGCCTGGTGGCCGCTCACCACTTGGGCTTCCGGCTCCCTGCCAGGATTCAGGATTCCAGAGCGCCCCTGCCAAGCACTCTGAATTCACCTGCAAAGACTCCAGTCCTCATGGACCCCGGGACAGCTTTGCTCAAGCGTCCCGGGGCGTTAGCTGTTCAAGTGCCCCAGAGAAGGCAAAGAACGTTCCGGGAGTCCTAGGCCCCAAGCATCAGCCTGAATACTGCCTTCAAGGGGCAGTGTCCCCAAAAGCAATTCCCCATTGCTACGGTAACAAATTACCAAAAATGTGGTGGCATAAACAACACAAATTTGCCACCTCACAGTTGAGTAGGTCGGAAGTCCCGATGGGTCTCCCTGGGCCAGAACCAGGATGCCGCAGCGCTGGATTCCCCCTGCAGCCTCTAGGAGAGACCCCGCTCCCTGCTTTCCCAGCTCCTGGGCTGCCCCATTCCTTGGCTCGTGGCTCCCTTTCTTCAAAGTTAGCAGCATCGTGTCTCTCTGACCCTTCTTTCGTTGTCACTTCTCTCTCTCTGATCACAGCCAAGAAATCTTCTCTGCTGCTAACCATCCACATGATCACACTGGGCCACCTGGGTGATCCCAAAAAATCTCCCCATTTCAAGGTCCCTAATTCCATCTGCAAAGTTCCTCTTGCCCCCTAAGGTGACATTCACAGATTCAGGGATCAGGATTTGGGCATCTTTGGGCCATCATCCTGCCCAGCACAGGGGCAGAGAGGCAGGGGCGTGGGGCACTGCTCGTTGCCACTGTGGGGGCAGGCCTCAGACAAACTTCTGTATTTTCTGCTTTTATCCGCATCGGTCCCCATTTGTCTTCTATCCCAAAGCTTGTTTCTTGCTACTATTGCAGACTATGCTTTTCATTAAAAACTCACTCTCCTGCCTCCAGGTGTGATTTTCTCTCTACCAGGTGCTTCGGAACCAGTCTTTCCAACCTGCAGGCCCCAAAGGTGAGCTCATAGCAAGCCCTGGGGCCAGTTGTCAACCCTTCGTAGCAGCAGGAGACAGAGCTCAGCCGGGGTTCTCCAAGCACTTTTTCTTTCATGAGGAAAGGAAACAACTCAGGGCTGTAATATTATGCTCTGGAGCACTTATTCCTAACCATTATGAGTTTCATAAACTTGCTTTAAAATCCAGAAATTTCCAGGACATCTCCCTGTGTGATTATCTACAACTTTCAGAATGTGTTGACTGTTCAATTATATAATGACTACAAGTTACTCTGACATCAGTATGAATATGAAAGAGCTTGTATTTTATGAATCACAGTGGCATCTACGTAATTTGAAAGACAGGACAGTTGTGGGTAAGAAAATGTTATTTATTTGATCTAGAGAATATGCTTGCTCTGGGTATGGATGTGTGGGCACCAAATATGACTCCTGGCCTTATTGGGAAGGTTCTTACGGCGGCAGGCAGTGTCCCTGATTCATTTTTCTGAGCTCTTCATGAGACGACCCAAATATTGCAGGCCTTCCCAGCCCCTCTCCAAGGAAAAGCTTTCCAAGCTCTGTCCGTAGGAACAATTGAGACAGAGAAGAAGTGTATTCATGTCCCTAAGCCTGTGGGTTACGGCAGGCACAAGACAGCCCAGCCACAGAGGGTCAGGCCTCCTCCTTCGTGCCCCTAGCAGAAGAAGGGAATCTATCTGCACCTTCAGTATATTCCGCATCCACAACGATGAGGCGTGTGTCCCCTGGCCTTTCATAAGAAGCCTACCAGCCCTCTCAGACTCCTGGTGTCCACACCCAAACGACTTGCTCCTCTTGGAGGCAAGCCCCCACTCAATCCCATGGAACCTTTGGCCTCACTTTCCAAGTCCCACTTGTCTGTCTAACTCTTAACTTCTCCCTTTCGTTTGTACAATCGCCAGTTCAAGGTGCTTTCTGTGAGCTGCTATTTTCAACAATGTTGCAAGAAATATTACTTTCCTCCACGATTCTTCCTCTTGGTCCATTCTGACCTTTTTTTCTCTTGAAATTTCAACTCCACCCATTCTTTTCTGAAAATCCCTTATGGGCTGGACATGAAAAATGTAATTCAGTTAAAGCTTATGAAGTCATACCATATTTACGATTTTTTTCTTTTGAAGTAGTAGTTAACCATGAGGCCAAGTAAAGCTATGGCAGGTGCACCGCTCATCCTATAAAAACATCTCACTTGCAAGTTTATGTTTGCTTGAGATTATTTGCCTACCTCTACTAGATAGATTTTTCATGAGCCTTCACAGTTTGTAGTAAATATTCTCCACTCAGTGTTTTCACTCTCCACTTGTAGCACTGACTCAAGGAGGTGTTTTCTAATCGAACTGTGTTTCAGAGTCTTTATTCTTCATGACGTTTCCCCTTAGACGTGGGGTATTTCCTCTTAGCAGCTCGACCTGCATATTTTTAGCAAGTGGAGTGTTGGTAGAAGCCTATCAGTAAGAACAAGCTATCCAGAGATCTATTCATCTGCCTGCTTCGACTTAGCCCCACAAACCTAAACCAAAGCAAACACCCATTGCAGATTTTTCTGGACACATCTTAAGGGTATTCACAGCGCTTTTCACTAAGGGGTAAATCATCAGCACAGTGCACCTCAATGAAAGCCTCACGTGGAGGCCGCTCAGCAGGTGTGCCATCCTAGACACCTTTAACAAGGGGCCCAGCCAAGCTTTAGGGGTCTGCTTGGAGCTTTCAGTGCCTAAAATAATCCTGTGAGGTGAGTAACTAGAAAAGTGAGATCTAACAAGCCTAAATGATTTGGCCAAGAATACAGCAAATTAACGGGAGCCAGGGATAGATAGGTCTTCCAGAAATGAGTTCAGGTCCCTTTCCCAAAAAACGTGTGGCTCCAGAGTCCTCCAGGTCATGGAACCTACTGCCCTGAAGTCACTGAGGACCTGAGCCCAACCAGGCGTTGCTCGACCTCTGCCCAACCAGGCTCCCTTCACCTCCGCCGGACCAGGCATCTCCAAGGAGTCGAATGGGCAGAGTGCACTTCACAGTGAGAGGCCCACATGGCACAAAACCAGTCATTTGCATTTGGAGTCAATTCTGGGACTGTTACACTCCGTCTGGATCACTGAGCCGCTTTGGCCAGGTCCATCCGAGCTCCTTCATGAACAACCGATGGAGGGCAGAGGAGTGAACGAACCAGTCTGATCTCAGGGAGCTGGAATCTCCCACCTGAAGATCCATAACAATGACATCTAAACCCAAGGGACACAGTGAAGCATGGGGCATCAGTGACTGTTAGTGCATTTTGAACCATGGGGAGTCTTGTTAACTGTTTATGTGGTTAAATTTTTTGCTCCTCAGTTCAATATCAGGGAATGCACCCACTCACACATGGACACACACACACACTCTCACACTTAATTAAAGACCAGCACGAAAACCTCTTCCAAAGCTTCTAATGTAGAAATTAATCTGAAGATGGAAGACAGAACATAAATAAAGGAAATAAACAGTGTCACGGTGGTCACATTTGTTTTCCTTTTTCCTGTTTACTCACTGTTTATGGCAGTCCTACAAAATCTCTCATAATAATCCCTTCTGGCAAAAGGTTATCAGGAAAAATCACATTGCAGTGTGAGTTTTCAAGTTTCCTTCCAATAATGGTCCTAAAAGGCCCCATGTGTAGGGCAAACCTCCAGTTTTCCCATCTGCAAAATTATTTAGAAATAAAAGATGATCTTGGGACTTAGATCTTCAAGATCGCATGTTTATTCAACCATCTATTTCTTCCCTCACTTATTTATTCAATAAAAATGTACATGTGTCAGGAACTGGGCTGGTGCAGAGAAGAATACAGAAGACTGAGCCCTAGTTACCTGGCGGTTTCTGATCTAATAGGACCCTTAGGACATTTCACAGATAATTATAACAGAGCAGAATGAGGTAACTGCCACGACAGACGTATAAGCAGCATGCTCTGAGAAGGCAGAAGGAAAGAGTAACGCATTGTGCTTGGTGGGAGGGAAAGCACAAAAGCTTTATGGAGAAAATGGTCCATGAGCTGGGCCTTGGTTAAGAAGTTGTGATAGTCAACATCCGGGGGGAAGAGGAGCAGAGGACACTGAAGAGGACCCCAGACGTTGGCAGAAATGCTGGAAGAAAGGCAAGGGAGCAGAGAGAAGGTATAAAATTACCTTCCCTATGAGCGTGTAGAGACCAGGTTATAGACAACTCTCGGGGGAGTTGAGGTGACACACGTGCAAGTCACCTAACGAGCCTTCAGCCCTCACTTATTTGGGGGAGTTTTGCATATTTACATTATCCTGATCTGTACTCTGTTCTACAAGTGGTGATTGCTTAAAATTAAGTCATAGAGTCTGCCTACTGTAGACTCTGATGTCCTACTGACAGCTTCACATGTTAAAATTGAAGGTAGAAGGACGGGAATCAACCGGATCCAGCCACAGCACTCTGAGAGGCCAGAAGTGAGAGAATACAAGAGTCCCCCCTTATCTGCAGTTTTGCTTTTTACAGTTTCAGTTCCCGACAGTCAACCATGGTCTGAAAATATTAAATGGAAAATTCCAGAAATAAACAATTCATAAGTTTTCAATTATGTGCCATTTGGAGTAGTGTGATGAAATCTCACCCTGTCCTCCCGGGCATGTGAGTCATCCCTCTGTCCAGCATGGCCACACTGTGCGTGACACTCAGCCATTAGTCGCTTAGCCGTCTCAGGTATCAGATCGACTATCATGCTGTTGCAGTGCTTGTGTTTGGGCACCTTTATTTTACTTAATAATGGCCCCAAAGTGCGAGTACTGATGCTGGCAATTAGGATATGCCAGAGAGAAGCAATAAGGTGTTTCCTTTAAGCGAAAAAGTCAAAGTTCTGAACTTAATAAGGAGAGAAAAAAGTCATGCTGAAGTTGCTAAGATCTATGGTATGGGGGCTGGCCCATGGCCCAGTGGTTGAGTTTGCGCACTCTGCTTTGGCGGCCCAGGGTTTCACTGGTTCGGATCCTGGGCACAGATGTGGCACCGCTCATCAGACCATGCTGAGGCGGCACCCCAAGTGCCACAACTAGAAGGACCCACAACTAAAATATGCAACTATGTACTGAGGGGATTTGGAGAGAAAAAGGGGAAAAAAAACCCCAAGGAAGATTGGCAACAGTTGTTAGCTCAGGTGCCAATCTTTAAAAAACAAAAGAAAGAAAAGATCTATGGTATGAACGAATTTTCTACCCAGGAAATCGTGAAGGATAAAGAAGTTTGTGCCAGTTTTGCAGTCACACCCCAAACTCACAAGTTAGGGCCACAGTGTGTGATAAGAGCTTAGTTAAGATGGAAAAGCATTAAATTCATGGGTGGAAGACATGAACAGTTTTAAAACATGTCCGACTGACAGCAGTGAGTTGTTCCAGAAAACACTGAGCCTATACAGAGACCTCAGTAAGGGAGCCCCTCAAACGAGTGACACCAGCCCTTTACTGCACATGAGAGATGGTTCCACAGACTTAGGAATGGTTTTGGACTGAAAGAGAGACAGACAACATTCACATAACTTTTATTACAGTATATTGTTATAATTGTTCTATTTTATTATTAGTTATTTTTGTTAATCTTACTGAGCCTAATTTATAAATTAAACTTTATCATAGGTATGTATGTATAGGAAAAAAAATGGTATATACAGGGTTTGGTACTACCTGTGGTTTCAGGCACCCCCTGGGCGTCTTGGAACGTATCCCCTTGGATAAGGGGGGACTATTATAGATTGGAACTGACATAGACGAGGGAGAAAAGGGACATGCTGATTACAACAGCAAAGGGAGGCGACGTGCTAAGTTTTACATGTAGAAAAGAAGACGGATGATGAATGTTCTCAAAAGACTTAACTTTTAGATTTGATGTTGACAAAAATCTTTCCAATGAAGACTCAGAAGAAGGCAATCTTCAATAGGAAATTCAAGAGGCGCCAAAAGAACAGCCACCTATACGTTCCTGTGTGTTCCTCTGTATTCTCTCCAAGGAAAGGTGTTTAACAAAAGTTCAATAATTCAAATCTTTACAAATAATACTCAGGTTACAAGAGATGGTATAATTTTTGTTTCCTAAAAAAAGCCCTATAAATATTATGTATTTATATACATATGAAAAAATAATATCTGGGGTTGGCCCAGTGGCATAGCGGTTAAGTTTACACTCCACTTTGGTGGCCCAGGCTTCCCCAGTTTGGATCCCAGGTGTGGACATGGCACCACTTATCAAGCCATGCTGTGGTGGCATCCCACATACAAAGTAGAGAAAGATGGGCACAGATGTTAGCTCAGGGCCAATCTTCCTCAAAAATAAATAAATAAAATCTGCAAGAGCATTTACAAAAGTATTAATAGTAGAAGAGTGACTTGTGATTTTTTTTGTTCCTCACCTGAATTTCTAGTTTTCTGTCAAGTACAGAGCCATTTGGTCCCCTCCTACCTCAGCGTGGTGTCTGGTTAGGACTATGGGGCATGGAGCTAGGTGGCCTGGGTTGGAATCCCAGCTCCATTAGCCTCACTTGCTGTGGGCTATGTTGCTCAATCACTCTGCACCCCAGCTTCCTCGTCTGTAAAATGGGGACATCAACAGTGTAGGGCTGCTGTGAAGGCTATGAGTTAACACATACAGAGGACTCAGAACAGGGCCTGGCACATAGTGAGTGCTATCACTCTATTTCCTGCCTCAGAATAGCCAGAGATAGGCCCCAGCAGGACTGTTTATGTAAGGGGTGACTGTCAAATGATTGCATCTGCACATGTCAGCAGGGTTCTGCTGACAGAACCCCAGCTGGCTCCTGTTCTCATATTGCCCAACCAGGTCGTCAACCCGGCTAGGCCAGGGTCTGTGATGCACTGGGAACCCTCCAGAAGGCCAGGCACCATTCATGTTATGGGTGTTCAATATGTATTAACAAAGCAGAAGTGAACATTTTCGTTTGGATTCAGAAAAAGGAAACACACTGCCCCGTGATTTGGGATTGAGACGTCTGAGAGCAGATCGGTTGGGTAGTCGTCCTTTGAATGACAAAGTGTAGGGGGAAGGACTGTGCCCGATTTGCGATGTCCGCATTTCGGTGGGACAGCACGCTACAGCAGGGTGGTCTCCACCAGTCGGAGACGTGGGCCCAGCGACGTGAGGTGACCCCGGGCGAAGGGATTTGTCTTCCAGTTCCCTGGGTGATCCTGCGCAGCCAAGGATGAGAACGAGAGGGGCCGCGAGAGAACACGAGCGTCTGCGACTCTGAACCCCGGCATTGTTACTCACCGACTGCGTGACGTCGGGCCGCTCACTTAACCTCTCTGAGACTAGATTTCTCACTTGGAAAAGAGAAAAAATAAAAAAAAGTTGTGTACCTCTAAGTTGTGAGAATTAAAAGAGAGAATAATGGAAGGTGCCTACTAAACTCTGTGTATGATTAGTGCTCAGTAAATGCTAAATACTATCATTAATAGTATATTTTTATTACCTTGAAAGTCAATGTGTTGTAGGACGAATGGGGACCTACTTTGTAACTTTTTCTTCCGCTTTTTCAAAAAAGAAGCATCATTACTTGAGCTAAATGAAACAAGCAAAGACATCTCAGAATGAAGCAAATATCCTAACATATCCTGGGAAGAATGAAAATTCCAATAAGGGTGCATATCTATTTAAAGGAAAATGATTTAAGGGAAAATGTATGTTAAGTGAACTTCGCAAAGCTTATACTGTGAGCATGGAGCACTCTGGCCACAGAGCTTCTAAGTTTCTTATTCAGGGACGGCTTCACTGGTAAGAGCCTCCCTGGGACAGGAGCTCAAAGCCCACTCCTTTCAGCCCATCGGTCGGTCGAGAAGGTGGCCTCTGCTTCACTGCGCGCCCCCCGGAGCGCCTGCGCTTTCAGGCGGCCCTGCGATGCGGCCCCACCTGCAGCGTGCTGCCCTCAGCCACTAGGAGGGCGCAGGGAGTCCCCACCCCGCCCCGCGTCCCCAGTCAGAGACTGTCTGGCTTCACTTTGCCGGTAAAAATCTCAAGGTCTCTTCATTCTTCGGTGAGCGTCCTATCTTTCTCGGGGTGCCTGTGTGTGGGAGGGTACGGTTCCCGTGGGAGGTTCCACTTGCGCGTCCCAGACCTGCTCCTCATCCGTTTCAGTTACGGCCGCGAGTAATAGACACACGCACTTGACACATCGGGCTGATTTCTGTCATCTGGTTGTCGGGATTTCCCAAGGATGTCCAGCCCAAAGTCTTCTACAGTTAGAATGGGAAGAACAAATGTTTTCTTTGGGTTACCATGAAAAGTATGCTATTAATTTAAGAAATTCATATTCCCTAAAACTACGGTGACTCATGCCTGCGTATATATCACAGTAACATCCACACTCACGAGAACGTTGGTAAGGGCGACATTGACTTCTTACAGCCAGCTGTGATCCTTGGTGTGAGTAATGCTTCTCAGACTTTATTAGAATTTTTTGTGCCTGTCTGTAAATAACATAATGTGAATTTCCACAAAACATGTCCATTTTCCAGTTCATAGCTATTCTATTTCCCATACTGACGTTGATAATCAAAGCATAAAATTTAATAGCGTTAACTATTATCTTAAACTGCTGAATCAGGATAAGATTAATTAATTTATCATCCTTCCTTATGCACATGAGTACATGATTTTAAGCTTTTATAATATATATGTAATATTTAGTATTAAGGTCTTTACAGCTGGAAAGGAACTCAAAGATTACGTAGAACAAATAATATTCACTTTACAAATGCAGAAATGGAATCTAGGTTCAAACATCTTCAGCGATCTACCAGGGGTTACCTTGTGTCTCATATTATAAATTAAACCATCATCCACTCATTTACTGAATAACTATTTCTTACACGTCTTCTGTGTGCAAAGCAGTGTGCTGTACTCCAAGAATACAACGTGTGAGGCCAGTTCCTGCCCTCTGAGAGCCCTCAGTCCGTCTAGGGGTAAGACAAAGGAGTCAGCAGTCAACGACAGCGCGGTGTGCCCCACTGCACTTCGGAAGCCCAGCTGTGGGGAGAGCCCCAGAGAGGGAACGGTTCCAGCCTGAGGGTTCAGGCAAGGCCTCGCCTGATTGTCAGTACTTCATTATCACCATGGGGAGCAATGGACACGTGCTTTGACTCAGAGAAATCCAAAAACCTACATTTGAATTCAGATTTGCTACATGCTTGCTCTATGACCTTGGACAAATTACGTCGTAACCTTCCTCAGTCCCCTCATCTTTAAATGGGGAGAATAATATGAACCCCAGGTTATTTGAAAGGACTCTATAATGAATATAAAATTCTAAATAGTCACTAAATAGTCATTGTTATTCAACATACTTATTTAAAACTTAGCCTTTTTGGAAGGATGTAGTAGAAATTCAGGCTTCCTTTCCTCCGCTGTTCTGTCTTTCAGATTGGGGGAAAATGTGAGAAAGACTCAAACACAAGGCTTGTGGACCTCATACAGTGCTCTTCCCATCCAAACACACTGAATCATCCTACCCCGGGGCAGAAGCTTGTGGAGAAAAGGAAACACAAAAGCAGAGATCACTGGGTTCACACATGATCGCAGGAGCTGTGGCAATCGGAAAGGTGTGCGGCGGGTGGGAGTGGGTGGCGCCTGCTGTGACGAGCCATGAGAGGAGTTACTGCATAGGAGAATTGTCTTCTTGCTTCATACATCCCACCTCTCAAATTGCTTTAACCTGCAAAATTCACTAATGGACATCCACTCTCCATTGCACTAGGAGTTTGGGAGTGACCTGACTGAAATTCTAATTAGATGAGTAAGATACTTTCTAACAGTGCCTTGGATCCTTAAGTTCTAACTGTATAAATTTGCATATGAGAAACCAAGGTCCAGAGAGATAAATTGACTTGGCCACAGCCATTCAGAAGACGCCAAGATGGGATTAAATGCGAGGATTCTATAAACCCCTGTGTGAGAGAGAATGAGGAGGGAGCCGAGGAAGACTGAGAAAGCCATCAGACCATGAGGCGAGTCTGACGGGAGTGATGGGGGACGGGGGTGGGAGCCTCCTGGACGGCCGCTCTCCAGGGACTGTTTGGAAGGGCTGTGGGAGAGTCCTCAAGCAGAAATCAGAGGAGCCCTGGTCTTCCAGGAACAGGCTGGCCTGGGGATCCCTGCTGCCCTCAGTCGTCGGCTGGGCGCAGCCAGGGAGAAGCATGGCCGTGGCATGAACGTGACAGTTGATCTCAGAGGCAGACGCTAGGCCTTCGTTCCGTTATGCCTGGTGGTTGGAGGTCTGCAGTGCTTGTGAGCCCGACAGTCCCCCATGGCTCTGTGCGGGTCCACTGCCCCCAGCACCTCCATGCTTCCTGCAGGGCTTTCTCTGGAGGGGAGACTCGGAACAGGGAGGTGATTAGGATGAACTGTGTCCCCCACTACTCTCACTGATGTCAACTTGGGGCCACAGCACTCTTAACCCTCCTCTACTCCGCTGTCCGTTCTAAACGCCCCTTACCCTCAGAGAGCACCTCGGCAGGTGCGGTGGCTTATCTGATGGGGTGACTCAAACCTTCATTCATGAAGAGTCCAAACCTTGATAAACATATTCTTCTCAGTCCAGGCTTGCTGAAAGCCTTTCTTCCCACTTACAACAGAGCAAGGTAGTTAGCAGGTGGCCCCTGGGTGGCCCCCTGGCTTCCCCAGGTACTCCTCCCTCCCTGCCTGCACTGTGTAAAAGCAGCCCCAGCTCCTCCCGCTGAGCAGGGTCCATTCCCCGCCTGGTGCATGGCCACGCCTCTTTCTGCCTGTGGCTCCTGGACTCGGGGAGTTCAAAGCGCCGTGTTCCTTCTTTTCCCACCTCTGACACCTCCAACACCACAGGCTCTGCCAGATTGTGTGGCCCAGGCAGCAGGACTGAATGCAGCTCGGCCTGGACCTGCTCGGAGCCCTTTCCCACTGCAGCCTCTTCTACTGGTGGCAGCCTCTGCATCCTCAAGGACACGGGAGGGGAATGAGTTGCCAGAACCCAAGCACTGCGCTTATTTCTTTGTGGTAGTTCATGCAAAATGCAATAATTTGTCTTTTAACATAGGGTGGATATCCTGGTGCACCTGACACTGGGCCCCTAAAATCTTTACTGACGTGGTCAACCCCTGAATCTTTGTAGAATTTATACCTGGCTCTGGAGCACATGTGTCTTATCAAAGCCTCCAGTGTGCCAGCCCCTTCTTGCTTGTTTTGACCCATAGTGTGATGTGTGGTGTGTTCAGGCAGTCCAGCCATATTCAGACTACATTGTGACAGAGGGGTCGAGTCAGTACAGCCCCAGGGCAAATTTATCAATGAATATTGTTATGAGTCCCAGCTGAATGGGAGCTGTTCCTGCTCCTCCTCTCTGACTGGACTGTAGAGAACGCCCTGGTAAACCAATGGGCACTTGCCATTCCTGAGCCTACTAACCAGCTCGAGCGGCTGTAGCCAGGGCCACTGCAGGAGTCTGCTGTCACCCTGCTGGGCCCACCTGGTTTCTGCAGGGGTCAGCCTGGCAACTCAGGGGGGAGATGATCGGTACCCCCATCCTGCACCCTTTAGGTTCTTAATGGTGGCACAAATCTCTGCCTTCTTTCCCCTTCACCCAATGAATTCAGTATTGTTTTTCTTCGTTTCTGTCTTGGTTGAGGTTGAAGGGCAGGTACAAGGGTTTTTATTTCTTCATTTTGGCATTCCCTGCCATGGTAACTCTTATCCCACAGAGCAAGAACCCTAATGCGGGGGTAGCTTCACCTTCTCAGTACATAATGTCCAATAATCCATGAGGAGCTGAGAAAAGACCGCATTCCTGTAGGCCCACTGTGAGCTGGACACGAGCCAGGGCTCCATTCATTACTTGGCCCCTGTAGACTAACTCTACCAGGAGAACCATAACGACACTGGAGTTCTCTGGATGTCCCTGTCAGTTCATTCCCTGGGTCCAATAGTCTTCTAGCGGTCTGGTAATTCCCTTCTCCCCAGTGGACAGTCACTAGAGTAAATGACATGGGGGTCCCTTTGGGGCAGAACTGGGGGAATCACCATATACTTGCCACAGTGCTGTGGGATTCTCCTTTCTAGGGACAAGCTACCTCTTCAGTCAGTGGGTTTCTCATCTGAAAATTAGGTAGGTCTGGGAACTGAGACAAGAGATTGTGAGTTTTTATTGGGGAGACTGTCCTCAGGCTCGTGCTCCTCTCTTCTTCCTTTTTTTCTCGCTATAGAAATTGAGCAGTGCCCTTATTGCTTGCTCATCTTTTTTGATCATTGGCTCTATTGCCAATCTCTAAAACTCCCCGCGGGCTGAGTCCCCTTGGCTACCCCTTCTCCTTGGTGTTTATCATGGTAATTGTGGCCTCCTGGTCTCTATTCTTTTCAGGCCCCATTATTTCCGTGGGTGTTCTGGAGCCCAGTGTGGGGCCCTGGGCCTTCAGTGGATGGCCAACGCCAAGCTTTTGACTACCCGGGCTGCTCTCTCCAATGACTTCCTATTCACTTGGTGCACGGTGTGTCCTCTGGGCCCTCTCGTGGGAAACAGTCGTTTAGTTGGCCTTCTGCCTCACACCATGTGCCCATTCCCCATGCCCAATTCTGTCAGCCTCTATTCCTTCCTCTACCACCTGCCAGGGCAACTGAGGCATTTCTAAGATTCGGCCGTCACTTTTTCCAGTCTTCTAAATGCCGCCTTAATAGTGAGATGACTCCATTCCTTGTTGTCTTTGCTAGGGTGTTAAGTCCCAGATCCTTAATAAAAATACCCCTGATATTGTTAATCTAATTTTATATTCTGGTCACCTTGATCATGAGTCCAATCCCAAGAATACTCCCCTGGCTCCCGTTTGGGCACCTGCTGGCTGGTCCTTTCAGTTCTTTAGGTGAATAGTCTCTGTCCTCCCTTCTCAGGCCCAGCATGTCCCCACCTGGGCTGTGCTGGGATTTCATCCTAGTTGTTGTCCTGGCAGCCAGAAGAGGCAGGTGCCTGTTGCCTTGTAGGGGGAGGCTTCTGTGCTCTTACTAGGCAAGGGTGGGCCACCTCTGCCATCCCACAGAGCACAGAGGGTCTGTAGAGTCAACACTGTCAGGGACATCCACCCAGTGTTTTCAGGATTCCAGGTTTTTCCCAACAAGGTCCTGACCTGCACATCACAGACCTGTCTTGTCTGAGCATTCACACCTCTCAGCCTTTACAAGGACCCGCTGCTCTCCTGCATCAGCCCGCCCACAACAGGTCTCTCTAGCAGCCACCACTGAAGCTCTCTGGCTCTCAGGCTAGTCATTAACTGCTGGTTAACACAGCTCACTCTGTCTTTTTCTTTCTTTGAGACATTAGTTTAGCTTAGCAACAGCCAGCCAACTCCACTCTCCTCGGGGCATTGTTCCCCCACGTTCTTCAAGTGCTTGCACCGCTACACCTGTCTCAGCAATACCACTCACTGGTCAGATTCCAATGCCACCTACAGTGAAATCTTTAGCAACTGAGCTGCCATTTTGTATCAGGGACCATAGAAGGGGACCAAAGGATGCCAACCAGGGTGGCATCCTTTTTACCTACTAATCAGAGCAAGATCCAGTCCCAAACCCTCATTTTGCCAACTCTTTTCTCAGATCATTCCTGGTACCCCTTATACTAGTCTGGGTTTTCTGAGGAGCAGATTATATAACCTTAAACTGCAAGAATTTTATTAGGAGAAATGCTCATGTGAGAGAAAATGGAGAGCACTGAGAGAACGGTCATTCTGCCTCACATGTGTGATCCTACACAAAGGGGACCGGGCGCTGAGGCTTGGGAGAAGTGTTCCCAACCACTGTGCCATTTACGGAGGGCTCCCCAAGATTGCTGACCAAAGTTAGCCTTCCGAGCCCCTGTCTCCTTAGCAGCGCTCGGCAACTGGCTGAGAGCCACCTCTGGGGAGCATGGCCTTGGCCCAAATGAAGGGACAGGTGTCTGTGCCCAGCAGCTGGGCTCCTGGTCAATTATGCCCAGTAGTTGGAGGTCTATGGGTGCAGCCCCCTTCAGCAGAGAGGGGCCAGGAGTGGGAACCACACTTCTTCCTTCCACAGCTGTTTCCATGCCCCCCCTGCATGGGAGCCCGCTGCAGGTGACGACTTTGCTACTGTGAGTGTAGTGAGAAAACCACTATGAGTACAAGGACATGAGGATTAGTTTATGCTCTTTAGAGAAGATTCTGAACTTCCTTTCAGTGGCCAAAAGGAGAAGCCAGATGTCATGGCTGAAGAGGTCTGGAGAAACTAGGCCAACACAGGAGCACATCCCTCCCCTGGGAGACCCCATGCTGCCCACAGTGTCTTGGGTGCTGCCCTCTCATCCAGCACCACGGGGACGTCGAGCTTTAAGGAATATGCCTTCTCTGTTATGACACAGCTGTGAATAGGCCACACTGCCAAGTGAGCTCCGCTAAACTCAGGGGCTGTGCTCTGCCAGGAGCCCTGCGGTAGAGGGATGTTGATTCAGTGTGCTTTCTGCAAGGGCCAAAGACGAGGCTGGTGCTTTTATAGGACTCCCTGGTGTTGTTCTGGGGTAACAGACACCGATGAAAAGAGCAGGAAGTTTCTACTTTAAGATGTTCTAAATGAACTATTTAATATACTAAATATAATGAGTTGGCCCCCTGCTGACCTGCATTTGAGAATGTAAATGTGATTAAACCAAACTAAGGTAAGCTAAGCTAAGCTAAACTAAACTAAGCTGCTCGTGACTTTTTGAAAGTGTGTTATCTCAAAAGCAACAATGAATTCTCATGTTTTATTGTCCTTTTAATAAAAACGTTTCCAAGTGGCAATCATTGTCTCTAACACACAGTTGAGCTTCCCTCACAGAATATTCCTGAGGGTGCTTTTGAACTAGATTATGAAATCCATCCCTTTATCACTTAACTCGTTACCATTAAGTTTTGTGCAATTTGATTTTGTCTGTCCTGTTTTCAGATTTTTAAAAAAATCCAATTTTATTTCTCTCTGGATTTTATTTTTAATAATAAATTTACAGTATTTTCCCCAAACCAACCATGCTATGTAGAAAACATGCTTTAGGCTAAGAAAAGAATAAACGTATTTTCCAATTCTAACAAAAGAAAAGTTGATAATGATGGAATGCCTCGTGCCCACTGACATTAAGTGCCCACTGAGAATCTTCAGTTAACGCTGCTGTGCTCAGAAGGTGCTGCTGAGGAAACCCAGTCTGCTCTGTCAGATTTGGCTGACCGTTTAAATAACAGCTAAGACCACCCCTGGAAACCTTTCTTTTATAACCTACCAACCAGTGGTGTGCTGCTGAACTGCCTTGCAATCGAGAAAGTCCTGATGGGTGGCGTCTGCTGATGCTGTGGTGTGACTGTGCTGCCATGGCTGAGCCCCAGCTCCCAGCTTCTCTGGGTCGTGGAATGGGAGGGGTGAGCAGCACTGTCTCAGGAGTAGGTCGGAGCCGACTCCAGGACACCACTGCTGCCCGCACGTCTCCACCCTGCCCTCGGCCCTGGGTGATTCTGTTTAGTAGCCATGGACCGCATTCTCCACCTTTCAGACCAACAGAAACACTGGCCCCGTAGTGCAGACAGAAGTGCAGACACGGTTCGCGCTCTGGGACTCCGATACTAACACTGGTGCTCTGACGGGCATCGCCGCGTGTGCGCCCGTTCAGTCTTCACTACTGTCCTGTGAAGTTGCTATCGTTTTTGCTTTTTCAGGTTTGGGGGCTGATGCTGAGGCTGCAGTGACTCACCCAAGCCGCCCCACTGCTGAATCAGGGCAGCGTGGACTCGTCTCGCTCCCGTCCTCATTCCCCACTGAAGTGCTGGGCACAGTGGCTGGAGTGGGACTGGGAAAATTAGAAATTTGACTTGGATCCTTTTTTAGGGGTAAATTAGTAACCTTGCTGGAAAACATTGTTTTTAAACCTTCATTTTGTGGATGATAAAAGGGTGCAGTAACTCCTCATGAGAAAGGGCGTGCCCAACATAGACCCCTGAAACAGACAAGGCCGCCGACGGGAGCTCACTGAAGACTCCATGGCTGGAGCGCCCCCCGCCCCACTTGGGCCAGCACCACCCCAGGGGGCAAGGACAGGCCACTTCCCCTAGAACACCTGCCCAAGCATGGACAAAACACCAAAGCCTTTTTCTTTGTTTCTCTTTGCACAGCTGAGAAAGCTTGAGATTTTCAAAAGAAGTTTTACCAAAACATCACCGCAAAACAAACAATGAGTGAACAAAGAGGAGACAAAAAACACGAAAACAGCCTTCAAAGTTCTGACATGGAGGCGCACAGAAGCTCGCCTCTCGCCAAGCTCACAGGCGTGTTTAGCAACACACCCAGTCTGGAGGCAGAGCCCTTCCCTGGCAGTCCGCTGCCTCTTTTCCTGGCTCTCTGTCCTGGGAGAGAGTCTTGCTCCTGAGAGAGAAATGGTGTGAGATGAACGGGTTGGTGCCACAGCTGGGAAGTGCAGCCTCTCTCTCCAGAGGTCACCATGCACAGAGAGAGAAACTGCTGGGTCACTTCTGTGGAGCACGGGGTACCCTGACTGGGGAGCCAGTTGGACTGAGTATAAGGCCCAGGCAAGGTGATGGACTTGGAATAGGTCCAGGGTCCTTGGTCAGTAAGATGGAAATAACTAAATAGTGCCTGTTGATGGGGGATGTGAGGACAGAATGAAATGACAAACATGAAGTGCTGAGCACAGTACTGGACCCATAGTAAGCCCTCAGGATGAACTATTATTGTCATCAGCAATGGCTGACTTGAGTCTGACTTTTCCAGGTGACCTAACCTAGTTCCTTACAGGGACAAATGACGTCAGCATGTCCATATATGTGAATAGGCCTCGGATTGGCACAGGACTGTGAATTCCAAGTCCAAGTTCTGAAGACACTGGCCCCCGGTTCTATTCTCACTGTCCTTCCACAATAACACGTGGGTGCTCGCGGGGGCGCTAGGTCCTTGCTCTGATGGCTACCTGGGGGAACATGAGGAAGGAAAGGAGGTAGAAACAGAAGGGCAGGAGAAAGGAAGAGCAAGCCGCTCGAGACCATACGGAGCTGCAGGGTTTGGGAACGTGTTGGATCACGCTGAAAGCTTGAAGAAACAAGGAGATATTGTGCAAGTGGAGTTTACTTGAGGGGACCTAAGAATCCAAAGCCAAGAAAACCCAGAAAATGGGCAGCATCTTTTAGAGCAGTCTCATCTCACTTGGGATTTCCTTCACTATTACTGAAACTTTAGATCAATGATTTTTTTTACCTAGATTTTTTAAATTGAATTCATAATAGTTGACATCATTGCAAAATTTCCGTTGTACTTTATTTCTTGACTGTCACCACGTAAGTGCTCCCCTTCACCCCCAGTGCCCACCCCCCACCCCCCTTCCTCTGGTAACCACTGAACTGTTTTCTTTGTCCCAATAGTTGTTTATATTCTACATATGACTGAAATCCTCTGGTGTTTGTCTTTCTCAGTCTGGCTTATTTGCTTAGTATTGTTCCCTCCAGGTCCTTCCATGTTGTTGCAAATGGGATGAATTTGTCTTTTTTGTGGCTGGGTAGTACTCCATTGTATATATACAGCACATCTTCTTTATCCAATCGTTGGTCAGTGGGCACTTGGGTTGCTTCTATGTCTTGGCTATTGTGAATAGTGCTGCAATGAACATAGCAGCGCATATGTTACTTTGGATTGTTGATTTCTAGTTCTTTGGGTAGATACCAAGTAGTGGGATAGCTGGGTCATATGGTATTTCTATTTTTAGTTTTTTGAGGAATCTCCATGCTGTTTTCCATAGTGGTTGCACCAGTTTGCATTCCCCCCAGCAGTGTACAAGGCTTCCCTTTTCTCCACACCCTCTCCAACAGTTATTTTTTTTTAATCTTTTTTTTTTGAGGAACATTAGCCATGAGCTAACATCCACTGCCAAGCCTCCTTTTTTTTTTTTTTTGGGGCTGAGGAAGATTGGCCCTGAGCCAATGTCTGTGCCCATCTTTCTCTACTTTATATGTGGGATGCCTGCCACAACATGGCTTGATAAGCAGTGCATACAGCTGCACCTGGGATCCGAACCGGTGAACCCTGGGCTGCCAAAGCAGAGCATGTGAACTTAACCTCTTTGCCACCAGGCTGGCCCCCAACATTCAATATTTTTAGTTTTAGTGATTATAGCCATTTTAGCAGGTGTAAGGTGGTATCTTAGTGTAGTTTTGATTTGCATTTCTCTGATGATTAGTGATGTTGAACATCTTTTTATGTGTTTATTGGCCATCTGTATATCTTATTTGAAAAAATGTTCATTTCCTCTGCCCATTTTTTGATTGGGCTGTAGGATTTTTTGTTGTTCAGTTGTGTGAGTTCCTTATATATTATGGAGATTAACCCCTTGTCTGATAGATGATTTGCACATATTTTCTCCCAATTGGTGGGCTGTCTTTTTGTTTTGATCCTAGTTTCTTTTGCCTTGCAGTAGCTCTTTAGCCTGATGAAGTCCCACTTGTTTATTTTTTCTTTTCTTTCTGTTGTCTGAGAAGACATGGTATTCAAAAAGATCCTTTGAAGTTTGATGTCAAAGAGTGTACTACCTATATTATCTTCCAGGAGTTTTATGGTTTCAGGACTTATCTTCAAGTCTTTGATCCATTTTGAGTTTATCTTTGTGTGTGGCGTGAGATAATGGTCTACTTTCATTCTTTTGCATGTGGCTGTCCAGTTTTCCCATCACTATTTATTGAAGAGACTATCTTTTCTCCATTGTATGTTCTTGGCAGCTTTGTTGAAGATCAGCTGTCCGTAGCTGAGTGGTTTTATTTCTGGGCTTTCAGTTCTGTTCCATTGATCTGTGTGTCTGTTTTTGTACCAGTACCATGCTATTTTGATTACTATGGCTTTGTAGTACATTTTGAAGTCAGGGATTGTGATGCCTCCAGCCTTGTTCTTTTTTCTCAGGATTGCCTTAGCAATTCGGGGTCTTTGGTTGCCCCATGTGAATTTTAGGATTCTTTGTTCTATTTCCAAGGAGAATGTCATTGGGATTCTGATTGGGATTGCATTGAATCTATAGATTTCTTTGGGTCGTATGACATTTTAACTATGTTTATTCTTCCAATCCATGTGCACGGAATCTCTTTCCATCTCTTTATGTCATCATCTATTTCTTTCAATACTGTCTTATAGATTTCATTGTATAAGTCCTTCACCTCCTTGCTTAAATTTATTTCTAGGTACTTTATTCTTTTTTTGTGTGATTGTAAATGGAATTGTATTCTTGACTTCTCTTTCTGTAAGTTCATTATTTGAGTATAGAAACGCAACTGATTTTAAGTTGATTTTGTACCCTGCAACATTACTGTAGTTGCTAATTATTTCTAATAGTTTTCTGCTGGATTCTTTAGGGTTTTCTATATATAAGATCATGTCATCTGCAAACAGCAAGAGTTTCACTTCTTCACTCCTTATTTGGATTCCTTTTATTCCTTTCTCTTGCCTCACTGCTCTGGCCAAAACCTCCAGTACTATGTTGAATAGGAGTGGTGACAGTTGGCATCCTTGTCTTGTTCCTGTTTTCAGAGGGATGGTGTCCAGTTTTTGCCCATTGAGTATGATGTTGGCTGTGGGTTTGTCATATATGGCCTTTATTATGTTGAGGAAACGTCCTTCTACCCCCATTTTGTTAAGAGTTTTTATCATAAATGGCTATGGATCTTGTCAAATGCTTTCTCTACATCTATTGAGATGATCATGTGGTTTTTATTCCTCATTTTGATAACGTGGTATATCACGTCAGTTGAGTTGTGGATGTTGAACCATCCAGGTGTCCCTGGTATAAATCCCACTTGATCATGATGTATGATCTTTTTGATGTATTGCTGTATTCAGGTTGCCAATATTTTGATGAGGATTTTTGCATCTATGTTCATCAGCGATATTGGCCTGTAGTTTTCCTTTATTGTGTTGGCCTTGTCAGGCTTTGGTATCAGAGTGATGTTGCCCTTGTAGAATGTGTTAGGAAGTGTTCCATCCTCCCTAATTTTTTGGAATAACTTGAGAAGGATAGGTATTAAGTCCTCTCTGAAAGTTTGGTAGAATTCTCCAGGGAAGCCGTCTGGTCCTGGGGTTTTATTCTTTGGGATGCTTTTTATTACTGTTTCCATCTCTTTCCTTGTGATTGGCCTATTCAGACTGTCTATTTCTTCTTGATTCAGCTTTGGGAGGTTGTAAGAGTCTACGAATTTATCCATTTCCTCTAGATTGTCCATTTTTTTGACATTTAGCTTTCCATAGTTTTCTCTTATAATCGTTTGTATTTCTGTGGTATCATTGTTATTTCTCCTCTTTCATTTCTAACTTTACTTATCTGAGCTTTCTCTCTTTTTTTCTTAGCAAGTCTGGCTAGGGGTTTGTCAATTTTGTTTATCTTCTTGAAGAACCAGCTCTTTGTTTCATTGGTCCTTTCTACTGCCTTTTTTGTTTCAATAGCATTTACTGCTGCTCTGATTTTTATTATTTCTCTCCTGCTGACTTTGGGCTTTGTTTGTTCTTCTTTTTCTAATTCAGTGAGGTGTAATTTGAGATTGCTTATTTGGGATTTTTCTTGTTTGTTAAGGTGTGCCTGTATTGTGATGAATTTCCCTCTTAATACAGCTTTTGCTGCATCCCATATGAGCTGGTATGGTATGTTATCATTTTCATTTGTCTCCAGATATTTTTTTGATTTCTCCTTTAATTTCTTCAGTGATCCATTGGTTGTTCAATAGCAGTTTGTTTAGTCTCCACATCTTTGTGCCTTTCTCAGCTTTTTTCTTGTAATTAATTTCTAGCTTCATAGCATTGTGATCAGAAAAGAAGTTTGTTGTTATTTCAATCTTTTTAAATTTATAGAGGCTTGCCTTGTTTCACAACGTATGGTCTATTCTTCAGAATGTTCTGTGTGCACTTGAGAAGAATGTGTATTCTGCTGTTTTGGGATGGAGTGTTCTATATATGTCTATTAAGTCCAACCGTTTTAGCTTTTCATTTAGTTCCACTGTTTCCTTATTGATTTTCTGTCTGGATGATCTGTCCATTGATGTGAAGGGAGTGCTGAGGTCCCGTACTATTATTGTGTTATTATTTATATCTTCTTTTACATTTGTTAATAGTTGCTTTCTGTACTTTGGTGCTCCTGTATTGGGTGCATAGATATTTATAAGTGTTATGTCTACTTGGTAGTGTCCCTTTAATCATTATATATTGCCCCCTTTGTCTCTCTTTACCTGTCTTATCTTGAAATCTACTTTGTCTGATTAAGCATTACGACACGTGCTTTCTTTTGTTTGCCATTAGCTTGGAGTATCGCCTTCCATCCCTTCACTCTCAGGCTGTGTTTATCATTGGAGCTGAGATGTGTTTCCTGGAGGCAGCGTCTTGTTGGGTCTTGTTCTTTAATCCGTCTCACCACTCTGTGTCTTTTTATTGGAGAATTCAATCCATTTACATTTAGGGTGATTATTGATATATGAGGGCTTAGGGCTGCCATTTTATCACTTGTTTTCTGGTTCTCCTGCATTTCCTTTGTTTCTCCTTCTGTGTATTTTGGTCTACCAATTGAGTTATGTAGTTTTTTGTGTTGTGTTTCTTTGTTTTCCTCTTATTTATTACTTGTGTCTGTGTTCCGCTTTTTTGTTTAGTGGTTACCATGTGGTTTGTATTCAAAATCTCATAGACAAGATAGTCCATTTTCTGATGGCCTCTTATTTGCTTAGACTAAACTGATTTGGTCCTTTTTCTCTTCCCCTCCTAAGGTGTTTTTCTCACATCTTATTCCAACTTGTGAGTTTGTGATTAAAATGACAAGATTATCTTTGTTTTTGGTGTCTTCCTTCTCTTAATCTTTAATGCTATTCTTGAGTATTTGCTATCCTTTTCTGATATATAGCTACAATTTTATGATTTTGTCTATCTATTTATCTCCTTACTCTGTGTTTTGTAACCCCTTTCTTCGTTTTTTTTTCAGGTATGAATGCCTTCTTGAGGATTTCTTGTAGGGAGGGTCTTGTGGCTACAAACTCCCTCAGTTTTTGTTTATCTGGCAAAGTTTTTATTTTTCCATCACATCAGAAGGATATTTTTGCTGGATAGAGTATTCTTGGCTGAAAATTTTTGTCCTTCAAAGATTTGAATATGTCATTCCAGTCTCTGCTAGCCTGTAATGTTTCTGCTGAAAGTCTGATAGGGGTTCCTTTGTAGGTTATTTTCTTCTGCCTTGCTGCCCTTAGTATTTTTTCTTTGTCATTCTCTTTTCCCAGTTTCACTACTATATGTTTTGCAGTAGGTCTTTTTACATTGACATATTTAGATCTGACAGCCTCTTCCACATGAATTTCCATCTCCTTCCCTAGGTTTGGGAAGTTCTGTGCTATTATTTCTTTGAACATGCTTTCTGCTCCATTCTCCTTCTCTTCTCCTTCTTGAATACCTGTAATTCTTATGTTGCATTTCCTCATTAAGTCAGATATTTCTCGGAGACTTTCTTCATTTCTTTTTAGTCTTAGTTCTCTCTCCTCCTCTATCTGGTGTATTTCAACATGTCTATCTTTGATTATGCTGATATGCTCCTCTATGATGTCCACTCGAGTGTTCAGGGAATCCATATTTTGTTTTATCTCTTCCGTTGTGTCTTTCATTTCCAATATTTCTGATTGATTCTTCTTTATAATTTCAATCTCTTTTGTGGAGTAGCTCTTGAATTCATTGAATTTTTTCTCTACATTCTCTTTTAACTCATTGAGTTTTTTGATGATAGCTATTTTAAATTCTCTGGCATTTAGATTATGTATTTCTGTGTCCTCAGGACTGATTTCTGGGTACTTGTCGTTTTCTCTCTGGTCTGGAGATTTAATATAATTTTTGATACTGCTAGAGGGTGAGGCTTTGTTCTTTTGCATTGTGGCATTATTTGGTTGTAGTTATCCCATATCACCACTGGGTGGGGGGTCAAAAGCTGCATATTCTGAGTTCTCTGTGTTCTGCCAGGAGGGATCCCAGGCAGGGGAGTGGGCACAGGGTGGGTGGCAGTAGGGATGCTATCTCCTGCGTGCTCTCAGGGTTTTCTCACTCTGCCCTCACTATCTGGTCTCCTGGGGTGTTGGCTTGATGAGCTCACCCCTGTGTTAGCTTTCACCTTGGTAGGGGCTTTCCCCTAGGCTGTGAGGGACCTTGGGGACTTTGATATTCCTGTGACTGCATGCCCCCTCCCCCTTTTCTTCCCCATCAGAGGCTGTTTGGGGTCCCAGGTTCCTGTCTTTAGGGGAGGGAGAAAAGTTCTCTCTTACCCCATTCCACCTCCTCCAAGGGGGGCTCCAGCCTCTCTGCCCTCCATCATGTGGCTGTGTGGGTCTCTCTGATGTTTTCTTGTTGTGTTAAGATGTCTTCTCTTGGAGTGTGAATGTCTTTTTCATTGTATCATGGAGGGGAGAGATTGCTGGGAAAGCTCACTCCACCATGATGCTGACATCACTCAAGTCAATCAATGATTTTTAAACATTTTGGAAATTGGGATTCAGTTTTTTCCAAATTACATCTTGCACACTAGACTATAAACTCCAAGAGGGCAGGAGCAATGTCAGCCTCGATTATTGTTGGAACCTCAGGCCTAGAACAATGCCTAGCAGATGTTCAGAATGTGTTGGTTTAATGAATAAGGAAGAATTCAGTTATAAAGTTGAAAAAATTGCTAACAAGACTTCCTATTAAGGATCAGAAATTAAAAAATTATATTCTCCTCTAATCTCTGCAAGTCACAAAAATGAACCAAAAAATTGAAAATTAAGTAGAAAACTCCATGTCTAATTAAGTAAGAAGGGAAAACAGCTCCAATTCAAGGATGTGAAGAATTCCACCAGACAGAGGGACATTTTGGTCAGATGGAGCACTGTGGTGCCTCCGCAGCTTGTATCTGTTCGCCCTTCCTAACTGTGCATCAGGCTCGTGGTTGTGTGGTCTCAGTGGGATTGCACTTTCCTAGCTCAAGCAGGAGACCCTGGCTAGCTTGAGACAGTCTCAACCTGCTGGACTGAGGTTATTTGTTCAAGAATGGGCACAGGATGCAGTTAGATCCATAAGGACCTATGAGACTCAACTCCAGCACTTTGGTTGACCTACTGGAGAGGCAGTTTCTTCTTTTCTCCTACTGGAAGTAAATGAGAATCCTGTTGGCCAGAAGACTCGGCCAGTCTCTTGATCACCAAAGGAGATTCTGTCTGAGAACTGAGCCAACTCCAAGGAGGAAAGTCAACAAAGAGAGAGAAAGTGTTCATGGTCACATCAGTTAAGGCTTGGAGCCAGATGTTCCCCTGGGCTTGTCAGTTATGGGAGGTAATAGACTTCGTTTGGACGTAGGCCTCTCTCAACTGGGTTTCAGATACAATTGCAAGTGCATCTGAGCTGGAATGATCCCAAAGCTGATACACACCTCTCAGGATTTTCATGTTGCTCTGGAAGTAAATGAGCCTTCAGGAATCTGATGCTCCTACGTTTGAAAAGCAAAGGGTGACAATATGGATGTGAGAGGAGTGCTGGGAACATACCTTTTCCATCCTGAAGAGTGGGGTCAACTCTGGAAATTCTTATTTGTTTTCTGTGGGCAGGGCTTCCTGACCTGGAGAAATACCTGGAAACAAGAAATTGCTAACGCAAGTCATGTAAACAGAAAAATCAATGTTATATCACAAACTCAATGACTTTTGAGCTATGAGGCATCTCTGGAAGTCACTGCCCAGCTACTGCCTGGGGAATCATTTTACCTCATTAAGGTGAAGCCCCCAAATATACAAGTGTCTCCTGAGTGGTGGATTTTGTGAAAAAAGTACATGGTGACAATAGAACTGACTGAAAGCTATTGACTGTACCGGCTAACACTCTCTGCCCTCCCCGCCTTTGTTTTGAGCAAATAAAAGGTCCAGATAAAATCATCTCAGTAAAAATATGAGTAATAAGAGAAAAGATAAGAAATGGACCCTGGGCATAAACATCACAAATTTTCAAGTACAAGGAAAGAAAAATTGCATGCAAAGAGCCAACAAGAATGCACTTAAAAAGAAGAATCATTGCAGGTAATGAAAGAATATTTTAGGTAAAGTACTTCTCTATACTCTCAAATAAATTGAAGAGTGAATAATTCTTTTGGGAGTTGGTTGGGAAATACCTTTAAAAAGAGATATGAGGGATATAAAATGAGACTTCAGAACCCAGAAGTGTAACTGAAGATAACAAAATAACTGTTCAGGGAAAAAAACTGATAGCTTAGAAAAAATCGGAGTATATACCACTGAACGTAGAGTCAGTAATATGAGAAAAATCACCTAAGACTAAGTTAAATAAAAAGAGATAATGAATAAAGATAGATGAACAATACCTGAAGCAGGAGAGAAGAGAACTAAATTGTGTATAATTGGTGTTCCTAAAGAAGTGAAGAGAATAAACAGAAAAGTAAGAGTACTGAAATATAATCGAATGAAACATTTCTAAAATAAAACAGTACCTGAAACTGCAAGTGAAAAAGGCACACTGTGTACCAGGAAAAAACGATACAGAATGATCAGCCCTGAGTCACATCTTGGTAAAGTCGCTGAGCTTGAAGGATAAAGAGCGCATGATGTAGACATCCAGGCACAAAGGAAAACAAAAAGCTACTGGGAAAGCTGGCCTCAGGTTTCTCTCCAGGAGGACTCAGTGCTTTCAGATGAGGGAAGACGAAGCCAGGACTGTGAAGGGGGAAGGGGGACCTGAGAATTCCATACCCAGTCAAAGTTTGATTCATGTAAAAATTTAGACATATAATGGCCGTGAAACATTTCTGTGAAAATTACTTGACAATTGTATTTACTCTACCAAGAGAGGAATCAAAATAAACAAGCTAGGAGTGCAGAAAGAACAAAATGAAAGGACACATTGTGGATTTACATATTGATTACAGTGATGATTAAATATATCTAATAGGATCAAATCAACTTTGTCAATCTTTTTAAAGACTTTAATTTTCTAGAGAAGTTTTAGGTTTACAATAAAATTAAAGAGAGCGTATAGAAATTTCCCATATACTCACTGCCCCCACACATGCATAGCCTCCCCCATTATCAACGTTACTAACCAGAGTAGCACATTTTTTACCAAGGATGAGCCTACATTGACAAATTGTAATCACTCAAAATCCATAGCTTACCTAAGGGTTCACTCTTTATGTGGTATATTCAATGGGTTTGGACAAATGTATGATGACATGTATCCATCATTATAATATCATACAACCTAGTGCTACTGCCCTGAAAATCCTCTGTGCTCTGCCTATTTATTCCCCTGTCCCCAACACACACACTCCTGGAAACCACTGATCTTTTGACTGTCCCCATAGTTTTGCCTTTTCCAGAGTGTCACCTCGTTGGTGGAGTCATACAGTAGGCAGCCTTGTCAGATTGCTTCTTTCACTTAGTAATATGCATTTACGTTTCCTCCATGTCTTTTCATGGCCTGGGAGCTCATTTCTTTTCAGCACTGAATAATCTTCCATTGTCTGGACGTACCACAGTTTATTTGTCCATTCGCCTACTGAAGGACATCTTGGTTGTTACTAAGTGTTGGCAATTATGAATAAAGCTGCTGTAATATCCATGTGCGGGTTTTTGTGTGGACATAAGTTTTCAGCTCCTTTGGGTAAACACCAAGGAGGGTGATTGCTGGATCATATGGTAACAGTATGTTTACTTCTGTAAGAAACCATCAAACTGTCTTCTAAGGGATCTGTACCATTGTGCATTCCCTTGAGCACTGAATGAGAGCTCCTATTGCTCCACGTTCTTGCCAGCATTTGGTGTTGTTGGTGTTCTAGATTTTGGCCATGCTAATAGGTGTGTAGTATTATCTTGTTGTTTTAATTAACTCTGTCACTGTTTAAAATGTGATAGCAAGTCAGGTGATAAACAATCATCAAGATGAGGAAAAGTAAGGTTAAAAAACCGAAAGACTTATAGTTACATAAGAGAATATAAATATTATATTTCTTCACAGAGTTAAAGTAATTACAATGTAACTTAAATATCAGGAAATGCAAAGTGGAAGGAGAGCCAGGGGAAAATTTAAGTGCTCTTATGTCCTCATATGTAATATCAGGGAACCAATAAAAATTGCATTTGACTAGTACAACTTTAGTTTTAAAGTCTAAAGTTTTAAAGAGTTTACTTAAAGAGTAAATGAATGATAATGAGGATTTTTTGGTGGCCATAAAATTTGAAATCAGGGCATATGGATTTGTTATAGTTTTATGTCAACTTCAGCCTCTGGCTTATAGTTTATTTCTGTATTTATTTTTGTTACACAGAAATGAGAAACTCCTGATACATAGAGATAATTAGCTGCAATTGATTCTTTTTAAAAACATTTAACAGCTAACTTTGGAATTTCAAGATATTCTTTCATTAACCTGGTCTGGAAGTCTGAAATGAGAGTAATAAATGTCTGTGTCAGGCTGAATAACTAAGAGCAGATCACAATTGTTCACGGCCCTAAACAGACAAATGTTTGATTGAGGGAGGATCAATGAGCAGGTTCCTCAACCAATTAACATCTGTATTATTTGGCAGAAAACTATCTTTCAAATGTGTCTAGTGCACTAGTCTACTCAGGCTTCCGTAGCGCAACCCCACAGATTGAGCGGCTTAAACAAGAGACATTGATTTTCCCACAGTTCTGGAGGCTGGAAGCCCAAGATGCAGGTGCGGCAGGGATGGCACCCAGAGAGGCCTCTCTTCTTGGCTTGTAGGTAGCCGCCTTCTCACTGTGTTCTCACCTAGCCTTTTCTCTGCGCCCATGGGGAGATCTCTTCTTATAAAGACACCAATTCTACCAGATTAGGGCCCCACCCTTATGACCTCATTTAAACTTAATCATCTCCTTAAAGGCCCCATCTCCAAATGCAGTCACATTGGGGGTTAGGATTTCAACATATGAATTTGGGGGGAAGACAACTCAGTCCATAACACCTAATAATAGTTTAATATGTTCCACAATGTCTTATTTAGAAATCTCAAATCCCTCAGAGTTTAAAATTTATTTATGTTGCACATTAACTCAAAATAGAAGAATTCATATGATGGATATTTAATTGTAAATGTATATTGAGTTCTATCAGCTTATTAGATCACAAAATACACAGGTCTTATGCCCAATTTATGATAATATTTTGCCTAGTGGAGATTTCTTACCTGCTAAAAGTAGTGATTTATTGTATATTGAAATATGTGTTTTGGAACCTTGCTTCTTTAACAATCAATTAACTTGGGAATGAAAAATTAAATCCTGAAAACAATTATCCATCTCATGTTAAGTAACTGAAAATTTTGCAATAGAAAACTGCACCTAACAGGTGTTAGAAAACAGAAAGATACTTGATGGCCAAAAATTGGATGAGAGGACGGGGCTGGCCCTGCGGCATAGTGGTTAAGGTCACGTGCTCTGCTTCGGCAGCCCAGGGTTTGCAGGTTTGGATCTTGAGTGGGGACCCACACACTGCTCATCAAGCCCCTCTGTAGTGGTGTCCCACGTAAAATAGAGGAAGATTGGCACAGATGTCAGCTCACGGCCAATCTTACTCACACACACACACAAATTGTATGAGAGGAAGTAAAGTTATCATTATTTGCAGATCATAAAATTATATACATGAGTAAAAAAGAGAACTAAGTGAACTGCTGGTGGGAATGCAAAATAGTGTGGCTGTTGTGAAAAATAGTATAGAGATTCCTCAAAGAAATTAAAATATCATTACCGTATCATCCTGCAATTTCACTTCTGGGTATATACTCCAAAGAATTATAAGTGGGAACTCAAATAGATATTTGGAAACTCATGTTCATAGCAGCATTATTCACAATAGCCAAAAAGGTGGGAGCACCCCAAGTGCCCATCAAGGGATGAATGGATAAGCAAAAGGTAGTATACGTACACACTATATACATAGTACATGTTTGTACATATCTACATATGTACAAAAGTATTATTCAGCCTTCAAAAAGGAATCAAATTACAACCCATGTCACAACATGGATGAACCTTGAGGACATTATGCTCAGTGAAATGCGCCAGTCACAAAGGGGCAAATACTGCATGAGCCTACTTACGTAAGGTCCCGGGAGTAGCCAAACTCATAGAGACAGAAAATAGAATGGTGGATGCCAGGAGCTAGAAGAGGGAGTTATTGTTAAATGGGTACAAAGTTTCAGTTTGTTTTTTTTTTTTTTTGAGGAAGATTAGCCCTGTGCTAACTGCTGCCAATCCTCCTCTTTTTGCTGAGGAAGACTGGCCCTGAGCTAACATCCATGCCCATCTTCCTCTACTTTATATGTGGGATGCCTACCACAGCATGGCTTGCCAAGTGGTGCCATGTCCGCACCCGGGCTCCGAACCGGCGAACCCCAGGCCACTAAAGTGGAATGTACGCACTTAACCACTGAGCCACTGGGCTGGCCCCCCATAGTTTCAGTTTTAATGAAAAGTTCTGGAAATGGATGGTGGTGCTGATTGCACAACAATATGAATGTACTTAATTCCACTGAAGTGTACACTTAAGAATGGTTAAAACGGTAAATTTTATGTGATGTATATTTTATCACAATTTAAAGGAAAGAAAACTAAGAAACCACTACAAGCCCCCCACCCCCAGATTTCAGAAGGATGGTTAGGTGTAAAATTAATATGTAGAAGTCAATAACCTTCATATATACAAAAAGAAAAAACCAGTTAGAAATGATAATTTAAGACTTTTTTTTAATTCTTTTTTTGTTGTGGCTTAATGCATATAACACAAAATTTACCATTTTAATCATTTTTAAGTGTACAATTCAGAGGAATAAAGTACATTCACAATATATACAACCATCACCACTATCCTCTTACAGAACTTTCCTGTCTTCCCAAACAGAAACTCTGTACCCATTAAACACTAACTAACTCCCCATTCTTCCCTTCTCCTGGTCCCTGGTAATGTCTATCCTGCTTTCTGTCTCTATGACTTTGCTTAGTCTAGGGGCCTCGTATAAGTGGAATCATACAATATTTATCCTTTTATGTCTGGCTTATTTCACTTAGCATATTCCATGCATTGTAGAATGCATCAGAATTTCCTTCCTTTTCAAGACTGAATAATATTCCATTCCCTACATACACATTTTGTTTATCCATACATCTATCAATAGATTTTGTGTTGTTTCCACCTTTGCGCTATTGTGAATAATGCTGCTATGAACATCAGTGTTCTATGGCAGTCACTGCTTTCAGTTATTTTGGAATGGAATGCTGGATCATATGGTAATTCTATTTTTAATCTCTTCAGGAACCACCAAATTGTTTTCTACAGCACCTGAACCATTTTACATTCCCATGAACAATGTACAAGGGTTCCAATTTCTCCACATCCATGCCAACTCTTGATATTTTCTGCAGTATTTTTTTTAAAATAATAGCCATCCTAATGGTATGAGGTAGTGTCCTCCCATTGTTGTTTTGATTTGTGTGTCCCTAATGATTAGTGATGTTAAGTATCTTTTCATGTACTTGTCAGCCATTTGTCCATCTTCTTTAGAGAAATACCTGTTCAAGTCCTTGACCATTTTTGAGTTCAGTTGTTTTTTGTTGTTGCTATTGAGTTGTATGAGTTTTTAATTATTCTGGATGGTAATCTCTTATCAGATATATGACTTACAAATATTTTCTCCCACTACATGTGCTGTCTATTCACTCTCTTGATAGCAAATCAAGGATTGTATGTACAAGTTTTTAATTTTGATGAAGGTCAATTTATCTATTTTTCTTTTCTTAAAGATTGGCACCTGAGCTAACAACTGTTGCCAATCTTGTTCTTTTCTTCTTCTTCTTCTTCTCCCCAAAGCCTCCCAGTACATAGTTGTATATTCTAGTTGTGAGTGCCTCTGGTTATGCTATGTGGGACGCTGCCTCAGCTTGGTCTGATAAGTCTGCCATGTCTGCACCCAGGACCCAAACTGGCAAAACCCTAGGCCACTGAGGCAGAGTGCAAGAACTTAACCACTCGGCCATGGGGCTGCCCCCTCTATTTTTATTTTGTTGCTCTTTGTTTCTTTGTTTTGCTGTCATAGCCAAGAAACCATTGTCAAATCCAATATCATAAAGATTTTCCCCCATGTTTTCTTCTATGAGTTTTATAATTTTAGCTCTTGAGTTTTAGTCTTTGATCCATTATGAGTTAATTTTTGCATGTGGTCTCAGGTAAGGATCTAATTTCACTCTTTTGCTTGTGAACATCCAGTTTTCTCAGCACCATTTGTTGAAAAGGTTGCCCTTTCTCTCAGTGAAGGGTCTTGGCATGCTTGTTGAAAATCAATTCACCACAAATTATTTCTGGGCTCTCTATTGTATTCATTAGTCTGTGTGTCTATCCTTGTGCCAGCACCACACTGTTTTGATTATAGTCACTTTATAGTAAGTTTTGAAATCAGCAAGCGTGAGTCTTCCAACTTTGTTCTTCTTTTTTGAGATTGTTTTGGCTGTTCAGAGTCCAGTGAGATTCCATATGAATTTTAAGATGGGTTTTTCTCTTTCTGCAAAAAACGTCATTGGGATTTTGATAAGGGTTGCGCTGAACCTGTAGATTGTTTTGGGCTGTATTGTCATCTTAACAGTGTTAAATCCTGCAATATATGAATATGAGATGTCTTTCTGTTTATATACGTATCTTTAATTTCTTTCAGCAATGTTTTGTAGTTTTCCATATATAAGTCTTTCACCTCTCTGGTTAAATTTATTCCTGATTATTTTATTCTTTTTGATGCTATTGTAAATGGATTTTTTTTTAAAATTTCCTTTGGGGATTGTTAATTTTTAGCGTATGGAAATTAAACTGATTTTTTTGCTGATTTTGTGTTCTGCAACTTTGCTGAACACTTTTTTGCATGTGGATTCTCTAAGATTGTCTACATGCAAGATCATGCCATCTACAGAGAGAGATCATTTTACTACTTCCTTTCCAATTTGGATGCCTTTCATTTCTTTTTCTTGCCTAATTGCTCTGGCTAGAACTTCCAATACTACGTTGAGTAAAAATGGCCAAAGCGTGCATCCCTGCCTTGTTCCTGATCTTAGTGGAAAAGCTTTCAGTCTGTCATTGAATATGATGTTAACTTGGGTTTTTCCTATATGGCCTTTATCATGTTGAGGAAGTTTCCTTCCATGCCTAGTTTATTGAGTAGTTTTATGATGCAGAGAAGTTGAATTTTGTCAAATGTTTTTCTGTATCTAGTGACATGATCACATGTTTTTTGTCACTCTATTCTGTTGTCTTGGTGTATTACTTTGATGGATTTTCATACGTTAAACCATTTTTGCATTCCAGAAATAAATCTCACTTTGTCGTGGTGTAATGTGCCACCGATTTCAGTTTGCTAGTATTTTGCTGAGAATTTTTTCCTCAATATTCATCAGAGATATCGGTCTGTAGTTTTCTTATAATATCTTTGTCTGGCTCTGGTGTCAGGGTAATTTTGGCCTCATAGAATAAGTGAGGAATTCTTCCATCCTCTTCAGTATTTTGGAAGAGTTTGAGAGAGAATTAGTACTAATTTTTATTGAAATGTTTGATACAATTCATCAGTGACACCACCTGGTCCGGGTCTTTTCTTTCTTGGGAGATTTTTGACTACTGATTCAATTTCCTCAATAGTTATAAGAAAGACTCTATTTTTAAAGCTCCAAAAATATACAAATTACCTAGGATAAACTTTACAAGAACTGTACAAGATCTATCTGAACAGAGTTGTAAAAAAAATTGGTGTCCTTAAGATTTGAAAAATAATGTCACACTACATTCTTGAATAGGAAGACTCAATGCCATTTAAAAAATGATAATATTTTCTAAATTAATCTATAAAGGTAACGCAATCCCAATAAAATAAGAAAAATATTTTTGAGTGTGGGTATGGAGAAACCATTATGGCTCATTCTGAAATTCATATGGAAAAATAAATATGCTATTCCCAGGGAAACTCTGACAAAACAAGAATAATAAGATAAGATTACCCTATTAGGTATACAAACACATTATAAAGTAAAGATAATTAAAACAGTGGGGTAGTGATATACTAATAGGCTGAAAAATTAATGCACAGCATGTAACATCAAGGTCCATCTATCTCTGGAAATGTAACACATATAAAGATGCAGACTTGAACTTATAAGGAAAAGATGAAGTATTCAGCAAAGATGTATTGTTTTTAGAATGGTGTAGCCAACTGGAAAATAATATGAACTTTGATTCAAGCCGTGTATCAGGACAAATCCGGACGGATCAAATATTTAAAAGGGAAAACAAGAAACTTTTAAAAATAGAAGAAATCATAGGAGAATTTTTTATTCTTATAATTTTAGAATGGAGAAGCCCGTTCTAATGTGAACAAAACACCGAAGTCAGAAAAAAAGGATTTAAAAATTCAACTACATAAAAATAAACAATTTCTGCATGGCAAAATCCATCAGAAAAAAAGTTAAAAGATAAACAAAATGATAAAACACATTTGCAACTCTTAACATAGGCAAAAGATTAATTCACCTAATCTCTCTCTATATCATTCATACATATATATTTCCCTGCATAGGCCACAAATCAGTAAGAAAAAGACCAATAATCCAATAGAAAAGTACGCAAAATATATAAGCAAACAATTAACAGAAAAAGATCTACAAATGATTCATTAATATATTAAAAAGACGCTCAACCTCATTCCTTATTAGAAAAATGCAAATTAAAATTACACTGAGATGCCATTTTTCACCTATCAGATTGGCAAATGTCTAAACACTTGATAAGTTCTCTGTTGGTGTGGGTGTAGGTGTGGGAAACACGTCTTCTAACACACTGCAGGTGTGAGTGTAAGCTGGTACGTCTTTAATTGTGGGCGCTTGACAACATCTATCAAAATTATAAATACGCTACCCTTTGACCTAGCAATTTCATTCTGGGAATAACCTACGGAAATGCTTACACCTGTGCTACATGATTATTATTCACTGTGTCATTGTTCTGGGAGCAAACATTTGGAGACAACCTAAACGCACAGTGCAAGATTGGTTAAATAAATGACAGTACACTCATGTAGTGAAATACTATGTAACTAAGAGAAACGATGAGAAAGCCTGTATGTACAGATACAGAACAATGCTCCAAATCTGTTATAAAGTTGTTTTTAAAAGAGTGCGATTTAGCACAGTATCATTTACTGTTATTTATTTATTTATTTATTTAGAGGAAGATTAGCCCTGAGCTAACATCTGCTGCTAATCCTCCTCTTTTTGCTGAGGAAGACTGGCCCTGAGCTAACATCCGTGCCCATCTTCCTCCACTTCATATGTGGGACATCTACCACAGCATGGCTTGCCAAGCGGTGCCATGTCCGCATCTGGGATCAGAACTGGTGAACCCTGGGCCACCAAAGGGGAACGTGCAAACTTAACCACTGCACCACCAGGCTGGCCCCTCATTTATTTTTTTAACGGGAGGAGAATATGCATAAAAGACCTCCAAGAGGACAGGCAATCACCTGGTAGCACCGAGTGCCTCAGAGAGCAGTCGGATGGCTGCACCAGGAGAGGTTTCCCACTGGATACATTTTATATCCATTTTATTATCATAATTTTTATTCATTTTTAAAAACAATCTCTAGTTTCTGTTCCAAAGTTAGTAAATAAAATGTATAAAATGAAGCAAAATAAAAAATGTTCGTTCATAAAACTGGCAAATTTTCGTGGGATTCTCCCCAACCTGGGGAACCTGTGGTGCCACCAGAGCTCGCTCCGCTCGTCAGCACGCCATGACAATGTGCTTGTGCTCATTTGTGTCATCGACTTAGCTGCTTGTACATAATCTCAACATCCCAACGAATCAAGAATATTGAACATTTTCTTGCAGTTTGCACTATCATAATATTTTCAAATTACACATTGGACTCTTTAATGAATTATGAAATTCGTTGGGTCATAAGTGGCTTTTTAAGAAAATGAAATACAATAGAACACAATAGAATAGAAAATAGAGTGAATCATGCATAATAAAAATATAAAAATATACGTACCGAGTTCAGATGAAAACTGTATTTCTTACACATGAGGTGTGTAGGGTTCCGTGTGCCGAGGGTGCTGGTGCTGGGGACACGATGACAAATGGGACTGATTCTTTTCTCGTCCTTATAGAGTTTGTTGAGGAGAGGCGGGCAGTAAAGAAGCAAGCAAATAAATAAGCCAGTACAGATTATAAACAGTGCCGAGAAGGAATTAATGAGATACTGGGAAGGGGAATACCAGGGATGGTCACGTCTTCAGTAGAGGACTCCTGGAAGGCCTCTGTGAGGAGGTGATGTTTAAGTTGCAGCTGAAGGATGAAAAGAAGTGAGCCATGTGAAGGTGCCGGAGAAGAGAGCTCCAGGCCCAGGGACCTGCAGGGCAGACCCCAAGCAGGAAGAGCCAGGTGTGTGGTAGGAATGGAAACAACAGCGAACGCAGCGGGAGATGAGGTTAGCGAGAGAAAGACGATCCGGACCACTCCAGGTCTCCCCGGCCGGAGAAAAGCAAATGTGGATTTTGTTCTAAGTACAGTGTGAGGCCGCTAAAGACTTTGACCAGGGTAGTCACACGTTCGTGCTTGCAGTTTTAAAATAGCATCCTGGCTTCTCGGGGAGGATGAATTAAAACCGGGCGGGGGAGGCTTCACCTAGGCGCTTTACAGGGACAGGAGAGGGTGATTGAGCTTGCCCTTGACGTGGAGGTGGAGCTGACATGACACCAACGTAGGGGTAAGAGGGAGGGAAACGTCAAGAAGAACGACCAGCCTCGTGGCTTTAATAGCTGGATGGATGACGAAACCATCGATTGCATCTTTGTAGCTGTCTGCTCACCTAACAGACTTGGCGCAGCGTTCGTGGCATGACATGCAAGCGGCGTTGGCCTCAGACTATGCTTCCTTCACAATAACCTGGTAACTTTGAGTGACATTCTAAATGTGTGCTCACTGTTGGATTTAAATTTCATGTATGTACACATTACCTGTAACTTTGAGCTATTCAATTGATGCTGAAAAAACTCAAAACCTCATATCTGTACTCTATAGAGTTTTCTTTTGAACTGGTAGTTTCAAATGATATTTCATATTGGCAGGACCCACAAAGCTATTTTCCAAAACTTCATAAAATAGTGAGAACTTGGGAAATTTGATCATCTTGAAAATGAATCCTCAAGAAAAATAAGTTATAACACTTCTTTTTCATCACACAGCTTTTGTGTCCTGCTGTTGGCAGGGTGGACACAATTGAAACATCAGTGAGTGCTGTATAGTAGGATTTGTTATTGATTTTACTCTAGTTAATCTTTCACATTAATAATCTATTTCTAATTTTAAGTAAAAATTAAATAATAAAAAATAGGATGTGATGAAAAATTATCATTTATAAATATTAGAATGGAAATATCTCAAGTCCAAATTTGTAATAATCCTGTTCTATATATCTTAGTCAGAAAAAAAGATAAACAAAAAAAATTCCAAACTGTCCTTAAACGAACCTATGACAAGATATCAGGCATCTGCGTGGCGTAGGGTTCATTTATTATTAGGAGATGATTGTGCGTGGATGACTGCCTGTCCCGAGCACATGCTCTGGGCTTTCCCTGGCCTTTAGTCAAGAGGATGCCCTGGGGCCACGTGGGTGATCTGCCTGTGTGACTTGACAGGCCTGGGCATCCACAAGCTTCTGCTTAAAACAAAACTCAATGCAGGATTACACTTTTTAATTACTGATTTATAGATAAGTTAAATTTTGAATACAGTATTGGGAGAAAGCTATTCTTAAAAATCTTTTTTTTTTTAAAAATGACTAGTAGCCCAAGCCACTGTATTGGCAAATGGATGATGCATCTGAGGACGTATGCTCTTTTCTATAGCTTTCAAACAGTTAAAAATGTATTTTTCAAAATTAAATTGAAAGAGAATGTTTGCAGAACCGCTGAGGCATATCTCTGCAGCCCAAATGTTCCAGGGACATGCTTCAAAAACCACAGAAACAGACGGTGCCTGCAAATCAAGATATGGATAGCTCACAAGGGCACAGAGAGGAGATTAGAGGCCATGCTGCAGGCTCCGCTCTGACGACCCTCTCCTAGCCATCCCATCGCTTCTCGGATGCTCATGGCCATGGCTGGAGAAATAGAGCCAAGTAAGTTGTGCAGTTTCTGTGCGGTATCAGGAGGGCAACAAAATGCTTAAAAATGGGAAGAAAGAGCCCAGATGTTGTCACTCTCTAGCTCTATGGTCCCTGGGCAAGTAAACTAACCAAAGTTCAGTTTCTCATCTGCTGACATCTATCTCATAGGGCAGTTCTGAGTAACAAGAGAGGGAATATGTGTAACTGATCCAGCATATTACCTGATTTGTATTGAATGTTCACTAAACGGAATGCATATTGATTAATTAATCAACACATATTATGATTAATTATATGCAAATTTCATTTATAAGAGCTATGAGAAAGAAAAGAAGTGGACAGCAGAGCCTTGCCCTCCAGGAATTACGTCGACAATGGGTGGAAGATGGCAAAGAAAGGATGACAGTCCTCGTGCCAGGCTGTGCTCAACTCAGAGTGACGGATTTTGTCTAATGAACTCTCTGCTGCTTCATTTCTGTGCTGTTAGTTTCTTTGTGCAGCGCTGAGCTGTTGTTCCCAATGATTAATGAGGAGTCAGAGCTGATGGTGGGGTGCTGGACTGAAGTTGTACCATCTGTAGGTGGGAGGGAAATCCTGAGCTCTCTGTGTGTAAGCCACTCTGGAAGACAGGCATGTAAAACTCGTGTCCAACACTTGGTGCGATTCTGAAAGAAGAGACCACGGTCAGTGATCAAGGTGGAAAAGGGGCTGTTCTTACCACTCAAGAGATGTGCTCACACACGTATGCACATGCTTGGCAGCAGACAGATGCCTCCTGAACTAAAGAGCAGAGAGATCTGACTAGACTCCAGAATTCTCTAGTCTTAAAGTGTTCTGGTTCAGTTAAATCACAAGTATGTTTCGCTTAAGTGCTTTTCACCCCTGATTTTTAAACATAAGCTTTTTCCAATGATATTTAACCAACTGACACTAAAAAATTGTTTTCCTGAATTCAAACAATTTTTAAAAGCTATAAACAACACTTAATACCTACTAGTCCTCAAAACATATATATGTGTATGTGTATGTATAGATATGTATGGATGTGTATATGAAACATTTTTCCCATTTTGGAAAACTAAGAGGTTTAATTTTACCCAATGTAAGAAAACTACAAGTCCATGAATTTTGACCTTACCTTTCAAACCTTCAGTACAGCCATTGGCATACCCGCTTGCTTCCTAGGAGGCTTAACATTTGTGGGAGATGCTAAAATGCTTTCACGTATACTGTATGTGAAATAGATAAATCAGACAACATTGTCTGAATTTCTTCTTTCCGTCAAGAAACAGAAGTTAAATGCCAAAGGTCACATGGCCAATAAGCATTCCAGCCTAGTCCAATATTAGGGCAATGGATTCCGGGTCCAGGGCTGTCCATGAGGGGGATGTATAACCTGCAGTCAACCTGTTGGCGTGTGACCCACTGCATGCGTGTGTACAGAACACAAGCTCCAGGAAGAAAAAAAATCCCCAGGGAAATCACGCCAAAGGGTGGGGACAAGGAACAAAAGAGTAGAAGAGATTCTGCAAGTAGAACTCACTGACTGCCTTGATTAATTGCCACCCACGCAACTAGGTGTTGCTGCTGTTTACTCAGAATTCTGCCAGCAGCAAGGGTTCTGGATTCCTGAGGATTGCTCCACGCCTAGGCCTAGCTGAAAGTCATTATCAATTATCTCTGATGCATGACCACCGCCCAGCCATCCACTCTCACTGAGCCAGACAGACAGCTGTGTGCAAACACCACCATGAAGGCTGCCCCTGCGTGCTTGCCTCTTCCCTTCACCCCTTGACTTTGCCCGACCTTGATTCTGCTCTCGTCGCTTCATTTTGCATCTCTCAAGCCTGGGGGCACTCTATGCGATTTGTCGTGCAGGGAAGGGGCAGTGATAAAAAGGACAGGACAAATAAAAGAAGGAAAGAGAGATGGCTAGATTTCACCTCTGACGAGTGGACTTGATTGGCTGTCGACGCCCTGAGAGACGGCCTGCACAGCCTTCAAGGGGAAGTGGCCAGGAAAGGGGGCAGAAGCTCCTCTTTCCGATTTCTCTGCTGCTGTGGTTTTCAGTAAACATCTAGAGTTCAGGGAAGAATGTGACTGAAAGTCTGAGGACACACGCCGCCTACAAGGCCGAGGAAGGCCTGGCGCAGGCACCGGGCCCCAGGGAATCTTGGGTTCAGGGCACACTTACTAATCCCAGCAGCTTGGCTTACTGTGGAATTTCTAGTCTAGTGAGCACCTTGCCAAACTGATCCAGGAGGCTTCGTGCTCTCCCCTTCAGCCTCACCCAGGCAAAAGCGAGGTTTTCCAGCACTCCCACACCCAGGCCCTGCCTCTCACACACGCCTGTGGGACGGGACAGAGACACACAGACGAGTGCTGTAGGTCCGTGCCTGGACACCCCTCTGGGCCTCATTATGTTACTAAGTTGCCTTCTGCCCTTCTTCCTATGGCCATTCTTTTTTTTAACAGTTTTTAAAAATTGTGATAAAAAATACACAACATAAAGTTTACCATCTTAACCATTTCTAAATCTACAGTTAACGGGCTTTGAGTTTCTTCACACTAGTGCGCAGCAGACCTGTGGTCCCTCTTGGAAAACACGATGCCCCTGGCAGGGACAGCGTATTAGCTCTTGGGGTCGTGGGAGGATGAGTTTTCTGAAGCTTGAGATCGTGTCCCTTCAGGGACAGGAGAGACAGCGCGGATGCAGCAGCGACACGGAGAGCTGGGACAAACAGGAGCTCAGGTGTGAGTGAAGGAGAAAAGGTCGCAGCCCCCACCTCCCATGAGCCCCCGCCCCTGGTGCCACATCACCCCCTCTCAGCCAAAGACAGGAGGGGATGCCGAAAGCAAAACGGAATGACCACCAGGAGCAGCATTTCTTCCACTGGTTACAGAGGGCTAATGGCTAACACACACAGGCAAAAGCCGTTAAGTAAAATGTTTTGTTAAACAAAGATAAAATGAAAAACAGTGTTTTTTTAAATTTTTAACCTTTCATTCTGAACCCAAATATTTACCAGAATAAATTATATTATAAAATTCATTATCAGTTCCTAGGAATAGAATTCTCTAATTAAAATAGTCCAAGAGATAGAGTCTAGGACTAAATATAGGTTTATCTCTCACATACCAAAACCAGTTCTTCCATACTACACTGCAGGAACCATGGCCAGGACTAATGATAGAACCAGCCCCTTCGAGGGCGCACACAGAAGTGCTTCTGGCTTTTTAAAAAATTGTGGTAAAATACACGTAACATAAAATGTACCATCTTCTCATTTTTAACTCATTTAAATTCAATGCCAGTTCAGTGGCATTAAGTACATTCATATTGTTGTGCATCCATCACCATCATCTGTTCACAGAACTCTTTTCATCTTGCAAAATTGAAACTCTGTACCCATTAAACAATAACTCCCCATTCCCCTTTCCCAGCCCCTGGAAAGCACCATTCTGCTTTCTATGTTGACTCCTCTAGATACCCATATAAATGGAATTATACAATACTGGTCCTTTTGTGACTGTCTTATTTCACTTAGCGTAATGTCCTTGGGGTTCATCCATGTTGTTGTATGTGTCAGAATTTCCTTCCTTTTTAAGGCCAAATAGTGTTACATCCCATTGTTTACCCATTCATCTATCGATGGATACTTGGCTTGCTTCCACCTTTTGGCTATTGTGAATAATGCTGTGAACATGGGTGTACAAATATCTTCTTGCCTTTTAAATTCCATTGCCATTGGGCCAATCGTGAGCCATTTCACTGCATGACATTCAGCTGTCTTGTCATGGCCGTGGTTATGACTCTTATCAAGAGTCATAGTTAGGTTCCGAGTCTGTTGTTCCCTCTTACAATGACTTTAGGCTTCATAGTAAGCAATCCTCAGTAAAAGCGGTTTCGATCATTCCTTCCACCTTGGCGGAAGTTAGGATGGGTCATTAATTGGAACTTACTTGAGAGTTTTAACTTCCTATCCTCCCCCCCTCTTTAAGGTTTGAATCAAAGCTCTGACTCATGTCAGGAATGAAAGTTTTGATTGAAAATGAGTTAAAGTGGTGTGTAAAATGGAAAAAAAAACACAATAAGATGTTGCGTCTGGTGTAAGACAATGACACTTTCTTGGGTTAGCTGGTCTGAACATGGGTCTGAAAGCCTAAATAATCAAAGAGCTGGGCAAACAAATGTAGGAAGGAAGGCTTATATTGGGAAGTCATCAACAGCATGGGAACACTCAACTGTACAGGAACTTACAACCCACCTAAGAAAAATTAACAGGATATTTGTGTAATTTTTAAAGAGCACACTTTGTTATTTAAGAAAAAAACATGAAAAATGTATCGGCGTATAAATAAACCATGATGATTCCTGAGTTGCTGTAGTTTTTCCTCGTGGTGATAAATAAAAGCTTTATTGACCTGATATTTACCCAGTAATAGTAAAGCAGGTAATCATTGGGTCCTGGGTGGAGTGTGACTGGATTTGTATGTCAGGGGTCAGGGGACAGAGTTTAAATCTTGCTCTGCCACCTGGGTGAGCTACTTACCCTTCCTGATTCTGTTTCCTTGACTGTAAAATGGGGAAACAATTTTTTAAAAAACAGCTCACACAAATATTATGAGGATTAAATGTGTTAAAGTGTCTGACACACGGCGGGCATTGAATTCTTCCTCTTGCTCATCTCCCTTCCCTGGATAGGTAGATTTCACAGGTGAGGCAATGGCGGTTTTCGAATACCCATGCCTGCATTGTTGTCTTTGGAAAACAGTAATTTTATCTGTGTCAAACTAGTTCAGTGGCTGAGTAAGGAAAAAAGGTCTCCTTTTGATCGATACTTTCATGTATGAATGATTCAAGAGGAAGGAGATCCGGCCCAGATGGAGGGCTGGGTGCTCTGGGACGAATACCCTTGAGTTCTTTTCTAATCTCTGCTTCGTCACACTTGCTAAGACAGATCAGCGGGATGTCAGATGGCTTCTGCGTAGGAATGCCCTGCATCAGCAAGTGTGCCTTTGGTTTAATATCGAAGGTCTCATTCTTCATGGGCAAGGCAGCATGTTGAGGCATGAAAGGAATGACATTGATGGTTAGTTTTTCCCTCTGGGTTCTTGGCATTTGGTCTTTTACCAAAGAACCTATGTCTATGGGGCACTTTTTGGTTCCAGCTGCATTTCCATGTACCTCTTCTATGTTGCTTGGTTCTTTTAGTGGCATTGCTGCCCTACAATAGTTATTGCTGCCATCAGCCCTTTGCTTTCTTCTCCTGGGAGCTCTTTGTATAGTGTATACAGTAAGGGAAATGATGTCTGCTGTTTGGAAATACTCTGGTCAATTCACTTCTCTCCCTTTCTTCATATAATTATCTGGAGACATGTCGTGTTTACCAGTGGTAAGCCATGAAACATGCCCTGTGCTTGGAAGAGTATTGGAGGAGAATGGAATGTGGTGGGGATCTGTACAGAAAACCAGTGGTAGGAATCCCAAAACCTAGATTCTAAACTTACTGCTTACACCCAACCACTTGCTGAACAACAAACAGCCACTGTGAGTACACCATCCTCTGAGAACTGGAGCACCATTTCCAACGTCCTTTACTCCATAGTGATTGAGT